>NC_068937.1:90019974-90619974 GCF_016801865.2 Culex pipiens pallens | reverse complement strand
CCCTCTACGACAAATGAAAGTGTGGTAAAATGGGCATTGAAGTTTGAGGTCAAAAAAACATGAAAAATTATAAAATTGCTCCCATTTGCGTTAAACTTGATCAATTCCAACTCTCTTAGATGCATTCGAAAGGTCCTTTGAAGCCGTTTAAAATGTGCTATATACTTCTCAGATTGGTTTGACTTTTTCTCATAGCTTTTGCAAATCACTGTAAAAAAATGTTTTTTTTTAAACCTTAATATCTTTTTGCAACAGCCTCCAACACCCATACTCCCATAGGTCAAAAGATAGGTAATTTTATGGACTATAAGCCTACGGTATTAACTTTTTGGCTCAATTTTTACATATTCAGAATCCTCGGGAAATTCCACGTAAGTTTGAAGTTAAAAAGTTGTTAATTTGATTGAAAAAAATGCTATTTAGAATGAATTAAAATATTTTTTAACATTTTGTCAGATTAGGGGTAAAACAGATATTCGCCTACTTGATACAGCATTTGACGTATAGATCACAGGGTAAACCAAATCTAACTTTTTGTCAAAAATGTTTTATTTAATTATTTTTCAAAATCAAATTTACGACTCGAATACTTCAAACTTACGTGGAATTTCCCGAGGATTCCGAATATGTAAAAATTGAGCCCAAAAAGTGCCGTCTTCTTGGGCTACAGGGCAAAAGTTAACGTTGTAAAAAGTTTGTTATAGAAAAAAATCTATGAGAAAAACTGCCTATCTTTTGAACCATAGGAGTATTGGTGTTGGAGGCTATTGCAAAAAGATATTAAGGTTAAAAAAAAAAAAATTTAACAGTAATTTGCAAAAGCTATGGGAAAAAGTCAAACCAATCTAAGATGTATATAGCACATTTTAAAGTGCTTCAAAGGACCTTTCGAATACATCTAAGAGAGTTGGAATTGATCAAGTTTTACGCAAATGGGAGCAATTTTATGATTTTTCATGTTTTTTGGACCTCAAACTTCAATGCCCGTTTTACCCCACTTGTAATAGTCTGAACACCACTGCATTCCCAACATACCCATTCACACTTAATTTCCATTTTTATTACCATACCCGGACCTCGCACAACAAGACCAGGTTTTGTCTTTCAAAACACAAACCCTGCCTGGCTGTAGAGCTCACACACAGTTAGAACCACTTGGCGCAAGCATAATTGCTGATGCTTGCGTATAGCCTTTTTCGAACCATATTTCGGTTCATCGACAATTGGCCGGGACGCTGACTCCTGCTGAGCCAGCGCAAGGGTTCAACCCAGTACAAGCCAACTCCAGAAGTCTATACTGTAGCACGTAAGTGTCACCACTCAAATTACATGTGATGCAACAAATTTGACTAGTATAAATACCCGAGTTCAAATAAACAAAAAGGAGTCTTTTCGGCTGGAACATCAAGGCGACTTGTCTACTTTATTTCGAGCTCCGAGCTGGTTACTGCTCCTCGCAGTCTACCACACCTTGGATAGCTCTTAATGCAAAGAAAGTCCCTGCAGGTTTCCCCGCGGTTCTTACGCCTCGCACTGCCGAACATTTGAGTTATTACACACTTCCCTTTGTCGTAGAGGGCTGACTGGCTTCAACAGTGTGTGATATTTACGAACGTCAGTCAAAAGTGTTTTCAATTATTTAAGTTACCCTAGTAGTCAGTGTCCGTAAGATTTATTTTATTCTCAGTAGGGGATTACTGCTTGAATATTATCTAACCAGAATGGTATCATTTTTGGAGAAGGGTTTGTTCTTTGTTTATGCGGGACCAAACTATGCCAATTAACCCTCTACTGCCCAATTTTTTTTTTCGAAATTTTTTATTTTTCCCTTGTTCAGGAGGTCATTTTGAGCAACTTTTGTTCTACGAAAAACTTTACTTCTCTTGTTTTATGATTTTGTTGTTTCATTTTTAGTATCTTAATTTGCATTTATCTTGTTTAGTTTATGTTTGTTTTTGGTAGAATTTTGCCTACTATAGCTTCATTATTTTTGGGCACTATCATCTACCTTTTGATTTTTTTTTCTGAATCTGCAAATACGTTTCTTGAGCTTTTTGGGACTCAAAATTGTAGTTTAAAATGTTTTCGAATCTTAATTCGCACTGAGTGATTTTTCAAAAGTTGCACAAACTTGTTGAACTTGTTTTTAGATTTTTGGGAAGTAAAGACAACAACAACAACAACAAACTTGCACAAAGTTGCACAAACTTGTTAAACTTGATATTAGATTTTTGGGAAGTAAAAATAGCGAATATATAATATCCCAGTATCTGAATATATAATAATAACGACTCAAAAAAAAACTTTAAAGTTGTTTTGTTCTTTTTTAAGGTCAACTGTAAATATTCATTAAAGAAATAGTAATCAGGAACTCCGAAATGTTGGTCCGGGTACTTAGCCGAATGGTTAAGCGATCTGCCTTTCAAGCAGACGATCAGGGATCGAATCCCACCCGGTCACCTCGCCACCGATTTTTCGGTGGCAACCAGAACTCCCTGCTCCCTCTAGGAGCAACAGATACTCGGTAATTAATTACCACACACACACACATGCCGCTCCCCCACTACAACAACTAGCGGTGGGTGAGTGGGGAATGGACGGGAAGATGACCAACCAACCACACCACAACGCGTCAAGGAAGGAATGAAGATTCTTCCAACAAGACCCACAGGAGATCAACAACATCCATCATGACGAAGAACAATAGATCTCGGATCTATAAATAGACGCACGGCTCCGAGATGGCAAGGCCGATTGAGCCAATTTGACTATAGGTTAAGATAGAGTACAAAGAATTAAAAAAAAAACATCCCGGATGTACACATTTGGCGCACCTTAACTTTACAAAGCTTGACAGAGCTTTTTTCTTTGAAAATATAATTTAATATTGAGGTTGATGCGAAACACAATATTACTTACTGACATCAAAAAAGGAAATCATCTTGATACAGCGATATTAACTTACTTAGAATAAGGATTGCTATGCTCGAGAGAGGATATGGAAATTATACTTATCTGAAAAAGGCTTTTCCCCTTAGAAATAAAAATAATATAAAAAAAAAAACATTATCATTATCTCACTATCTAAAACACACACCGTAGTTTGAAACAGTATAGTGTCCGAAAGCAACATAGCTCAATCGAGACACACACCACTCTAAGCGAGCGGGGGGGAGAAGGGGTATGATTTTCAGTGTGCAAATATTTGGTGTGCAGTAATGATTTTCACAGGGGGAGAATTTGGTGCAAAGTGTGCAATAATTGCTAAGTATGCTTTAAGGTAAAATATGGGGTCAACATTATTTGAGGATCTCTCAATTATAGTTATTCGAATTTTTGATTAGGTAAAATTTACACTTTCTGAATTATAAGTTTAAATAAGCATTGGTTTATAAAAACTTAAACATCCATTATTCTAAACAATTTCGATTTTTTTCAAATGATTTTCTGACTAGTTCATATAATTTTGCCTCGATATTTTTAAAATTAAAGTTTCCCGGGAGTCTCGACCAAATTTCCCGAGAATCGAGAGGTCCAATAATTGTCAATTTCCTGGGATTTTTTTTCCCGGGAATTCCCGCTCGTCACCCTCTAGTTGTATGGAACACGTAGTAAACTCAATTGGAAAAATGCAGCTTGTTGCATAGACTACTTTTTTTAACTGGACAAACATTGGAAATGATTTTAAATTAACGGCATTTATCAATAAATGTATTTATGAAAGTTGATTTTTTTTTGTCATTCCATTTATTAAAAAAATCAATTGACATCTTATAATGTAATTATCATTTCAATTTTCAATGTTTTTTTCAATTCAAATCGGTTTTATTAGTGAATAATCAGTGTTGCAAATGAGTGATAGAAAAGCTATCAATTGATTATCTCTGCTCCAAAAAAATCCGAGAGTATAGCGGCCGTCACTATAGCTTGTGAAATCTTTTCTTGTGTCTCGTGATTCCCAGCGATGTCATTCTCTTTCTATCACTCCTCCACTTTTCCTCGACTACGCTCTCTCACCGCTGAGTCTCTCAATCTCTCCTAAAACTGCAATGAGAGAACGCGAGATGGCGATTGAGCAAGTCGCTTTCAGCCTGAGAGTAGTGTTCGCTCGTGAACGGTTGCGAGCTCCAGTCGGCAAAGATTCGCTCGGCGATGAGTGAGTGATTTCAGATCTTTGAACCGAAAATCAGGACCCTTGATTATAAATCGAAAACACCCATGGGAGATTTATACGTAAAAAGTAGCACACGGAAAAGTTTCCCTTAAAATGATATGTTCCAAAAAAATTTACAGTCGAGTAACGGAAAATGGGAGAATTTTCAAAACTTTTTTAGTGTTTTTTTTCGATGAAAAATACGTTTTTTCGGAATTCTGAGTACGCCATTAAATCGGGCGTCTAATTTTACATAAAAGTCCCTTTGACACCAAATTTCTATCTCATCACCGTTTCAGGCTGCAAATTATTAAAAAACACTTCTTGTTTCGCATGTTCAAAAATGGAAGGGGTCGTACCGCCCCTACGTCACGAGATATCAAAAAACGGACATCGGATTCGTGATCAGGGACAAAAGTGACCCCTTTAAGACAAAGTTTCACGCAAATCGAAGACGGGTCGGGGCAACTTTTCCCGATTTCGTGTGAGTTGGTAGAGAATTACCCAAATCTACAGTATGTAAAAAAAGTATTTACACCCCTTGGGCACTATGCACATTTTGTGATGAAACATGTAACAATTTAAAGTTTGACAGGAACCTAGTACTACGTTTTGTTCAGAAACTCATGCCGAACATTTTGCTACAAAAAGCTCATGAAAAGATGTTTTCTATAAAAAGTTATATAACAAATACTATTACAAAAATCAAAAAAGGTGCAAAAAAAGTTTGTACACCTTTCGAAAAATTTACATATATAAAGTTATTTGTTGACAAATCACCATAAATCCAGTCCCCCAACTCCAAAAAGGCTTCCTTGACTGATTAAAAAAATAATTTGGATTAAATATAAAGTTTACTATCTACTTAGTATAAAAGTTTGAATAACTCTGGAAATTCTATATAAAACTTATCTAAACTTAATTTTGCAAACTTTCAATTTAACTAAATTTCAATATATTACCATAGAACTGCTAAATAAACATTTTGGAGTAGGAATAACACCGTTTTGGGGGTCTTTGTATCGATAGAATAGATTTTTCGTTGGAATTTCGTACCAACCCGGAATTACGTCGTCGGAAAATCCGCCGGCATCCGAACCGGTCCACGATTCACAAGTCAACCTATGTGGCATTGGAAAGGGCATAAAATTTCCGATCTTTTGATACCCATACATCCAGGTTTTCTATAAAACCCACGTTTTTAAATACCTGGGCAAAAAGTTAGTTTGATCCACGAGAACAAAAATTACGAAATTCCATACATTTTTGGCAGGTTGCTCAAATGAAACCATAACAACTTTTTTGCCTAGGTATTTAAAAACGTGAGTTTTATAGAAAACCTGGATGTATGGGTATCAAAAGATCGGAAATTTTATGCCCTTTCCGATGCCATATAGGTTGACTTGTGAACTGTGGACCGGTTCGGATGCCGGCGGATTTTCCGACGACGTTATTCCGGGTTGGTACGAAATTCCAACGAAAAATCTATTCTAGCGATACAAAGACCCCCAAAACGGTGTTATACCCACTCCAGAATGTTTAAATAGCAATTTTATTTAGTTAAATTGAAAGTTTGCAAAATTAAGTTTAGATAAGTTTTATATAGAATTTCCAGAGTTATATAAACTTTTATACTAAGTAGTTAGTAAACTTTATATTCAATCCAAATTATTTTTTTAATCAGTCAAGGATGCCTATTTGGAGTTGGGAGACTGGATTTATGGTGATTTTTCAACAAATAACATTATTTATGTTAATTTTTCGAAAGGTGTACAAACTTTTTTTGCACCTTTTTAATTTTTGTAATAGTATTTGTTATATAACTTTTTATAGAAAACATCTTTTCATGAGCTTTTTGTAGCAAAATGTTCGGCATGAGTTTCTGAACAAAACGTAGAACTAGGTTTCTGTCAAACTTTAAATTGTTACATGTTTCATCAAAAAATGTGCATAGTGCCCAAGGGGTGTAAATACTTTTTTTACATACTGTATGTTTAAAGAAATATAAAACATTCTGAAACACAACACATAATAAGGCTTATTAACAAATTATTATAATGTACTTGAGCATATACCTATTAGGATGTAACAAAAATTACTTTTTGGCGGGCATTCAGGGGTTTGTTCCGGTGGGCATACTGAGCCTAAATCCCAAATATGAGCTTGATTGGACGTAATAGGAGCTGGCGTTCCACCCTTCAATTTTAAATGGGATTTAACCCGTAAAAAAAGATTTGTAAATTTTTGAGGCTTTTTGGCCACTAATGCGTTTACCAAAAAACATCACTGGCGTGTAGGCCAGATCCTTGCGCATCTTTTGAACATTGAAGTTTGGAGCACCCTGGAGCTCGGTACAGACCTTCAAAGTATGGCATTTTTTTCGAAAAATCGGTCCCAGCAAAATCAAACGGCGTCTCGGGCGTCGCGAGGTGCGACGCATATCTTTTTTGTCGAGGCCGATTTTGAGCATGAGCATGAGCATGAGCATGAGCATGAGAGACCACCAATGGTTGTCCTTCTCCGTTGCTGAACAGGACCGGGGATGGGACGGGAATGTTAGTTAGCACAGGCTGCTACCAATGGTGGGTTCTATACGATATCCACACCCCCGCGTGTGCCGGAAAACTACTTCTACTTGGGATTATGTTAGTAGGGAAGGGTAATGGTCAGGATTCATCATAGAAGATGATGATGTGACCCAAATAGTCGATAAGTTTTGTTTAATGGAGTGATGTATTATTCCCAAGGCAAGCAATCGGATGCTGCTGTTGAGACTATTCCCGTTTATTTGTGATTTATTTAGGATTAGATGGATTATCTTTGACAGCCGGCTGTGGAAAGATAAAACCACAAAGAATGTATTTAACAGGTAAGATTTTAAACTCTACGTAAAGTGTTTAGTTCGAGTGGATCATAGACGATTTCAGCTTTTGAATAGTTATAAGAATAGCGACCGATAACTGATGAGTTACGAAGCTCCGAGCTATAATGCTGAGAGTTTTTTCACGCGTTCACGGGAAACGTCTTTTCGAATTTAAAAATTTATACCTCGCGCACCTGCAAAACACATATTTTCAGGTTGTAGAAATAATACAAGGAAAAACTGCTATAACATTTATCAAACACGGCGACGAACGCGCAAAACAAAACTGACCCGACGAGTTGCTCGGACTTAATTTCTTTATTTATTTATGAACATTAATATAAAAATCACTCACGCGACTACCGAAAAACGCTACCCGTTTGTTTTTATATCAGCAGTAAGCTAACCTGAAACCAAATATTTCATTAGTAATTTTTATACTCTATCATTCTTTCATTCACTCAACCAATCACACAAAAAACTAATTAATTTAAATAACTGTTTTAGGCACACAAACAGCGATAGTAAGAAATAAAACATATGCTTGAATATCAATTCATTTTAGCTATTGATGCATTTTAGCGCCAAAGAATAGCAAAATAAAAGAAACGTAAAAAGGTTCATCTTTTAGTTAATCGTAAAAAAAAAAAATGTTGTAAAAATAAAAATTAGACAATCCGGCAACCCTGAACTTTAAAATCACATGCACACACGCATACATGCTTTGGCACCAGCCCGGGAGCATGTTGACAGCTCCCATACAAACTGAGCGTACCCCGTTTTGTGGGCCCAGTGGGCCTAAGATGGCGGCCTTCGATATTATCTAGCCAAACCTTTTAAAATGGTGAATAGTTTAAATAAATATAGTGTTTGCCTTGTTTGGTTTAAAACGACAAAATAAGCATTCTGGAATCATTTTCTTTAAAAACTTGTTTAGAGATGCGCCACGTTCAAATATTAGTCTAGAACAGTTGAAGTGAGCGTACCGCAAAAGCCGTCACGAAAACAAAGTTTCCTTTGCAAATTTTGAGTTGCGTATTTGTTTGGCGGACTCCGACGAGGCCCACTTGCCATCTGTCGGTGAATACGCGCAACTCACGAAAACTGTCATCTTAGGGTCCGGTTGTTTGGCACACTCTCGCTCTGGATTCCTATTGGAATTTCCTCACCAGTTTCTGCCGCTGCCTCCGCCGACAACTCAACACCAGTCCCAAGGCACGACCAAAGAATTTGTCACAAAACCTCGCCTCGGCTTCATGTGTGCTGCGTGTCTCCTTCGCCCTTTTCCTTTCGTCCAGAGTCCCGTTACCGCATTCACATTACAGCGCACTTACACCACAACGCAGCCCGCGCTACAACATACGCTGTAACCTCGTGTCATCGCTGAACAACGCACGCATACAGACAACCAAACTCGTTCCTTTTTCTTTTCGACGACACTAATACACAAGCACACACCGAACCGACGCCGCGCAAACCATCAACATGGATTGGAAAAATCTAGGAAAAAAAAAATGAATTTAACGGGAATCGAACACAAAACCATCAAAAACTCGACCGCAAAACCAATCCCAGCACAAACATGGGCCGAATCACACAAAACATGGAATAAACACTTCCCAAAACAGCAAAAAAACACAAAAAAACCGCACACGCGAAGCACAACGATCCGCACTCGGTGACAGCACAAACCGAACTCTTTTTCTCATAGCTTTTGCAAATTACTGTTAAAAATGGATATTTTTAAAACCTTAATATCTTTTTGCAACAGCCTACAACACGCATACTCCAGTAGGTCAAAAGTAAGGGAATTTCATGGACTATAAGCCTACAGTATTAACTTTTTGGCCAATTGCAGTATTTCTCAATTTTTCTATAACAAATATCTTACAACGTTAGTTTTTGCCCTGTAGGCCTCTATAGCGGCCCTTTTTGGTCTCAATTTTGTCTTATTCGGAATCCTCGGAAAATTTCACGTAAGTTTTAACCTGGGTGCTGAATAGTGGTTCGCAAAACGGCCTCAATTTTAAACTGTCAAAGTGGAACCAATTTACTATTCGCCAAAAGCAGAGAGTATTGTTATCGATCATTAAAATTTGTTTTTTTTTGCAAGAATGAAAGATGTGTGGTTTTTGAGGACCTGGAGTTGATCGTAATTTTTTATAGTTTTATAATTTATTATAAAACAACTTGATGGAGTCGATGCGGTTGTATCCATCCAGAAGCTGTCTTTATTGTTTGATTCCGTTTGAAAACCTGCTGGTTTAGTGAAAATCTTCTCTGTTTGTTGAATCAGCTTCGCTAGAATTAGCGATGTTTTTTTCGCTGGACCAGGAAGAGCTACAGGATTCCAAAACCAGCCAGGGAATTTATCTGCGACATCGCAGAATGACAATCTCGCTGCAGTTCTTCGTCACCGGTAAAAAAGAAAAACCTCTTCTAACCGATCGAAACTTGAAAACACACTCAATTTTCCAGCTAAAAATGTCACAAACTAGACAAAATAAAACAAGTACTACTGATTATAAAACAGCTAATTTACAATTAAGAAAAAAGTAATGCTTGTGCTTGAACAGCCTCCTACTTTGTAGATGTAAACAATGTGGGATCTTTCGAAAATCACGTTACGCATTCTCTCTATTCATCACCCAGGTTTTAACTATCGGAGTTGTAAATTTGTTGTTGTTGTTTGTTTTCAATATTGCACAACACTTTGCACCAAATTCTCCACCCTTGCAAATAATATCTGCACACCAAATATTTGCACACTTGAAATCCTACCCCTTCTCCCCCCCTCTCGCCTAGAGTGGTGTGTGTCTCGACTGAGCTTCGTTGCTTTCGAACACTTTAGAACAAATTCAAACTAGGGTATGTGTCTTGGAAAGTTTTTTTCTGCTGTAGTTTGAGGTGTGCACTAGCGTGGTTCACGTTTCTATGAAAAAGACAAAAGTTGTTATTTTGTCTTGCATCAACCGGAATTTCGTTCTTTTATGTCCCCAGAAGCACTCCTGAAAATTTGAGCCCATTTGGTAAGGTCTAGGAGCTCCAGTTTTAATTTGAAATTTATATGGGATTTTGATTTATTTTCCATGGGAAACTATCTTTTTTTACATTGTATTAGGATTTTTTTTTATAAATCGATGAAATGACTTGATTCTTATAGTAGGAGATAGGTTTTGAACTGGGGAACAACTTTGTAGAACATACCAACATGCTAGGAAGTGACCCTTTAAAGATACAGATACTTTTAGATGGTGGCTTTTGAAGGGGCTTTACTGTGTGGGGTGAAACGGGCTAGCTGGCGTAAGTTCAAGATATCTTTGGTTTTTAATCGATGGTGCTTTGACTTTTTCTAGTCATATATACAAAGTTATTTTTAGAACATTTATTTATAGACAAGCATGGGCTACGGTTTTGGCCAGCAGTGTTTTGTGAGTTTTCAACGATAGCAAAATCTTTTCCTTGGACAATCTGGCCACCGGTGTTGTTCCAGGTTATCAAATGGATGATGAGACAGTTCGGACATCGGCACTGTTCCGGGTTGGCGGTTTGCTGTTTGTCAAATATGTTTTACAAGAATTGGTGGACAGTTTCGACACCGGCATTGTTCCGGGTTGGCGGTTGGCGGGTTATCAAAGACTGTTTAAGAACGAACACGTGTGGAACATCGTTCGATTGCGTCTCGGACTCTTAAGCAGCACGTGAACGACGCAACGATGACTTCCCAGAAGACGACCGCTCACTCCGGATCGGTAAGAGTTAGTTCCACTATAGCTGCCAAAGTGTATATCCATCACATTACCCGCAGATATCACAGCTCTTTGAGCCGGACCGACCATTAGCGCTCTGTAGAGGTGGACCAGGTGAAGAGCACAAGGCCATACAGAAAAAATCAGCACGTCGCAAATCCCGACAACATCCAACGAGTACTTCGGGAAGGTCAAAGCGGAGAACAACGAGAACCTCGCCCTGTATGAAGCGCCGAGAACGACGATTCTGAACACCGCCAGCTGGATCGGACGCACGAAGTAGGTGAAGGTATTTAGGAACAAGCTGGCAGACAATAATTAAGACCCTGTCTCAGGTGAGCAAGAGCGTTCAGACGCACACGGAGACACACCGGCTATGCACCCTAGGACGACTCCGATCTAGATCGGACGCGCGAGAGTGGAGACGGCAGGAGAGACGAATCGCACGCCAGAAATCAACCGTAAGCGAGTCAGCAGCAAATGACGCCTATCTCTGACCAAGTTTTCCTCATTCTCAAAAGTTAAAGGTCACCACCGCAAACACGGGTACAAGTGAAGCACGGCCCATTATCAAGGTCAAGCAGACATGGAAACAAGATGTATGTTCGCTGAACCACGCGGAGTCTCACCGATACCAATAAATTGCCCAACTCAGACAACAAGAGCGGTACTCGAAGCACACGGATAACTACAGGAGTAACTGAAGCTAGAAAAAACGCCCCATGGACCGAACGGGGTAAGATCAAACTAAGTTCGAGTGAGAACATTAAGAGCTAACTAAATCTGTTTCCGTAGGTTTGGTGTTCCTGTCCCTGAGCGCGAGGACGGATCAATCGTGCACAGGTTGAGCTGATTGGCTGGTGGATTCGACTAGAGCGCTTCATTCGCTCCAAGCATCTGGTAGAGCAGGGCCATGCGCGCTGATGGAGTGCTCGAAAATCGGGCGCATCACGTGGACGCAGAGCGGAGTGCGTGCCAACACCGTACGCGCAACAATATCCTACGCGTCGGGCGGACGCAAAGCTTCGTGCTCGGCAACACCGTACATCAGAGACATGCGAGGTTGAAGTAGGAGTTTTGAATCTATTTTCAACCTTATCAACAGCTGTTAAAATGAGTTATTGCGTTGATTGTTTTAATTATTTGTTATAAAAAACTGAAATACACAAACAATCGAAACAGTGTTGTTTACTTTAGATTCTGTCCCGAAATGCAATTCCCAATCTGAAACTAACCCCTGATTAAATCGACTCCCAAACTATATCCTTCAATCCCGACCAATTTCGTAAGCGTGACCAGCCCCTCCCCGTCCTCCCATCTTTTCAAACTTCTTAACTGATCGACAGACAACTGTGTCGATCCCCTAACAAGAACAGTCTTTGATAACCCGCCAACCGCCAACCCGGAACAATGCCGGTGTCGAAACTGTCCACCAATTCTTGTAAAACATATTTGACAAACAGCAAACCGCCAACCCGGAACAGTGCCGGTGTCCGAACTGTCTCATCATCCATTTGATAACCTGGAACAACACCGGTGGCCAGATTGTCCAAGGAAAAGATTTTGCTATCGTTGAAAACTCACAAAACACTGCTGGCCAAAACCGTAGCCCATGCTTGTCTATAAATAAATGTTCTAAAAATAACTTTGTAAATATGACTAGAAAAAGTCAAAGCACCATCGATTAAAAACCAAAGATATCTTGAACTTACGCCAGCTAGCCCGTTTCACCCCACACAGTAAAGCCCCTTCAAAAGCCACCATCTAAAAGTATCTGTATCTTTAAAGGGTCACTTCCTAGCATGTTGGTATGTTCTACAAAGTTGTTCCCCAGTTCAAAACCTATCTCCTACTATAAGAATCAAGTCATTTCATCGATTTATAAAAAAAAAATCCTAATACAATGTAAAAAAAGATAGTTTCCCATGGAAAATAAATCAAAATCCCATATAAATTTCAAATTAAAACTGGAGCTCCTAGACCTTACCAAATGGGCTCAAATTTTCAGGAGTGCTTCTGGGGACATAAAAGAACGAAATTCCGGTTGATGCAAGACAAAATAACAACTTTTGTCTTTTTCATAGAAACGTGAACCACGCTAGTGTGCACTTTGTTGGAGAGCTTTCCACAAATTGCACGATTGTCTAAAAATCTCTGAAATCCGCAATATTAAAAAAAAGTCCTTTTTTTTTGTCGGGGCCGATTTTTCGAAACAAAAAAATGCCAAACTTTGAAGGTATGTACCGAGCTCCAGGGTGCTCCAAACTTCAATGTTATATATACCAAAAGACGCGCAAGGATCTGGCCTACACGCCAGTGATGTTTTTGGTAAACGCATTAGTGGCCAAAATGCCTCAAAAATTTACATTTTTTAAAAAAGCGCCGGCTCCTGTTACGTCCAATCAAGCTCGTGTTTGGGATTTGGGCTCAGTATGCCCACCGGAACAAACACCTGAATGCCCGCCAAAAAATCATTTTTGTTACACTCTAATACCTATGCAAAGTCACGCTTGCTCAGTACTCTCCCCTCCTCCCGCTAGAGCGTGAAATACTTTATGGATGACGCCTTTTCAATAAAAATAATTTTAAAATTTTAACATCAAGCTATTGAAAAGATCTCCAAATAAATAATTTTCCTAATTCATAGGTAAGACCCAATTATCAAATTTTGAAATAATTATGTTGCATGATAAGAAAATTTCGCAAAAATTTGAAAAATAAGTATTTTGGTAATTAATTTTAGTGATAAAAAGTATAATTACACTAAAAAAAATGAGTTCGCGTAAACGTGAACAGAGTTCATGCCACCGGGAACCAGGAAGAAAACTGTTCAACTTTTATAGTGCATTACACCATGAAAGTTAACAGTTTTCTTCCTGATTCCCGTTGGCATGAACTCTGTTCACGTTTACGCGAACTCATTTTTTGAGTGTAAAAAATCGTTTCTTTTTCTGTGTACCTATTTTTTTTGAAAAGTCGATCTAAATCGATCAGAAATCCAGAAATATCTTCTCAAGATACAGAATTTCATACATTTACATACCAATTTTGTATGACCAGTTCCCAAAATTGTATGGAGACTTGGATGGAAAAACTAATGATGCAAAATTATTTCTTTTGTCATACGTATCGAGAAATTAAAAGTGAGAGTACGTGCGTGCAACATGGAGTTAAACATTTCAAAGTGCCATGGTAATCTTCACAGCAACTAATATAATCTAATCTAATCAGACCCTAGCGCAGCCAATCTTTCGAAGGGATCCTTGAGAGTGCCTTAGGTTACATACGCTCCAAGACTTGGTTGTATTCGTTGGGAGCACCAAGCTAAGAAGGTTTAGAACTCCGGGACCCTCTACGATGGGACATTGTATTTCCACGAATGCCCTGGACACTATTTGCCGTGGTTATAGCGCCACAACTCGCTCTCTGTAACAGTATTCCTAATTCCAGTCCACGCTCACCAAGTCGTAATGGCCTAGTGGTTAGCATTTTTGCCTCGAGCGACTTTGATTTTTCGTTCATATTCATCATTTCACATTTATGTGTTCTTAACTTTCTCGTTGGGAGCAGATGGGAATCGAACCCAAAACCATTCGCTTACAAAGCGAACACCGTAACCAGTCAGCCACGGCCGCTCCCAAATGGTAATCTTCACAGCAACTTCACAGAAAGTTTAACTCCATGTTGCACACACTCTCGCTTTTTAATTTCTCGATGAATTGTTGCAAATTTATATCATATTGCATTTAAATTGAAATGCTTAATGACGTGCAAAAGTGTAAACCTGGGCGGAATAAGCGCGGTTTTGATTTCCCGCGTTGGTTACCGGCAAAACGAGACGAAAAAGACTAATCCCAAAAAGCGACCCTGGTAAAATGAAAACAAATGCCAAACCATGTCGTGTGTGACGTGGTGTTGGGGTTAGTGCATTTATCGTGTCACGTCGCTCTGCTGTCCTAATGAAATACACATCGATGACTTTGCTTTTCTAGACTTGTATGTGTGTTGTATCTTTACTTTGATGGACTAATCAATTATTCATTCTTCGATTTCGAAGTAGAAGCTTTTTATTTTAGTGAGACCTAGTAACCGTTATTGAATTTACTCGAAAAAAAAAACTTATTAATTTTTGAATTTACTCACTTCTATTAAAAAGTGATATTTATTGAAGGTTGTTTAGCCACAACCCTAAACATCTAACATCTTAAAATGTTTCAAAGTTATTTATAGAAACAACAACGATCTTACCTGTTTGGTGATTGTGCGAAATTTTGCGCACCCAAAAAAAAACTATGCACTAGGGTGGCTCGACATGATCGATTCTTCAGAATAGGCGTTTTCCGGTTCCATTAGGGCCCCCAAACAACCCCCCAAAATTTGGGAGCGATTGGATTTGACCCGGCTTTCCGCAAAGCGATTCAAATTTGTATGGGAAAACCCTCTTTTTTACATTTTAATTTTCATAATTTTCATTTTTCACTCAATGTCAAGACTAACACCGTAGAAGTTTAGTCCTGAATGTCCCCTAAAACTTTCCCGAAGAAAGTATGGTCCTATCATGCTTCTGGAAAAAGATACAGAGTTTTTAAAAGAGGCATTTCAAAATAAGTGCTTAAAATTATATTTCTTGCCAACACAGCCAGTACGTCGGTAAATATTTCGAAATCTTTATTTTTAACGTAATAAGGAAGCAATCTAGCAAACTGGTGTCTTAGGAAAAGTTGTTGTATATTAATGTGTCTTTTTTTTTAATTATTGACTTGCAGGGTGACACACATACAGGGTGTCAACCAAGCCCTAACTTCTACTGGTGACCTTTTAACGCGTTGGTGTCTTAGGAAAAGTTGTTAAGCTACTTATTTCAAGAAATTTTGACATGGTGGCACATCTACAGGGTGTCAACCCATTTCTAGCTTCTATTTAAGACCTTTCTGATCACTATAAAGTGGGCGAAAAAGGGTAAAAATCGCAAATTCGTCAAAAGTCAGTTTTTCACATAAAATTTCCTGGGGAATCGATTGCGCATGATTAAAAACTTGGTAAATGTTTATAATGCAAATTTTCTCAACATTTTTTTTTCTTACTATTAATTTTTGTGGTTATTGCTTTGTAAAATTGTCTGGTCTTTCCTATAAAATAATTTCAGATTTTTTATAATATTTACCCCCAATTCTCGAAAATGGCCTAGTTTACCATAAAATATATTTTTGGGGAATGTTGGTTAAATTGGCCTTAAATTTTTTTTTCGATTTGAAAAAATCACGATTCACGATTTGAAAAAATCACGAATGGAAAAAATACAATTTATTTCCACGTACCTCCTTTTTTCTGAAAAGTCCTCATCAATACCTACAACTTTGTCGAAGACACCAAATCAACCAGAAAATTCCTTGAAAAGTTACAGATTTTCGAATATTTACGTACCGTAATCTGGGGTGAATCGGGACTACAGTCTGAATAGGGACAGCAGTTTTTAGAGCACCTAATGCTTTTAAATTTGGAAATGGATGTACACATTTTGTTGGCCTGAGTCTGTTCTAACTGAAGCCAACCAGAAAAATCAAAATATTGTGCTACATCATGGTTAAACTGCTGTCCCAATTCACCCTTAAGTGTCCCGATTGACCCCAGTTTACGGTACCATGTTTGTATGAACAGCTGCCAAAATTGTATGGAGACTCTTATGGGTGAACCAATGACAGTTTGAGCCACAATATAAATAAAATCCATTTCCGGGTTTGGTGGTGAATTACTCATCGACATTACGGAAAGTTTTAGAGGACATTTAGGACTAAACTTCTACGGTGTTAGTTTTGAAATTGAGTGAAAAATGAAAATAATAAAAATCAAAATGTAAAAAAGAGGGGTTTCCCATACAAATTTGAAAATCCAATCGCTCCCAAATTTTCGGGGGTTGTTTGGGGCCCTAATGGAACCGGAAAAAGGCTGGTCTGATTGAATTAGTCTATTTTGAAATTTACCCATACAACTTCATGCCACCCTACTATGCACAATACTAATAAATAAAACCATAAATGACCAATGTGACTAGACCCGGTCAGGAAGTGTGCAAGAGAAAGTGGTGATGATGTAAACAAAATTTGGCGTGGCTTTGTTTTTATTTTAAGTTTGACGATGCAGCAAACAAACAAAAAAAGAAAGGAAACACAATCAATTTGCATACCCACGCAAAAGGAGGCGATCGCGTTTATTTTATTTTTATAGATAAGAGAAAATGTAGGGCGGCGTCTGAGGCAAATACCGAAAAATCGCTGCTCTTGACACTGTTTCCTTTTTGTTCCGGATGAATCAAATTGTTTTTATTTTTAAACATTTCATGATATTTAATATTAATGTGTACTGAATGATTGTTCTAATATTTTTTGCCTTCCTCACTTTACTGAGGAAAGGCTATAAAATCACTCGGAAAATGAACTTTTTAGTTAGACCTCCTAGACCTACCTTCATTTGTACATATCGACTCAGAATCACCAGCTGAGCAAATGTCTGTGTGTTTGGCTGTATGTAGACATGTGTACCAAATCAATGTCACTGGAATATCTTGTCACAGGCTCAACCGATTTTGGCCGGAATGGTTTTAATCGATCCGTCTTAAGTTCCGTCCCCTAAGTTGCTATTTAAATTCATGCAGTTTGATCATGTATTCGAATTCCCCTTCGTCCAAGTATCAACGAAAAATTTCGCTTTTGACAAGATATGACGTTTAAAGATCCCCCAAGATGAGACAGTTCAGAATAGGTCACAGGAACCGTAATCCGGGACCCCAGAGGAAGATTGACCAGGAAGGTCCAGTAATTTTGGCATGTTACATTCAAATGTCATGATTTCAACAGAGTAGCCTACTACTAGTGTCCAATTAGTAAAACAAACAATTCTGACCTACTGTGACCGGTTCCAGGAGCCCCGGGGGAAGAATTGGCCACTTTGGTCCAGTAAAAAAGGCAAGATGTATGTCAAACTTCATGATTTTTCAATTCCAATGCCTAAAAAGCGTTTTCAAAATAAAAAAAATATGTTTAAACGCTTCTTATGCAGTGGATTTAAAAAATCATTAATTTTGACATGCATCTTGCGCTTTTTACTGGACCAAAGTGGCCAATTCTTCCCCCGGGCACCTGGAACCGTTTCAGTGCTGAAAAGTAGAACTTTTCAGCATTTATTTTGAAAAGTGTTGCTATTCGATTCTGTTATTTTTGGTACAGAAAAGTAGGCTATTTCGTCGTTCAAAAATGACAGGAAAAGTAAGAAGTTTCACGACGGAATTGCAAAAAAAAAATTAACTCATATATTAAATACAATTTATTACAATATCATATATTAAATACAAATTTTACAAATATAAATCAAACCATCGAATTGGATCGAAAGTAAACCAATCCAATTTCACCTCTTCAGTGTCAAGATCAAGGACTGCCCTTCAAACATAAAAAATACAGTTGTCCAACTGTTCAACCTCTACATTTCATATGCGAGCATGAGCAGAGGTCGACAACAGCGAAAACATTGTTTACGTTTATAATAAAAAAAAAAACAGCCCACAATGCTACATGCCGGACAGCTAGCCGTTGAACAACACGCACACAAGACTCGTTCAAAGTCATCACCGCCGGCTTCAAGTCAATGTCGATTTGCACAACCCGCCTCGTCGCCCCTTGAGCTTGATGGTTCTTGGCCCGGAGTGACCATTTAGTATATATCAATTACTACCAAGTCCGAATCGTTCGGTTCGGGTGACTTTTTGGAAAGCTTCAGAAGCGAGGGAAGTTTCTCTTGTTTCTTTTTCATTGCGCAACTTGGCTCAACTTTTCTACTTTTGGTGTTTGCTTTGAAGAGATCTAAAATTGGTCGTTTTATTAGTTTTAAGTTGCCTACTTAGAACACTCAACGCTAGTACCTTGAAGTTCTTGGATGCACCAATTACGACACACACACATGTGACCCATTCTGCTGAGAGATGTCACGCTTGCAGCAATCAAACTGGTATCTTCGTGATTAGTTTGCACTTCGTCGCCGTCGTGCTAACTTGTCGTACGTGCATTTTGGTCCAAATTGAGTTAAGAACGCCATTTTGTGCAGCTCGCAATGCCTCATCTTTTGACCTTCACAGATCCCCAAAATTCGATTTCAATCCTGAGATATTCAACAAAAACCGAATAAACTCCGTGCATTTTTGTCACTTTACATATGAAAGTAGTTTCAATCTTGTCGTGCTATCTTGTCACTCCCTGAAAATTGATGAAAGTGCGACAAAGGGCAAAGGGATTTCAGGTCAGAATGCGTTTGACGCACGTACAAGTTAGACTACCGTAAACATTTGTAATTATAACTCGGGACTCCAGCAACCGAATTCAACCAAACTTCGGGGCAATGCACAGAATGGTCAACCAAACAAAATGAGTTTGTTATTGTTTACATCACGTGCTCTCGTTTTTGTTTATTCAAGGTCAAACATTAAAACGCGTTTTTCTAGGAACGTCGAAATGGCGGGTGCGACAAGATAGCACGACGACGTCAACTTGTGGTGCCTCCAAACAAGTTTCTTGGTTAAACACAAGACCTTACAGTTAAGTCGAAACTAATTTTACATAAGGTCATACAAAAACGTACTAAAATTAGTATTTTTTTTTATCAAAAATGCAAAATTTTAACTACTCAAAACAACAAGTCAACTAACATTATTTCAATGAGCCCTTATGAAAAGTTTCGCTCAATGTGCTGTTTTGTTTAGATTTTTTTTTCTGCTTAACTCACGTTTATATGTGTGGCGGCTGTGTCTCAAGGTGTGAAATTTTGCAAACAGCTGCTCTCGGGTGCAGTGTGTCGTGTCCACCCTAGTCAACGTTGTATGAATGGCTGGTTCATGCACTAAGTGTAGTTAAATAAAAATTATAATTTGACCACCACAGCCGGTCAGATGAGCGCGGGGTAAAACGCACACGGATTGTGGTGGGGTTGAGGTAGAACAGGTGGTAAATAGAAAAAAAAGAGAATTGCAAAGTGGTTTGCAGCGCTCTGATATCTTCGGGCCAACGTTGGTGATGGAAGAAAATTTGAAATAGATTTGGCACATTTCATGAACAAAAAAAAATGTTGTGACAGAAGTTTAAAAACGTTACTTAATCCACCTTTAGGTGGTTGGTGCCTTCCTCACATTCATATTCAGGTTTTTAATGGTGCACACCCGAAATGTCAAAATCACGCGGTAACAAAATTACAAAAAAAAAGTGCCATTCATCTTTTTTTAAAATCGTGGGTTTTATAGAAAACCTAGATGTATGGGTATCAAAAGATCGGAAATTTTATGCCCTTTCCGATATGTTGACTTGTGAATCGTGGACCGGTTCGGATGCCGGCGGATTTTCCGACGACGTAATTCCGGGTTGGTACGAAATTCTTTCGATACAAAGACCCACAAAACGGTGTTATACCCACACCAGAATGTTTATTTAGCAATTGTATGGTAATATATTGACATTTAGTTAAATTGAAAGTTTGCAAAATTAAGTTTAGATAAGTTTTATATAGAATTTCCAGAGTTATATAATTTTTTATACTAAGTAATTAGTTATCTTTATATTCAATCCAAATTATTTTTTAATCAGGAGTTGGGAGACTGGATTTGTGGTAATTTGTCAACAAATAACATTATTTATTATTAACATTACCCCAGTTCTTCGTCTGCATCTTATCCGCTTTCCAGTTCTACACTACTCGACGGCATGGCACTGCTTGGAATGAAACAGTTGAATGATGTTAGCAATAACTTAAATCGCACACTTGATTTGGTGCTCATAGATGACGATTCTGTAAACTACTGCTCTGTCGCTGAGGCCCCGGAAGCGCTGCTTAGAATCGACCCGCCACATCCCCCACTGGAGATAACTGTTTCGCTGAGGGTGCCAGTGCCGTTCATCGACGAACCTGATACCCGATCATACAACTTCTATAAGGCGGATTTTCCCGCCCTCAATCGCGCACTTCTTGGAGTAAACTGGAATGCCCTCAATGAAACGCAGAATGTGGATGAAGCTGTGGCATTCTTCAACTCTACACTGAAAACCGCCTTCAGAGATCACGTTCCAACTCGTGCACCTCCTCGGAAACCTCCCTGGTCCAATGATCGCATGAAAAAACTGAAACGACGGCGTGCCGCTGCTTTGAGGAAGTATTCAGCTAGACGGAATCCTGTAACCCATCGCGCCTTCCGTCTCGCCAGCAAACGTTACACGCACTACAAAAGACACCGTTATGGAATCCATGTTCGCCGTACTCAAGAGAATCTGAAACGTAATCCAAAACTTTTCTGGTCTTTTGTGAACGAGAAACGCAAAGAAACCGGGCTCCCAGCTAAAATGTTCCTCGGCGAAGCTAACTCCACTTCCACGGAGGAGACGTGCAACTTGTTCGCTCAGCACTTTTTGAGCGTATTTCGTCCCTCGCCTGCAACTCCGGATCAAGTGCGCAGCGCACTCCGCGCTGTCCCCGCAGACGCACTTCACCTGAGCGCTGTACCAATCACGGAGGAGGACGTACGAACGGCGATCGCAAAGCTGAAGTCCTCATCGTCTGCCGGACCTGACGGAATCCCATCAATTGTGCTGAAATCCTGTGCTGTCGCCGTCACAAAACCGTTGCAGCGAATTTTCAACCTGTCCATACAATCCGAAACCTTCCCGATTTGCTGGAAATCATCGTACATGTTCCCAATCTTCAAGAAAGGGGATAAGCGGGACGTTTCCAATTACCGGGGAATAACATCTCTTTGTGCCGGTTCCAAACTGATGGAAATCATCGTAAACACGCTCCTGATAAACGCAACGAAGGGTTACATCTCAACAGCACAGCACGGGTTCTTTTCGGGACGCTCGACAAGTACAAACTTAGTCGACTTCATCTCATTCTGCAAACGAAACATGGAAGGCGGAGGACAAGTGGATGTTGTTTACACCGACCTTAAGGCTGCGTTCGACAGGATCGACCACCGCATCTTACTCGCCAAGCTCGACCACCTCGGCGTTTCATGCAAAGTCGTCAACTGGGTTGCATCGTACCTGACTGGCAGAACACTCTCGGTCAAAATCGGTGCTTCCGAATCAGTTCCGTTCTGTATGACGTCCGGCGTTCCTCAAGGGAGTAATATAGGACCAAGCTTCTTCTCTGTCTACTACAACGACGTTACCTTTGTGCTCCCACCCGGAAGCAGAATTCTCTACGCCGACGACCTAAAGATTTACCAGCCAATTCACAACGTAGACGACTGCAGGGTGCTCCAACAGCTGATTGAGTCTTTTACTCAGTGGTGTGATTCAAATTTGTTGTCAGTAAGTTTCTCTAAATGTTCTATTATCTCTTTCACACGCAAAAAACACCCCATCTGCTGGCCTTACACCATCGGAGACCAGCCGCTGGAGAGGGTGACCGTCGTTAAGGATCTTGGCATACTCCTCGATGAAATGCTCAGCCTCTCCGCCCACTACAACGCCGTTATCTCCAAAGCAAACCGCAATCTCGGGTTCATTTTTCGGATCGCAAACGAGTTTCGTGATCCTGCCTGCCTACGAGCTCTTTACTACGCACTCGTTCGTTCTCACCTCGAGACTGCTGTGGTGGCTTGGAGCCCGCACACTGATGAATGGGTGACTAGAATCGAGTCGGTACAGAGGAAGTTCACAAGATTCGCATTGCGCTTCCACTCATGGCCTGATCAAGTTGTAGCGCCATCCTACGAACAACGCTGCGAGGCTCTAGGGATGGAAACACTCTCTAAGAGAAGGCAGTTCTTACGGGCGGCTTTCGTGGGGAAACTGTTATTAGGTGCCATCGACGCTCCTAATATCCTCGCCAGGATCAACTTCAACGTCATCCCGCGGCCGCTCAGAACGTGGAACGCACTCCGCCTAGACTTTCATCGTACTCAATATGGACAGCAGGAACCTATCCGGGCGATGTGTGACGTTTTCAATGATTTTGACGATTTATTTGATTACTCGATGTCTGTAGATTCCTTTATTTCTAACTTACGCCGTACTATTTTTGTTTAGATCTAAGTTTATATTGTATCTCGTGAAATGTATTGACCATGTTTAAAAGACGGTGGGTTTTATGCCTATTCGAGAGTGGCGAATTTAGCGATCCAACTCGAACGGGCTTTTACCACCCAGTCCATTAAGACAGATAAATGTCGGATGGACAATAAAATAAAAATAACAAATAACAAATGTTAATTTTTCGAAAGGTGTACAAACTTTTTTTGCACCTTTTTGATTTCTGTAAAAGTATTTGTTATATAACTTTTTATGGAAATCATCTTTTCATGAGCTTTTTATAGCAAAATGTTCGGCATGAGTTTCTGAACAAAACGTAGCACCAGGTTTCTATCATACTGAACCGCCCCCCTGGTTAGGTGGCAGCGCGCTTTGTTCTATTCTGCTCCCGGTTATTTTGTGAAAATTTCATAGATTTGAGCAAAAATACATGTGAAAAGTGTTTAGCAGTGAAGATTAATACGTTTACTATCAGTACAAAGTGAAAGAATATTGGAAATTGGTCCGAAATTCGTGGAAAAAGATTTTAATTTTGGCAAAAAGTGCTGTTGTTGAAATGGCTTCGCGTCGGTTGTTCATTTTTCGGGGTGTATCCCATTTGGCATAAAGCCATTTGGCATAATGCCGTTTGGCATAACGCCGTTTGGCATAATGCCGTTTGGCATAATGGACGTTTGGCATAACGGTCATTTGGCCTAATGGCCATTTGGCATAATGGTCATTTGGCATAATGATATTAAATTTTCAAAATTATTTCAATTCCATATACTGGGATCAATCGGGACTACACAGTCATTTTTAATTTTCGAGCTCGGCAGAATTCTGCCGAAAACAGAACAACTGATTTTTTCGGCAGAAAAATGCCGAACTTCGGCATATCAACTGTCATTTTTCGCCGAGAATTCGGTAGAATGACTTCCATTTTGCCGAGATTCGGCATATATTTCTGCCGAGCGATAAGTTGTTCTGATTTCGGCAGAATTTTGCCGAAGTTCGGCATAAAAATCTAAGTGTGTACACTTTGAATGAGGACAGCAGTTTTTAGTACATTTTATAGCTTGACATTTAAAAAACAATGCACTTTTTTGAATGTTACATAATTTATAACACCATCGCTAAAAATTTCAACTTTTTATTCTAGCTCTTCTGGCAGCTTGCTTGCCCACTGAGAATTTTGGTTCGAGCCTCGAAGCGATCTGGTTCGAGATCGATCCTGAATCTTTTCTGCAGTAGCAGCAAGTGCTGCCAGAAGAGCTTAAAGAGTTGAAGTTTTCAGCGGTGGTGTTATAAATTCTGTAACATTATTAATATTTGACGAATCTTTTCGCACTCTTCGGCAAAGTTGTTCCCTGGAACACGAACTATGAGCTCTTGAGGTTGATGAAAAATCCAAAAATCATTAAAGGACTCAAAACTCAGAACCAGAACGCACCGATTATACGGGTTTAAATCCCATTTAAATTTCAAGCGCCAGATCCTGTCATAATCAATCAAGCTCATATTTGGGATTCGGGCAGTACATCCAGGAGATCATGCCCTGAGATGCCCGCAAAATTCACCCATTTTGTAACATCCTACTAACATATACTCATTTATATTACAGGGTGAATATTAGTTAGGAAAAAAAATATCAAAAATAGATTTAGAAACTAGTTTTTCTACGATTTTATCAGCAAGTAGTGCTACTTCCATTCAAATATACACAAAAGTGAGATTTGTATTTGAAATGTAAAGCATTCCACTTTGTCATTTACGTAGGAACATATTAATTCACCGTCTTCAGCTTTGGATCTAACCCAAAAAAGCTGCGGATAATTTTTTTCTGATCTCTCAACTGTTGACTCAAGGTTTATATATAAGAAAGGGACACTTTCTAGACGTGTGACAACTGTTGAAAAAAGTTTAATTTTCCTTCTAAAGTTGAATTTTCTTCATTAAACAGGGGATGATGCGCTTCAGCTGTGGTCACAACTCAAGTTTTCCCTTCTTTAAAAAATATTCACCTATATCAGCAGTCAAAGAGTTTTCCCTTCTTTAAAGAAGGAAAAAATCAACTTGTATCAGGAGTCAAGAGAGTTTTCCCTTCTTTAAAGAAGGGAAAATTCAACTCATGTTAGTAGTTATCTCAAGTCAAAGAAAGTTCACTTCTTAAAAGAAAGGTAAATTCAACTTGTGACAGCAATTATCACAAGTCAAGAGAATTTTCCCTTCTTTAATGGAGAGAAAATTCAAACACATACACACTTAGATTTTTATGCCGAACTTCGGCAAAATTCTGCCGAAATCAGAACAACTTATCGCTCGGCAGAAATATATGCCGAATCTCGGCAAAATGGAAGTCATTCTACCGAATTCTCGGCGAAAAATGACAGTTGATATGCCGAAGTTCGGCATTTTTCTGCCGAAAAAATCAGTTGTTCTGTTTTCGGCAGAATTCTGCCGAGCTCGAAAATTAAAAATGACTGTGTAGGGATAATTCAACTCATGTTAGTAGTAATCACAAGTAAAGAGAATTTTCCATTATTTAAAGAAAGGAAAATTCAACTTGTGTCAGTAGTCATCACAAGTCAGTGAGTTTTTTTTCCCTTCTTTGAATAATGGACTCTTTACTTGTGATAACTACTAACACGAGTTGAATTATCCCTAATATGTTTGAATTTTCTCACCATTAAAAGGGAAAATTCTCTTAACTTGTGATAATTGCTGACACAAGTTGAATTCACCTTTCTTCTTTATAGAAGTGAAAACCTTCTTTGACTTGAGATAACTACGAACATGAGCTGAATTTTCCCTTCTTTAAAGAAGGGAAAACTCTTTAACTGCTGATATAGGTTAATATTTTTAAAAACGTCTTTACATCCCTTTAAAAGAATTCTATTCATTAGGGAAGTCAGACATTACTGTAAACATAAAATGAATTTAATAAACAGACAGACATTACTGTTAACATAAAATGAATTTAATAAAACATTATTATTATTAAAAAAAAGAAGGGAAAACTCGCTTGAGTTGTGACCACAGCTGAAGCGTATTTTCCCCTGTTTAATGAAGAAAATTCAACTTTAGAAGAAAAATTCAACTTTTTCAGCAAACATAAAAAAATGGTGACAGGTTTTATGTCAAAAAAATGATTAATTTTACATCAGAAATTGGTGAATATTCATCAGTTTCTGATGAATATTTACAGGTTCACATTTTTACACATTTACAAAAGTAATATTATCTACTCAAAAAAGAGATAATATTCCTAACTAACCAAATTTTCAACCTTCCAAAATTCAATTTTTTGTTCTGTGCAGTTGTCGCTAGTCTAGAAATTGTCCCTTTCTTCAGAGAAAATATTAACCTTGAATCAGCAGTTGAGAGTTCAGAAATGACCCGCTGCTTTTTTGGGATATATCCAAAGCCATTCCTCCTTTAAAGAAAGGAAAATACAAAATAAAAAAAAGTAAATTCTACTTGTAAGACAAAGTTAAAGAGCATTACAATTCCAGATTAAATTTTCAAAAGGTCATTACTACATAGGTAACCTATAGCACATAGGTTGTTTTGGATATTTACTCTTGAATTCAAATGAGAATCTAACTTTTGAGAATTTTCATATAATCTTAGAAAAACTAGTTTTTAAATCTTGCATATATTTTCCCTATTTTTTCATACAATCTTTAACCTGAAATATCGATGGATAAATGTCGAATATATTTGGCTCAATGGCTTAAAATACACAGAAAAAATTATGGTAATATTCATCAGGAAATGGTGACAGCTCTTGTGTGAAAAAACGTGTAATCTTACGCTGGGAACAATAGCCAGCAGTTTTCAAATCAAGAAAAAAAATCTTTAAGAAAGAAAAAATCAGCTTTCGCCGGCAGTTATCAATCCTAATATGGTCTTCTTAAAACAATTCCAATGTTAACTTTATTTTGAAATTATAACATCATTATGCCAAATGACCATTATGCCAAATGGCAGTTATGCCAAATGACCGTTATGCCAAACGTCCATTATGCCAAACGGCATTATGCCAAACGGCGTTATGCCAAACGGCATTATGCCAAATGGCTTTATGCCAAATGGGATACACCCCATTTTTCGATTCCTTCTCCCATTATCTTTTCGTTGTATTCGTGTTCAGAAGTCTTTCGGTCGGGCTTGTGATCGTATTAGTGGTCGATGCTAAGCGTACGGAAAAAGCATCAGCCAACCCGGTCCGACGACTGCAGCACCTAGAGGGACGTTCTGGCTGAACGACGAGCGTATCGTCTGGTGCCTGAGGAGTGTGAGGCAGCATCAATCGAGTCGCGGTTGTAATGCTGCACAAAGCAGCGCATGCCATGATGGATCAGAACCCGGGTGAGAACGTTCTTTTTGTATGCTTTATGTTAGGTTTCTCACCTTGGGCAAACAAATTTCGGTTTGTGTTGTGTGAGCCTGGGAAGTGAGTGTGTGTTTGTGAGAGGGAGAAAACGTCAGCGGATCTGTCAGACTAAACCGAGTTGCCGAATAAATGATTTTTCTGCAGACTTTTTTCAGACGGATGCAATGTCGTAATGAATAGAATGGTTAGGGATGCGCGCTTGTTGATTGTTGTTAAGTTTGAAATATTAAAAAAAAAAACAAAAGAACGCGGTAGTAATTTTTCGATGTGTTCAGGATTAATTTAAACTTATCAATCTACTTTTTAGGGCTGTTCAGCTATTTTATCGTGACTATGCGTTAACTCTTCAAAGAGTACAGTTATCAAAACAATCCGGTTGTAATCAAAAGAACGTATTTCTGAAAGTAATTCTGGTTGAGAGTAGCTAGATAGAATAATATGTATGTGTCAGTAATAAGAGGTACATTTACTCATCGGGTCCTTTATTTCCACAGCCGGCTGTCTAATATTGGACCATTAACAAACATTCGCGTCGGGATAAAATTTTCAAAAATTACATCAGCTAAATAATAACTATCTCAACAGCAGCATCCGATTGCTTGCCTTGAGAATAAATTTCAATCCTGTTAAAATACTAAAATCAAATAAATTTAAACGGGAACAGTCTCAACAGCAGCTTCCGATAGTCTGCCTTGAGAATAAAAAAAAAAACCCTTTAACCTCACTTATGCCAATGGTCGTATCGCTTGCTTAGGGCGACTCCCAGACCTTAACCTTTCACAACTACCAACTCCACGCGACACTTGCGCATCCTTGTTGTTTAAATTCGATTAATTTTGATCAAACGGTCAGTTTGATCGAGTTCCACAATAAGGTTGGGAAAAAGAGCCTGCGGTTTCGCTACCTTTTTCTAAGTAAGTTCAGCATCAACACTTCCCGTGCTCCTAATCCTTATTCCTCTCCCGGTGAATGGTGGAGATGGGAGCGGCCGGCAATGGATGGCTTTCATGGTGCTGCCTGTCTTGTTCTGGTAGAATTGGTTTTAATTCCCTTTAATCAATTTCTAAGCAACTTGGGCTGGACAATCATCACATATACATGACGAAATCCAGTCTGCAACCCGCTAAGATCACCATCTCCATGCGAATGCGAATGCGAAAAATGCGTAGCACCAGGTTTCTATCATACTTTAAATTGTTTACATGTTTCATCACAAAATGTGCGTAGTGCCCAAGGGGTGTAAATACTTTTTTTACATACTGTACGTGTAGGTGGGTCTAGGAATTTGAATTTAGAAGTTCGTTTTTCGAGTGATTTTATTGCATTTCAGCAGAAATTTTGATATGATGAAAGGTCCAATAAACCAAATTGTATTTTTTTGCTTCTTTAAGTGTATTTAAAACCACCAGTGTTCAGCAACATACAAAAAGAAAAAAAATATTAACGCGATAAAAAGGATTTTGAGAAAAATATTGTGTAAAATTGTGTAAAGAGTATCAAAAGTCTTACCAGGATTACCGCGAATTTTGGCTCAAAATATGTTTAGAACGCTGGAAATTCACAGAACAGAAATAGGCAATCAAACGTCAAAATTACCCCCCACTAGAGGGCGCTCAAACTTGGGGTGATGTTTTCATTATAACCTACAGCGAGTAAATTGGTTTGAAATTTGAAATTGTTTTATTTCATCATAAAATCGACATTAATAGCAAATTATACCATTTTCAGGTAAGAAATGAATAGCTTAATTGATATAAACAAAAATATTTTTGTGATGGTCGATTTAACCTGTTCATTATCTGATTCAAAATAAGGGAATGTTTTAATCAACCAAAACATAACTAATCAATTGAGAATGTAGATTATTCAAGTGGACAATTATTTTTTAAAGTCACTTCTACCATAAAAGCAGAGATCTGCTTGAAAAATGATAATTGGATTGATTTTCAAAATTAGCAATCTAACCTCACTCTCGCGTTTTCAATCCGGATCTCAGAATTTTCAATGAAAAAGGCAACTTAGCAAAAAAAATCAAAAAGTCAGTCGATAGAACTTTTTATTTCTTACCTCCTGTTAACTTTATTTTATTCCAAAAGATCAATTTTCTTTTAAAAAATCTTAGAATAGTTTTCACTCCCCTTTGCACTTATCGCGCAAAACCGTAAACGTAACCTTGCACCAAAGTTCTCCTACTCGAATGTAGGTGGCGAATAGAGTTTTTAGCTTTGGTTTTGGGGGCCTATAAACTCAATAAACTCAATGTGCGAAAATTTCAACCGTCATTATTTGTTCTGTTCTACTAGTCAACATTAGGTGTCGCATGGTGTGAATTGACCAAATTATACGCTCATTTTGTGCTCTTCATTTCACAGTGCAGCAAACGCCAGTCATGTTGAATGTTTTGACAATTAATTAAATTAATTTAATAATCGCGAAAAATATTATTGGTCTCGTTAGAAAGTTTTGAGAATTTTTTAACTTTCGGCGCAAGTATTTCAGCTTTTTAATGACTAAGGTAAGTGTGATGAACTTTTGTTAAAAAATGTAATTATATCAGAAGAGTGCTATCGACTAGTGGATCAATTCTCAAATTAAATATAAATTTTGAATCCTTAATTCCGGCTAGGAAGAGCTGTACCGTCCACCTTCGAGCAGGAGCCGCATCGATACACCAACGGTGCTGTTCCGGGACGCGCAACCATTGGCCTGTATGGGTGTGGAGCGGGGTCGGATCGACGAAGCCGACCTGAATGCGGTCGTCTAGCCGGGTGGCAAGATCCAGATTATTTTCGGCACGCGGGTGTTCCGGTGGCGCGCATGGATGGAAGAAGGAGAACCAAGAGGATAGCACTCCGCTCATTGTGATCTCGATGGCGCAGATCATAATTCTTGAATCTCTGGACTGTCGAGCAATCAAACGCGGGTGATTAAATGTTGTCAATCTGCTCCCGCAGAAACACTCGTTTTATAAAAATAAAGTGGAAATAAATAGTTATTTCAGCATGAATATGGTGTTTTTAGTGCACCCAAAAATCCAATTAGAAAATTTACATTTAATTTTACGGCCCGTTCGAGTGAAAATGGGTAAAATCTTCAAAAATATCACTCAAAACACGCCCACCGGGAACATGACCAGCACACGACCGCAACGACTTTTTGTTTGATCCTGCCTCAAAAAAGTGTGTAAATGAAACTGAAGTGCTTATAAATTTTGATAGGGTTATCAGATCATTGATGTTTTAGGCTCTTTTGAAAGGCTTTTCAATTATCTAACTAACGACGGGTCGCATGTTGGACTCGGACACCATTTTCATCGAATTATCTGCGATCCGGCCTCCCAAAAGTCTATAAAAAACACTTAAGTGACCATAACTTTTGAAAGGGTAGTCAGATCTTCAATGTTTTGGGCTCGTTGGAAAGGTCTTTTGATTACCCATCTAACGATGTGTCGTATGATAGATCCGAACAACGTTTTCATCAAAATATATGAGATCCGGCCTCTAAAATGTGTACAAATGACACTTAAGGGCTCATAACTTTTGATAGGGTTATCAGATCTTCAATCTTTTGGGCTTGTTGGAAAGATCTTTTGATTACCTATTCAACGATGGGTAGCATGATAGATCCGGACAACTTTTTCATCAAAATATTTGAGATCCGGCCTCTGAAATGTGTACAAATGACACTTAAGTGCTCATAACTTTTGATAAGGTTATCAGATCTTCAATGTTTTGGGCTCATTAGAAAGGTCTTTCAAATACCTTTCTAAAAATGTATGATCAGACGGGTTTTCTTACAAAAACCACCCTTTTTACAATCTTTCAAACTTTAGCCAGAATCGTTTTTTTAGCATAACTTTTGAAATACTTAACAAAACTTCGTAATTGTTAATATAGGTCTTGTGGGACCCTAAGACGGATCGAATGAGACCAGAACGGCCCAAATCGGTTCAGCCAGTCCGGAGATAATCGAGTGCATTTTTTTCGGTGCACGGACTTACAGACATACACACGCACAGACATTTGCTCAGAATTTGATTCTGAGTCGATAGGTATACGTGAAGGTAGGTCTACGAGGTCGAATTAAGAAGTTCATTTTTCGAGTGATTTTATAGCCTTTCCACAGTAAGGTGAGGAAGGCAAAAATATTTGTACCAGCCATAGCAGGTATGATTTTCTGAAAAATCATGTTTTTTTGACAAATTGTACAAAGAAAAGATTTACTTTCGGTCGAGGTTTCCAGCTTGGATTTTGGGGTAATTCAAAGAAAGCTAGAAATCTGGTAATTTGGTTCGATTTTTTTATTGGAGGTCAAATATAGTTGGTTAGAGTCCCCAAGGCACATTCATAAGAAATTTGAGTGATATCAACATGAATGCACTGATTTTCTGTGATTTTTTAAAGCAAATATCCCATAAAATCGAAAAATAATCTTCTAAAAAAAAGTTGTTCTAGACCCCCCGACGAAATATTTCGGTATACCCCGCAAAATGCCGGGAAAGAGCTCTTCTTTCACGGTGCCAAATATCAGACATACCGATTTTTTTACCTTTGAGGTCTCGAAAAAATACACCGTGTTGTACTTATGACGAGCTGTCCTGGACATCAAAATGCTCCATGGAGCTAAGTTAAAAGCTCAAAGCAAACACAGGCCAATTACGCAGTGATTGATCTAATGAGTATTCGTAATTGAATATTCACAATTTTCAGCGCTGATTCGACAACGATACCATGAATGATCATCATAATTTCTAACGATTTGATAACGACGCGATCATTCATCAAGGTACATCTCAGGACAAACTAACGCTGTTAGCGCTCGAAAAAGCACTCGCGTTAGCTCTGTTTGCTAGCCACGGTAAATACTCTTGTTTTGTGTGTCATGCTGCTCATACGTAGACGGACCGACACACACACATCAACGTATGCACAGCAGAACAGTTACTACAGCCTTAACTCAAGCCGTCGTCAGACGGCTGTAACTTGACCGTATACGCCGTTTTTCGCCTTCTTCTACACTCTCAAGGCTATCGTTGTCATTATTACATTGCATAAAACAATCTACACGTCAAGCTTCCCTTCGACCCCGATTGTGGACACGGTCACCACGAACCGGCTCTGATAAAAGGGTCATTCCCTTTTCTTTGCTCGGGACCGGGACTTACCGAACAGACACAGCAGAAACTTGAGCGTTGTCAGCGAGATGAACTTGTAGAACTCGATGTCGTCCTTGAGCGAGTCCTCGGGGCTGCCGATTCCACCTGCTGCCGCCGCCGCAGCATCCAGCATGTTGGTGGCCACACTGACAGAAGCATTCACGGTCAGGTTGACCAGCGATTCTGAACTGGTCACGGCCGCAGTGGCTGCGGATTGTGTCGGTGGTGGTGACGACGAGTTGGGCAATCCCATGCTAATCTTCAGGATCTCGTCGATGATGAACAGGCTGGGAACGCGCATTATCACGTCCACCAGCCCGAGGACCTTTGTCCGTACCACGGACATTTTTGCTGATGTTCCAGCAGCGCCCCTTGACCAAAAACAAAAACAAAGGTTTTAAACCTTCCGGAAGAATCGATTGCCTTGTTCTCCCTTGCTGCTGTTGTTGTGATACTGCTCTTCACACACTTCCTCACTAGACACTTCCCCGCGGGGAAGTAGCACCACCCCCCTTCACACCACTTATTCACCCCACCTGGTTGCTTCAAAAGGATTGCGAAAAAAAAATCGGTCAAACTTTCACATTTTCTACTCCGGCGGCGGAACCATCTTCCGCTGCTACCCCCACACCCCGGGTGCAGGACAAAACGAGACACCAACGCGGACACCGGTACACGGACACGTAACACCTCGGGACTTGACGCACTTTTTCCGAATTTACTACTTTCGCGATGGTCTTCGCGGCTGGTGGTCTGGCTGGTTTTCGGTACGGATCTAAAGCACTGAGTCAGGTTCTGCTTCTGCCTGATGGGACCACCTCTTTTGACACGAACTGCCGAGAGCGGAGAGGTGGTGTGCGTGCAGTCGCGCAGCTGAATTTGACGGCAGCAAAGCACTGTCAGTGTCAGAGACGGTGCGCGCAGGAACAAAAATATTTAATTGTGAAAGACGGCAATGCTAGTTTGATTGATATTTTTCAGTTGTGGTTGTCAGCTATCCTTTCGAAAGTCGCGTATTATGGCGTTTCATACAAGTGCCCTTACAAAGTGTTCGCTTTGTAAGTGGATGACCAAGGGTTCGATTCCCGGCCTTAGTTATTGTTAGGCCGTTATGTTATTCCAGGTGTTGAGCGATTTCGAGATTTTCGCGGCCCGGATTTTACGGATGTATGCCGAATGTTCCTGTAAATCTATCTTCAAAAATACAACGCAGATTTGATGGCTAGTGAAAAAAATCTAGTATTTCCAGAAAAAAAGAACAAAGATTTATGCAAAAATACTGCTCGATAAGAGAAAATTAGATTACAGCGAATTCTGCGATAATCGCGAATATTTAACCACCCTGTAAGCACAGACAAACAGACGGGACACTCGAGTTCCATCTCATCGACCATCCAAAACGGTCATTTCAAATCTAATTTAGTTTCGGCATTTGCTCACCCACGACATGGTGGCGCTGATGTATTGACAGCTCACCCTCCTTTTTTTATGGTACGTTCGTTTGAAGAGCCGGTGCGGCACTGAGTGCCGCACTCGTCGGTGTCAGTTTTGGTTCAATCGAACACACAAAAAAATATTATGGTAATGACAAAAGTAACTTACTTTTGAATTGAAAAGTGGTTAAAATGTGCTACATTAAAAGTGTTTTTCTTGTTTTGAAAATGAAAACTTTTACTGCTACAGTTTTTGAAAATCTCCTTGCTAACTGATTTAAAAGTTTTAACTTTTAATTCGACTGTATAATTTCTTTCATTTTGTCGTTCTCGTGAAACCGTGTACGTCTAAGTCCAAAATGTAAACAAACGTTTAGGTGATTCCGGTGGTCAGTGAGTGGTGGTCCACAACGCAGCCAGGACTTGAACGCGGATACTTTCGAAGGAGGATGGTGCGAAACAAGGTTGGGGGATTAGGGGAAAGTTGGTTTTCAAAAGGATAGGCCAGCTTCCTGCCGGATCTGCAGCTGTTTCACGACCGAAATGGGTAAGAAGGAAGCTTGGATGTTTTATGGCGTTTGTTTTGATGTTGTTTGTTTTTGTAGGACGCCGTGTATGCGGATGTGAATTTTCACCGGTTGTATTCGGTGGTGATGGCCCAGGGTGGTTTGACGAGCTTGAAGTTGGAGCAGATTTACATCCGCTTTCTGAAAAAGCACGATAAAGTAAATTTTATCGGTGAGGAGAAGGATCCGACGGAAGAGGGAAACGACGAGAAGTGATCGGAGGTGGTCAGCGCGGATGTTGCACTCGGTACCGGCGGTTTACGACCACCAGCAGCATTATGTGCCGGAAGTGATGACGGAACACTGTGGGATGTAATGAGGGTCCGCAGTCCATTTCTCGGTGCGGGACATGTTTGACGAGTATTACCGAGTAAAGCCGCAGGTCCTGAAGCTGTCGTACTCGGATTACTTCCAGAGGTTGGAGCGATATCAGACAAACCTGTTCAAGAACATCTACCTGGAATACCGAAGAAGTCACCGGTGAGTATTGAGAATGTGTTCAGTGTCTAGCCAATTTAATTTACTTTCAAACTCTTTCAGCAACTCCCGCCCGCAAACTCTCAACTCGCGACGGCGCAGCTTCGGCCGGATGAACTGGCAATATCTGTGCCATTCCGAAGGAGGACGATGTGATCGGGAACTATCGGTTCAGGCGCTTCACTTCCCAGTCGGAAAACGTCGACTTACCTTCCCGAATTAACACCCAATGGCCAACTCCTCCAAGCCTGTCCTGATGATGGCCGGCAACGAGTACGAGACCATCCTGTTCTCTACATCGCTGTCGCCAAGGCTGTCGCGCTCCAAAATGTAGGCCGCGATGTTAAGCAGCATAAGCAGCAGTTTTAATATTAAAATAAAACATAAAAATAGAAATAAAATCCATCACATTTTTCGAAAATCATCACTGTAATGTTAAATGTTATTAATTGTTGCCATAAAAAGTTTCTTCTTATAATAAAAGTAAAAAACTTTTAACGATACAGCGATTTTGTTCCAGAAGTGCATGGTAGTATCAAAAACTTTCCAACTTTTAAATTAAAAAGTTTGAACTTTCTACGAATATTCACCAACGCGAACTTTTAATCCAACGAACGATCTTTTTAAATTTAGAGTATTTTTTCTTTGTGTGAACGTCATTTGTCAGTGCGCTTGGAACTCGCATGAAACTGAAAAAATATCGAGTGCGGCACTAGAGTTTCAGTTCCAAGATGGCGGCGAAACTCGTGCGGAACTAGCGCGAGTTTCTTCAAACAAACACTTTGACAGCTCTGAGTGCGGCACTCAGTGTGGCACTAGCCATCAAACGAACGTACCATTAGTGTGCGTGTGAGGCTGGCCCACAGTGACGTTTAAAAACAATGCGCGCGCTGCACGTTTTTTTGTTTGAAAAAAGGACGGCCAAAATGTGCTGGCCAACGGGTTGTTTCGTCGGAATACGTGATGGGACGGAGAAAGATGTTGGTTCTAGCTGGAGGAACACAATCCGCTTGCCAACGTGTGCGACGATCAAGAAATGCTACACGGCGAAATGGACCCCGAAACCCTGCTCGGCACAACGGGCGACGAACGAGACACGCCGGCCTACGGGCTGGTCCGGGGGAACACGCCTACATGATGAGATGAAGGAAGAAGATGCTGTCCCCAGCTGGAGGAACACGTCCCCCGCTCGACACTACGGCAACGACTATGGTAAGCTGACCAACGGGTTGTTTCGTTGGAACACAGGCTTGCGAGAAGACGAGATTTCAGGACAAAATGCTGGTCCAAGCTGGAGCAACAAGACCCTGCTCGACTCCACGGACGATGGGCAATATGTGCTGTACGACGAGATGGACCCTGAGACCCCGCTACGGACGACGGAAGAGATTTACTGGCCTACGGGTCCGTCTGAGAATTTAAAGATAAAACGCAAAGCAAAACGAAAGCAAGGGGTTTATTGATTATCATTAAGACACAAGTCACATTCATTCCGGAGGAGTAGGTCAGACAGCTAGGGCTTAATCTTCCGCTTGAACTTAGTACTTAGTCCAGCTTGGATCAACAAGTGTTCCGACGAAACAACCCGTTGGCCAGCACATTTTGGTGGTACCGAGCGGAGTCGTTTTGTGGGCCAGCATCTTCTTTCTCCATCTCATTTTGCAGGACTACCTCGCCGTGCAGCACCTTTTGGTCGAAATTTACTGGAATGTCCTAAAACATATCCTCCGGCACTCCGACCTCCGGAGCAGGATGGGGTAAAATCCGACAACCTGTCCCAGCACTTGAATAGATTCAATGCTCAAACATGTTTTTGTTCAGCACGTGCTCGCAGTAGGTGTTGACATTACCGGCAGAAAGTCTCACACATACACTGACAGATTTATGGCAGCACCGTTGGTACACTGAGCAAAACTTACACAGCTTAACGAAGTGTTCTACACATGATCTGGCCCTGCTGTACAGAGCACTCAAAAATCAATCGCAAAACACTTGAAATTTGGGTACCTTAAGATGCTGTCAATTCAATAGCACAACACTTGAGGGCTTTTGTTAATTTGATTTGGTTAACCGCGGTGGATTTTCTTGAAATAATTCGAACTGTCAAAAATCCACCAAAGCATCTACCGCATTGATCGCACAAAAATCTGTGGTAGAAAAGTATCCACCGCCCACATAGAAAAATGGGCGGAAAACGTCCAAAAAGCGGGGACGTTTTGCCTGAAAGCGGGCCCGATTTTCAGCACGCTTTTTCCCCTCGTTGTGGCCCATTGCGTGCCAGAATGCAACATTTAGGCGGGCGTTACGCATTTTGGCCGCTGTGTTACGCCCGTCTGTGGCACGCTTTTGGGCCCGTTTTGACCACGATAACGGGCAAAAAAGCGATGGCGGAACGGGGCGCATTTTGGGGGTGCTTCTTCTTCTTTAGTATTTCCGGATTCAGTTTAGAGCGGTTAGGGTGATCAATACGAATAGGGTGATAAAAAACAAAACAGATTAAAATGTTTATTCAAAGAGTTTTTAAAATTACAATAAAAGCCACTAAACCTATTTAAAACTAGCCTATATAAATAAAAGTTGAATTAATATGCTTAAATTAATTTAAACTGGTCCTATTTGTTTAAATAACTGAATTTGATAAAATTATTTTAACTAAACTAACCAAAATAGTTTTAATAACTTTAAATTAGTATTAATTATTAAAATTTAGTTGATATAAGGTAAGTTAAATAAAGTTAAATTAAGTTAAATCAAGTTAATTTAAGTTCAATGAAGTTAAATTTAGTGGAAGAATTTCAGATGAGTTCATCTATAAGTAAAAATAAGTTAAATTTAGTAAAATTTAAAAAAAAAAATAATTTATTAGAACTTAGTTAAGTTTTGTTTAAAATTAGTTTAATATAGTAAAATTTAGTACAATTTATTAAAATTAAGTAAAATTTAGTAAAAATTAGAATAAATTTGCATAATTTAGTGAAGTTAAGTAAAATTTAGTTAAGTTTAGTAAAATTTAGTAAAATTTAGTAAAATTTAGTAAAGTTTCATTAAATTTAGTAAAATTTAGTAAAATTTAGTAACATTTAGTAAAATTTAGTAAAATTAAGCAAAATTTAGTAAAATTAAGTAAAATTAAGTAAAATTAAGTAAAATTAAGTAAAATTAAGTAAAATTTAGTAAAATTTAGTAAAATTAAGTTATTCTAGTAAAATTTTGTAAAGTCTAGTAAAATTTAGTTAAATTTAGTAAAATTTTGTTGAAATTTGTAAAATTTAGTTAAATTTAGCTAAATTTAGTTAAATTTAGTTCAATAGTTCAGTTTAGTTAAATTTTGGTAAATTAAATTAAATTGATTAAAGTTAAGATCAGTTAAAATAAGTTTAATTCAGTTAAACTAAGACAAATTTAATTAAATTTAGTAAAATTTGGCTAAATAAGGTTAAATGTTTTTAAATTTTGTTCAATCAAGTTGAATTCAGTAAAATTTAGTTAAATAAAATAAAATTAAGTTAAATTTAGTTACAATAAGTTAAATTCAGCAAAATTTAGCTAAATAAAGTTAAACCAAGTAAATTTAAGTTAAATTAAGTTAAATCTAGAAAAAAATAGTTAAACTTAGTTAATATCAGTTACATTTAGTTTAATTTATTAAAATTTAGTTTATTTCAGTTAAGTTTAGTAAGAATCAGTTGACTTTAAATTTAGTGAAATTCAGTTAAACTAAGTTAAATTTAGATAAATTAAATAAAATTTCACTAAATTAAACTAAATAAAGTTAAATTGGGTTTGCTAAGTAAAGTTGAATATAGTGAATTTAGTTAAATTAAGTTAAATAAAGATATGATTTTAAGATTGACATAAAATTTAGTTAAATTCAGTTGAAGTTAGATTCAGTTAAAGCTAGAATTTAATTAAGTTAAATTGAATTTAAATGAATTTAGTAATTTTTTGTAAAATTAAGTTGATCACGATAGTTAAGATAAATTAATTTAAATTGAGATAAATTAAGTTAACTAAAGATTAATTGAAATCTATTAAGGTAAATTAAGTAAAATAAAGATAAATAAAGCAAAATTTAGTTCAGAATAGATTAATTAGGTTAAATTTTGTTAAATTGAGTTTAATTAATTTATATAAAGATAAATGTAGCTAAATAAGGGTATTTCAGTAAAATAAAGATTAATTAACTGAAATAAAGCTTAATTTAAATAACCTAAGCTAAATTAAGCTATTTGAAGTTAAATTATGTTCAATAAACTAAGTTTATCTATGTTTCTTTTTAAGCTTAATTTTAAGTAGTTTAACTTATTTTAACTTAATTCAACTTTATTTTACTTAATTTAAATAAATTTAATTCTATTTAAAAAAATAACTAAATTCAACTAAACTGAATCAAACTAAACTAAACTTAACTGAATAAAACTTAATTAAACGTAAATTAACGTTATTTAACGTAATTTGATGTAATTTAGCTACATTCAACATAATTTAACATAATATAACATAATGTAACTAAATTTAACATAAGTTAACAAAATTATGCTAAATTTAACTCAATTTATCGTTAATTATGTTCAATCAATTTAAATTAAGTTAAATTAAGTTAAACTTAGTTAAGTTTGATTGCATTTAGTTTAATTTAGTTTATTTTTTAACAAGAAGTAGATTTAGTTAAAATCTTTAAAATTAAGTTGAATTAATTTAAATAAAGATAAATTCTAATGAACAAAGTAAAATAAAGGCTATTTGAAGTTAAATTATGTTCAATAAACTAAGTTTATCTAAGTTTCTTTTTAAGCTTAATTTTAAGTAGTTTAACTTAATTCAACTTTATTTTACTTAATTTAAATAAATTTAATTCTATTTGAAAAAATAACTAAATTCAACTAAACTGAATCAAACTTAACTAAACTTAACTCAATTAAACTTAATTAAACGTAAATTAACGTTATTTAACGTAATTTGATGTAATTTAGCTACATTCAACATAACTTAACATAATATAACATAATGTAACTAAATTTAACATAAGTTAACAAAATTATGCTAAATTTAACTCAATTTATCGTTAATTATGTTCAATCAATTTAAATTAAGTTAAACTTAGTTAAGTTTGATTGCATTTAGTTTAATAGATTCAAATAAAGTTAAATTTAGTCAAATGATGTTAGTTTAAATTAAATAAAGTTAAATTAAGTTGATTTTAGTTAAATAAAGATAAATTTATTTGAATTAAGTTAAATTAAGCTGAATCAAGTTAAAATAAGTTAAATTAAGTTAAATAAATTTTGATTAAGTTAAATTGATTTAAATTAGTTAAAATAAATTAGGTTTAATTAAGTTTAATTAGTTAAATTAAGTTGAATCAAGTAACATTAAGTTTAATTAAGTTAAATTAAGTAAAGTTAAATGAAGTTAAATTCATTGAAATTAAGTTAAATTAATTTGAATAAAATTAAGTTAAATTATTTAAATTACGTAAATTAAGTTGAATTAAGTAAATTAATTAAAATTTAGCTGAAGCAAGTTAAATTCATTTCAATTAAATTAAGTTAAATTAAATTAAATTCAGTTAAATTAAGTTAAATTAGTTAAATTGAGTTGAATTAAGTTAAATTTAATTAAATTAAGTTTGATTAAGTTAAATTAAAATGAGTTAAGTTAAATGAAGTTGAATTAATTTAAATTAAGTTAAATTAGTTAAAATTAAATTTTGTTAAATTAGTTAAATTAAGTTAAATTTCGTTAATTTAAATTAAGTTGAATTTACTTAAATTCAGCTAACCTATGCTGAGTTTGATTGGATTTAGTTCAATTCAGTTATTTTTTAGATAGAATTCAATTTAGTAAAATTAAGTTGAATTACGTTAATTTAGTTAAATTAATTTAAATTAAGATACATAAAGAGACTTTAAAATAAACTAAGTTAAATCCAAGTTAATTAAGTTCAACAAAGATAAATTAGGTAAAATAAATTACTAGAAAAATAAATCAAGTTGAGTTAAATTAAGTTTAATTAAGTTGATTTTAATTTAAGTTAAATTAAGTTAAAGATAAATTGAGTTGAATTAAGTTAAATTAAGTTAACTTAAGATAAATTAAGTAAAATTAAGTTCAGAATAGATTTATCAAATTAAATTTTGTGTTATTGAGTAAAATTTAGTATAATTAATTTAAATAAAGGTAAATTAAGCCAAATTAATGTAATTTAAGTTAAATAAAGATAAATTAAGTTAAATAAAGCTTAACTTAAATAACCCAAGTTCAATTCAGTTATTTGAAGTTAAATTGTGTTCAACTACCTAGGTCTATCTGAGTTTCTTTATTTTTGGATAAATTTAAGGTAATTCAACTTCATTTAACTTAATTCAACGTAATTCAACTTAATTTTGCTAAATTCAATTAAATTTAATTCTATTTAACAAAATTAACTAAATATAACTAGACTTGAATAACGTTAACACAAGTTAATTTTAGTTAAGCTTAGTTATGTTTGATTAAATTTAGTTTAATTTGGTCATTTTATTTTAAATAGAATTAAATTTAGTTAGATTTGGTAAAAATAAGTTGAATTACGTTAATTAAGTTAAATTATTTTAAACTAAGATAAATAAAGATAAATTCAAATAAACTAAGTAAAATTAAGGTAAATCAGGTTCAACAAAGATAAATTAGGTAAAATAATTTTTGAAAAAATCTTTTAAGTTAAGTTAAATTTAGTTAAATAGAGTTCCATTGAGTTAAATTGAGCTAAATTTAGTTATATATTGATAAACTAAGTTAAATTTTGATAAACTTGTATTAAGCATGAGCATGAGAGACCACCCAGAATTTTGATAAACTTGTATTAAGTTAAATTAAGTTTAATTACGTTGAATTAAGTCAAATAATGTTGAATTTCGTTAAATTAAGTTAAGTTAAGATTCTGGTGAAATTTAGATAAATTTTGTAGAGCTAAGTTAAATTAAAATAAATTAAAATTAAGTTTAATTAGGTCAAATCAAGTTAAGCTTTGTTGAATTTGGTAGAATTCAGTTAGTTTATATTGAATTGTGTTTAATTTAGTTAAATTTAGTAATGTTAAGTTGAATTATGTTGAACTAAGTTAAATTTAATTAAGTTTAATATAATATTAGTAAATTTGACTGAGTTTACCTAATTATTGTAGAATTTAGCTTAATTTTGTAAAATTAAGTTACATTAAAATAAATTTAATCAAGTTAAATTAGGTAGTTAACTTTCATTGAATTTAGTTATTTTTGGTAAATTGTATTGAATTTCGTTAAATTTAGTAAAATTTAGTTAAGTTTAATTGAAATCAGTTTCAACAAGTCAAAATAAGTAAACATAAGTTTAAAAAATAAGCTTAAATTGAGTATTAATTAGTTTTTGAATTTCAAATTAGTTAAAATAAGTTTAATCCATTGATGATATTAGGTCAATTTAGTTAAAATAAGCTAAAATAGCTCAAAATAAGGGAATAGAACTTAAATCTAAGCAAATTTTGGTTTTAATTACTAAACTATGCCAAAAATTGGTTTTAATAAGTAAGATTCAGTTAAATGAAGTAAAGTTTAGGAACATTTATTAAAATTTGGTGCAATTTACTTAAAACGAGTTAAATTCAGTTTAAATTGATTAAAACTATAAATATTTCAAATATTGCACAGATAAGTACAAATTAGTTCAAGTTTGTAAATATTTGTAACAACAAGTTAAAAAATAGTTAAAATTCAGTATAATATTAGAAAAAAAATAATAATATAAAATTAGGTGAATTTAGTTACACTAATTCAATTAAAATTAATTATGGTTGATAAAAACAAAGAAAATTTAGTATAATTGGATTCAATTTTTTTTTACTACAATTTAATTCAATTTCGGTAAATATAGTTTAAATTTGTCAAATCAATTTTGGTAAATTTAGCAAAATTTAGTTGAAAGTAGTAAAATTTAGGTAAAATTGCATTTAGGCAATTTTTAGAACTTTAAGTTGTAAAAAATAGCGAGGGAACGGAACACAGGTAAGAATCCATCGAAAAAGGATTGTTTTGAGATGAAATTCAAACTAAATAAAAAAAAAAATGAACTTTGAATTGTTACAGAAAAGCTGCTTTCAATGCTAATCAAAAGAGTTTACAACTGACGAAACTCTTGCCGAAGCGACCTCGGCCGGCCCCGTCGGCGTGGCGTCCCTGAAGTAGTGAAATGTTGAATCTGCTGCAGCGAGATGGACTGCTTGGTCGCGGTTGATCCGCCGGGGAACAATGTGTTGGCCACAGACTGCTGCAGTGGCCACTGAATCAACTTCCGCTGGAAGATCTTGTTGCTTCGAGTCAGTTTGGTCTTGCGAAGGCGAGGTTCCCGCAGGGATTCCTTCAGCGATTTCGTGGCCTCCGGGCTGGTCGCTTCCACGGTAGTCGCCTCAAGCGCAAAACAGCCGGCCCCGGTTGCGTGACGTCACTGAAGTTGCTAGAGGTTGAATCTGCTGCAGCGAGTTGGACTGCTCGGTCGTAGTTGATCTCCCGGGGAACAATGAGTTGGCCACAGACTGCTACGGTGGCAGCGCAGAGAATTGTTTCGCTCCGGCGACCGTTTGGCTCAGCACCGACATACTGCGCTGGATGTTGGGGCAGGACGGACTGAACAAACTGCTGGAAGGCCGGATTGGCATCTTGCGCTGCAGCGAGTTGACCAGCTCGACGGCGGTTGATCCATCGGGGAACATTGAGTTGGCCGAGGCGACGGCGCGGAGAATCAGTTCGCTCTTGCAGCCTAGAAAAACTGCCTGCCGGATTGACAGTGGCCGGTTCGACGACCTGAGTAGCAGCGCGTTCAGCATGATACGGATTGGGCGCCAATGTTGCCGGGAGTTGGGTCAGGCCACGGTGGCCGTTTTGGTCGTCGGAGAAGCTGTGCGCCGCTTGGAAGAGGTGGCGGAGGAGCAAGCTGCCAACTCGTCCCGGTGTTCCACAGGCTGGAAAATCATCATATCTGTTGCCGGGGAAAGAAGCGCGTCATGTAATTATGTGTAATGTGATTAATCAATATGAAAACTTACCTTCAATTTCGCAAGCAAATCGATTAAATCGAAAAAAGCGCACTAATCACCTAACTTTTTTATAAACACGTTTGGAAAAACAAACAAAAATGTTTGACAGCTTGGGCGTTACGATAACTGAGGCAGTGTGCGTGCTGGCGAGTGCGAGTGGTATAAAGATCTCCATGGTTTCTCTCACGCACACCATGATTCTGTGTTAGTATTTGTATTTAAAGTTATGTTTTGGTTTTGATCGATTGTGATTGGCTGAATTCCAAGCAGCTGATTTTGTTTACACTATTTTTACGCAGACATAGGCAAATCGAGTAGACAAATCGCCTGTAAAAACCAGCTGTTTTCCACGTGCTCGTGGTATAACAAAGGACACAGCTGATTTTGACAGACGAATCATTCTACTCGATTTGCCTATGTATGCGTGTCAATTTTGTTACGAACTAACACACTCTCGCGCGTGGATATCTCTATTGGTGTGAGTGAGCAACACAAAAATTTAAATTTTTAAGGTGTGTGTCTTTGCTTAAGCGTCTTAACTGGCATTGGCGAAGCACGACAATCGCCCGCTCCCCCCTCAAAAGTTAAAGTGGGCGGTAGATGCTTTGGTGGATTTTTGACAGTTCGAATTATTTCAAGAAAATCCACCGCGGTTAACCAAATCAAATTAACAAAAGCCCTTTGAATTTGATGTGTTGTGTCACATGAAAATCTACATTATATCTATTGGTTTTAAATTATTTTTCCTTCTATAATCAATGCATGTTTGTATGTAATAGAAATGGATTTCGGTTTGTTAAAAAAAGAGAACAAGTTGCGTCATGAAATTAATTTGACAGCTTTTATTTTCTATCGACTTTGCATGTCAAAAATGGAATATTTTTTTTCCTTGTTGAATCGTCTCTTCTTCCGGTTGTCTCTGCTCTCAAAATTGTCCTCCTGGTCAGGTTCGGGTTGTTCGCTTTCTGCGGAGATGGAAGTCCTCGGGGAACCTTCTTGTTGATTCGGAACCGCGGTTGGTTCCATCGAATCAAACTGTGCCTTGACCATCCGAATGACGCTATGCTTGGCCCCTGGGTGGAATGCATTCGAATCCTGCCTCTCGCCGCTTCCTGTCCTTACCGACACCGATTCTCCAGCGCCCGGCGGGTGTTTTCCATAATTTCATCAAACGCTTTCTGGTACGGCATCTGCAGTGGGTGAATCTCCGGAAAAAAGCCGCTATCGCCAAAGTTAGCCTCTTTCCGGGTCCGGGAGACCGAGCCCTTCCGCTGGCCCGAGGCTGCGTCCTTGTGACGATGCTCGTCTTCGCGGCCACGAACCGGGCAGGCAATTTACTAGACAGGAACATGGCGGCAGCGAACTCACGCGGTCATTCGGGCCTGCGAAAAACGATCGTGTTTTCGAACACACCGGACCGCCAAAACACAAATGAAGAAACGAAGCAAAGTCTGGCGAAGCTATCACGAAACTGCATTTCAAATCAAAACAAGATCAATTTCACGAGGGGGATGTCACTCCGCGATAACACACTAAAACGCACAAAAACGAGCTCGAAAAGCATCAACGCTACTCATCGTGCCGAGTTTTCACATAACGCCACCTTAAAGCAAGTTATCGCAAGTTAACGCGCGTTAAAGCGAGTTAAAGCAACCACATCTGCTCGACTTTTAAGCCAGGGAAATCTATCTTGCAACCTTGCCGTCGAGCAGTTTTTGGTCATGTTTGGCAACTCGGTATTTGTTTTGGTTTGTTTTCAAGCAGTTTTGACAGAAAGAAAAAAACAATGCAAAAATTGCGATTTTTCGTCAACGGCCGGAAAAGTTTGCTCCGGTGTGATCGCCGGCTCCACCGTCCACATAGCACGGCGCACGTTTTGACGACCGGAAAAGTTAACTTTACTCCCGGTGTGTTGGTGTGCGGTGGGACTTTGGCGGAAAATCCTGGCGCAAACTCAAGGAGGAGCAAAGTTTTTGGGTAATGTATTTTTAGCAGTGCGATTAAGAGATTTTAGTTGTGATTTGTATTGTTTTTGTAGACAGATAATCGACGCGCTTGGATGTAGATCAGCCTAGACTGGGGCCATTCAGTGCCGGAGCTCCGCTGACCGCTGAAAGGCGCGCCACCACGCTGCATCACTAACCTTCCCCCAGCGAAGCGTCGAAACGTTTGCCGAGAAGGAGAAGGGCGAATTTGCCCAGCTTTCCTCGTTTGTGGGAGCCATCGCGATCGACGATCTGGTCAAGGGCACACTCGGTCCGAAGGGAATGGACAAGATTCTGGTTGCGCATGGCCGCAAGCGACATAAGTCGCTTCCAAGACGACGAGGTTGGCGATGGAACGACTTCCGTGACGGTGCTGGCGTCAGAGTTGCTGCGAGAGGCGGAAAAGTTGATCGAGCAAAAGTTGCACCCGCAGATGATTATCGCCGGGTGGAGAGCTGCCACGAAGGCGACACGTTCGGCGCTGATTACCGCGGCTCAGGACAATTCGAAGGAGGTGGAAAAGTTCCGAGAGGATTTAATGAACATTGCCTGGATGACGCTCAGGTCGAAGATTCTGTCTCAGCAAAACTACTTTGCCAAGCTGGCCGTCGATGCCGTGATGCGGTTGAAGTGATCCGGGAAATTGAGATCAAGGTTTTTGGATCGAGCATCAAGATGGACTCGATGGCGAAGATTGCCGAGAAGGAGAAGATGAAGGAAAAGGTGATAACCCGGACCAGTTTCGTCTCGGTCGTTGCGATCTGATCGAGCAGGTCATGATCGGCGAGGACACGCTACTGTGCTTCAGCGGAGTCCCTCTCTTAGAGGCCTGTACCGTCGTAATCCGTGGGGCAACCCAGCTGATCATCGACAAAGCGGATCGTTCGCTGCACGACGCTCTTCGCGTGGTGGCCGCGGAAACGTCCGGTAAGGAATCGATGGCCATGGAAGCGTTCGGTCTCGCTCTGCTCTAGCTGACGACGACGACGACGATCGCCGACAACGAAGAGTACCGTTTGTAACGCTTATCTAAACGAAGAGTAAGAATGTTGGAGGTGGGGTTTTGCAGGATTTTTTATGTTTATGATTATTTTCTTTGCAGGTGCACGTGTAGTCAACATGCCCATCGAAGGACGCTGCAGCGATGGCCGGACCTGGACATCCTGGACAGCCGGATCATGCTGCTGGAGCAAAAATTTAACGAAAAGATGATTGTTTCTTTTAAGATGAACAAAACTACTAGTCAGATGAGTTTTAATAATAGTTAGAATACTTTATCAACATGAACTGTAAAAGAGACTGTAATGCTACTTATAAATATACTTAAAAATAGAACTTGTTTCAAACGAAATCCAACCGCGTTCTGGGAAAACTCTCATAGCGCTACCGACACTCTCGCACCTTCCTGTAGACGCTTCCTCCACAGCAGACAGATTTGTGTTTCAGCCGGTAGAACAGTTGCTGGGTAGATTTCCGGCTCGTGCAATCAATTGCAGCGACTGAGCAATCAAGTACGCGTACAACTTTTTTTTCTAGAAGTAGACATTGGCAAAGTTGAACATCACACTAGCTCAGGATCGCAACTTCAGGATGTTCCAGTGAGGTGGCTTCAATTCCGCTTTCATCAAGGTTGTTTCCGCTAACACTCTCTTCCGGAATGTGGTGGAGGTCACGTGAATTTCGTTCAACAACAGTTTATTACCAACCGAATCCGTCTGGTCCGTCTCATGTCGCAATGGGTTCTTGAGGGACCGGATGCACCGATTGAACCGACCTTTGTCCTCGACCCTCCAGAACTTCACCAGTACGGCGTCGGTACGTTTGTTGTTCTTGAAGGCGCACCTCCTTCACGTCGTCCGGCGCGTTGAACCCAGCGCGCCCGCAGACACCACGGAACACATCCAGGTGTTGATTCGGACGTTCCAACTTGATTCCCTCGATAAGGACTTCCTCCTGCAACCGATCTTGTCGCAGTTCCTAGATTCCCCATTTCAGCAGTCGGTTTCCAGCGGAGACGACGTCGACCCGTTGCGCAAGCTGCAGCAGCTTCCCAAGGAGGTCCTTGCTTAGCTTTTCCAGGTCGTCCAGCTTTTGCAGCTTCGCGTAAATCTCCTGCAACTGCTGTGAGACGCTGGAATTCGGCGTCTCGGAGTTCGTCGACTTGCCGTTCATTCCACTTTTGGAATTGATCGAGCGTCGGTCGGATCCGTTCATCGTAACCTCAATCTGCGACATGAACTTTGAGATGATTTCACCGAAAAGCGACCACAGGACCGGAACTCCACTTCTCCCGGTTCCGCAACGTACTCCAGCGACCGGATTTATGTAAAACACAAGACAAAACGCGTGAATTTGTTTTTTTTTCTACGGACGGTAAACAATGCCGACCATTCAGGTTGCAGTTGCTGCCGTTCTGTCCGGATGCTGCCAACTTGCTAAAGCCGGGCCGCTGTGTCCTGCTTACTCATGTCCGGGTGCCCCCGTTTTTTTTTAAATCGACGATCTAGTCCGGTGACGGAGAAAAAAATGGCAAAACAAACTGCTCGACTGATTTGACATCGAGAACTGTCATTTGCTCTTGACAGTTCTCGCTGTCAAAAAAAATCGAGCAGTGTGATGCGAAAACGCAAGAAAAGGTAAACGAAAAAGCAAGTTAACGCGGTTATCGCAAGTTAAAGCATGAAAAAGCGGAAAGGTAAAAGTGAACGCTGAAAAGGTTAGCAAAGGAATCTTTATCGCTCGGTCAACGCGGAAGTGTCATCCCCCTCGCAATTTCAAGTGTTTTCCTCATCACTTCGAATAGTTCAGCCCTGTGGGGCAAATTCAAGAGCGAAACACTTGAAAAGTTTGTGTCACCCGAATAAAAATAAGTTGTCAAAAAATACCAAAAAGTCAATCGCTAAAACACTTGAGTTTGATAATGGATTGGATTGAAATTCAAACACAAACAAATTAGATCTAAGATGTGGCTTTATTGAATCATTCAAGTGTTTGGGCACTTGACAAAAAAGTGTGGCGTATTTTCAGTGTATAGGTATGTTCAAGTCTTGTTTCGGCAGTAGCTCACCAGGCAGCGCTAGTATCGCCTTGATTTGATGGATTTATGGAAGGACGATAGATTTCAAAAATAATTTGTATGGAGAGTCACGTCTGTTTGTCTGTGCTGTAAGTACAAACAACACACCTGGTCACTGGTTGGCGGTTGGACTCGCAATCCAAAGGTCGTCAGAATGCTGGGGTGAAAGGTGCCTTGAAGTAATTACTTTTAAAAAGAGGTTTGGGCTCGGAGCTGATTTACAGCGGTCACTAGCAACACTGTCTTTTTTTTAAACTTCGTCATCCCGGTACAAGAATCGAACTCACGACCTCTGGATTGGAAATCCAGCACGCCGCTAGTCGAAACCCATCCCCTACCGGTCAGTATTCCCAGTCTGCATATTTACTCTTTTAAGGGATCTGACTTTGCCGAGCCAGACAGGAATCGAACCCATCACCATCCGCTTACAAGGCGAAACCCGTAACCTTACGACCACGGTAGCTCGGCTGTCATGATGTTTTAAAAAAAACTGGCATCACGTCTGCCATTTTGAGTGAGTGTGAGAGAGAGTGAGCGAGAAGGAGAATAAAGCAAATCCCAGACGGAAACGGGGGGCGCGCGTCTGGCGTTTGTCTTGGGCATTGCGCCAGATTTCTGGCGGATTTTCCCCCAGTAATTCTGGCGAATATGACACAAACCGGTCGGGCGCGGTCAACCGATTGAACCGATTAAATCGGATATGCGGTTTGACAGATGGATTCGACCAGATTTTCGCCAGATATGACGGACGACCTGCGCCCGATTTCGGGCAAAATATCTGGGGGGAATTCTGGCGGATTTCGAGGACCACTTCTTCTTCTTTGTTGTTATATCGGATTTTGAGGTTATGTTTACTTTTTGTTTAATAATGCAAAAAACAACAAATTAAGAGTATTTTATTGGCAAACATATAAAATTTCAAATTCTGAAACACAATATGTTAATCCTATCTTGCTGGTTTTAAAAATGGTTGCACTTGAGGTTGAACAAGGTCACTGGCTAGGACTACAAGTTCTTGTTGAACAGCGCTCTCGGTTCCAATGGCTGACGAACCCATCATCAGCCGGTGATTAATCCGATGGCCTTTTTCGTTTCGCCTCTGCCAGCGCGTAATCGCTTCCTCCGTAGGTTCGCCAGATCGTGATCTAAATGTGATCCGGCCACATTCATCGAAGACCCTCATTTTACAGAATTATGATTCGTCGCCATCTGTGCAGTGGGATACGCAGGAATTTGGTCCTGTCTCCGTAAGTTTAGTCTTCGACGTAGTCCTGGTCGTGTTCCGTGATTGCCTTTACTTCGGACGCGTCGTCCGCGCATTCGAGGTCTGCCTTGGGGTTGATGGTTCCGTTGGATCAAAATACCAATGAATTCCGGTTCGGAACAGGTAGCTGCTCGATCCGGCATTGTGTTAAAGTTTTTGTTGAGTTGCTTTTTCAGGGTTACCTGTTAGGAGGGAAAAGAAAAGTTAGAATCGTTTTTAGGGTATTCCGGGATATCATCTTACCTGCGATACTAGTCGGGAAAGACGGCATTGTGGGCCTTAGTACCACCATGGGAATACACGATCTATCTCCGGCTGCAAGAGTATTTTTAAAACACTTTGCAGTTGCCGTGGAGGTACACGTACGGGCTGGACTGGGTGTTGAAGTACTGGATCTACAGCCAGTCATTAAGGTGTTGGTGTCGAACTGGATGTTGCACTCGCTTCTGCAGCACACACCGTTTCAACATCCGGTGTAAAACCATGTAATCGAACTTGCGCGTACCGTTCCGCACCGGGAAGTGAATCCAATCCAATGTGTTCCGACCCGAGGAAGAGCCCACGGTGGTCGTTTTGTTGATCAGTTCCTGCATGACGGAGTAGGTGGTGGACGAACCGGATGCCGCAGCTGTTGTAGATTCGCTGGACATTGCTGCAGCTGCGAAACTTCCCGCGGCATCGTCAAGACGCGATTTTGATTTGCTGCTGCTCTGGGATTGCGACCTTGCGCTTCAGTATGTCCAACACCTTCAGTTGGCCCGGGCTGTGAGATCGTGTGCGGGATGCGTGGGAAACGTCAGAATGCCCTGCTCGGCGTTGTACGCATAAGTGCCCGACAAGTGGGGGTGCGTCTGGTACAGACGCGACTGCTTGCTGGAACCGGCTTCCGGCTGATGATGACGGGCGGCGGCGTGGTGGTGATGGTGACACGGTTAATTGGTTGGAATCGCTGAATTGTAGATTGCGTTCAGCTGATCGTTTCCGTTGTTAGGCGTGGCGATAGCTCCGGAGATGATCGTGGGTTGCTTCCGCTATTGCATTTTCGTGGCCAACGAAACCAGGTGGAGCGTGCTGGTTGACATCTGCTGGTGATGGTTCGTGTGGTGTAGCGCTGTTTTGGTGAAGGCGTTTTGGTTGATTGCGGCTTCCGGACGACGAAGCCGATGTTCCTGGCATTACGTTGGTCGGCGAGTGGAGCAGAGTTGAGCTGGTCGGCGCTTGGCTCACCGGTTTCGCTTGAAAGACGCGGCCATTGAGAGACTTGTTGGAGTGCCTGCGGTTATGATCATCGTTCCCTGCGGTTGCGCGAGCAGTGCGTGATTGATCTTTCGCTGGACGGTCCTCGTCGTTCCGGTGTCCCCGTTGATCCGCTGCATCGAGTGGAAATCGATCGTTAAGGTGCGTCCCAGGGTGCTCAAACTGATCTCGTCGTCCGAGTTGAGGTGAGCGGTCTCGATCATACGGGAGTAGATCGACGAATACGGACGACTAACGCCCCGATCGTCCACTGGCACTGAACAGCGTCTTGGACATTGGCTTAGGTTCGTTCTAGCAGGGAATCTACCGCAAAATGCCATCCGTTGGCAGGCGTGTCATTAGTCCGCCGATCAAGCACGTGATTTCGTACAGTTCCGAAGGACTTCGCGGCACGAGTTCGACGTCGTCCGTGACGGGGTCGGACGAACCGGTCAACAGGTAGTGTAACGTCGAAGCGATGTCGTTTATAAGCAGTGATGGCCAGGTCGGGACAGTTTGCACACATTACGCTCAGGATTCGCTCTATGTTGGCGAAGGTTCCCGAGATGAGCACCGAGCGGGAGCGATTCCTTCACAGAATTTCCAGCGCAGAGCTTGACCCTTCGCGGCCACGTCCATACACTGAATGGTCTGCAACTTCCATTGGAATCTGATCCACAGTAGTACCGAGCGTAGTTGATTACGGAATTAGAATCGGGTGCCAGCCCGGCTCAAACCTGGGCAACTGAAACAAAAGAAATTGACTTGTAAGAAATTATTCACAATTGCTAAATCGATCACTCAACACTTACTTCCGGTCCAAAGCAGGACACGACAATCTGGCGGAATGGCCCAAGAATCTTCTCCGGTTCTCCACAATCCTACAGCAGCAGTTGAAAAGTTCGGAAACCAAAGAAACTGGGCACCTTTAATGTGCCGTAAACATCCGGCTGCTGCCACCGTCGTAAGGTTTTACTTGATTGCCACTTTTTGCAAAGCCGAAGTTCTTTTGACACCGGAATAAGATTCAGGAATTCCCGGAAAATCGAAAAAACGGAAAAACGTCTGCTTCGACCGAGCATGATAAAACGTGTTTTTTTTCTTTGAAGTGTGTGGTAGCTAGCGCGCGGTCACACGGAGACTGAAGTGTTCGGTACAGCACACAGCAAGCAAGCTCAGACGCTCGCTCTCTCACATGAGGATCGTGATGCTGCCACCGCACACACATGCAACTGTGGGTCGTTCCTATCACATCCCCTCTTTTGTAAAGTTTAAGTTTTTTTCTTTCTTTTCTTTATTTAAATTAATGAACAACTAATACGGTTCTAGTCTATTTATTATAACATAGTTACATCATGGGGTTCCCAAAACTCAACGGTATCTCTGCGGGATTTGACGAGTTCGGCTCGATCGCCAAGATAATCCTTCTTCCGGAAGTGGTTCATTTCGATCTGGATCTGCTCGATCGTCGATTGTTTCAGCATCAGCTCGCTGCAAAACCTCACCATCCTCCACAATCAACTCCGGCTCGCTGCCAGTGTTCGATGGAGCATCGACGACCTTTTTCAAGTGCGATGTGTTCCTGTCGTAGGTACGACCAGAATCAACTGATTCGATCGTGACATTTGATCCGTTTCTGCCAATCACCATAAACTTCTCCTTCAAGAAGTTAGTTGATAGCTTATTTGCTGGGAGAAGATTTTTCATTAAAACGTTATCGCCGATCTCGATGTTGCTAGGCTTAGCCATACGCTTAGCGTCTTCCCTCTCTTTTCCCATGATCTTTTTCTCGTGATCTTTGTCGCGGAACTCTGTACTCGGTGGTGTGGTCGCCAGATCATCAACATGAGGCATTTTTGAGCGCAAACGCCGGTTCTGAAGCAGCTCATTTGGGCTTTTTCCTGTCACGGAGTGAGGTGTGTTGTTGTACATTTCCAGATATCGATCGAGCTCATTCTTCCACTCTCCGTACAACGCATTGGCGATCTTCATTCTCTTCAATAGCGATCGATTTTGTCTTTCGACTTCGCCGTTGGCCTGTGGCCAGTAAGGAGTGGTGTGGTTAAGGTGAATCCCGTTCAGTTGACAATACTCATGGAGCTCCGTCGAAACGAATTGTTTCGCATTATCCAATGTGATAGTTCTGGGCGGGCCCCATACGCGAAACATTCGTTTGAGCTGGTTGATCGTGTCCCTTGCCGTAATTTTGTTCATAACCGCCAGTTCTGTATATCTGCTATAGTAGTCGATAACCACGAGCACGTACTCTCCACCAGGCATAGGCCCCAGGAAGTCCAAAGCTACATCGACCCAAGCCTTCTCAGGTAACGAGCGGCGCGACATCGGCTCAGGTGCATCGGGAACTTGAACTAATCTACAACCTTCGCATGACTTACACGTTTGAACCGCATCCGTATCAATTCCCGGCCACCAACAACGATCGCGAAGTCGCGTTTTCATCTTGCTCTCCCCGGGATGGCCCTCATGAGCAAGTTGACACATCCGATGTCGTAGGCCTGCTGGAATCACCAATTTATTTCCCCGCATGATGAGATTGTTAGCAACAGTGTATTCGGTGCGAAACAAAGCGTACTGCTTCATTTCTGCGTTGTCCCATTTTCCAGATTGTACACACTCCTTGAGTTTCCTCATCTCGTTATCAGACATCGTGGCTTGAATCACCTCTTCAATATCAATGGCCGCGCTTTCCTGAATGGTCCTGATAAATATCTCCGTTTCGACGTCGAAAGTGCAGCAATCGTCACAGTCTGCGAACGTCGACAGCGATACTGCAACAATACGCCTAATGTAAACTTCCGTTTCATCCGTCCACTGGTCGGCGACATGTGATCCCAATCTGGAGAGGCAGTCGGCTAAGTTCGCTGATCCTCTGCGGTACACAACCCTGAACTTGAATGCTTGTATCCTTAGCAGCCATCGCTCTATCCTGGCAGTAGGCCGGGATGTAGCCGTAAAGAGTGTTTCAAGTGGTCGATGGTCTGTTTCAAGCTCAAAGTTGATTCCCAATAGATACATTTTGAACTTTTCCACGCCCCAAACAATGCCCAACGCCTCTTTTTCAATCGCTGGGTACGTTTTTTCGCAATCCGTCAAACTTTTAGATGCGTAACTGATGATACGAGGCGTACTACCCTTGAATTGGATGAGGACAGCTCCAAGTCCTTCTCCAGACGCATCCGTGACAAGTAAAGTTCTATCCTGAGGGTCGTAGAAACCAAGATGTTGTGCAGATCCGATAACTCTCTTCAGCCGATCGAATTCTCCTTGGTGCTCAACCTTCCACGCGAAGGGTGATTCTTGCTTCAGCAAGGCTCGTAGCAGAGCGTTCTGATTAGCCAGATTAGGTATGAACCTGGAAACATACGTAACAAGCCCCAAGAAGCTGCGTAGTTCCTCTTTCGTCTTGGGTGGTCTGAACTGGAGAATTGACTTGACTTTCTCGTCAGCTGGTGACACCCCGTTAGATGATAGCTTGTGCCCAAGAAATCGGATTTCATGTTGTTTGAACTTGCACTTATGGTCGTTGAGCAGGATTCCATAGCGCTTCAGGACCAATAAAACTCCCTTAACTGCAGCGTCGTGTTCTCCTTCAGTAGCGCCAAAGATAACGATATCGTCAATGAAGACGGCAACGTTAACGCAGTCAGCCAATATGCTTTCCATGAGATTTTTGAACAATTCCGGGGCCGCATTTACTCCAAAAAGCAACCGAGTATAACGAAACAGTCCCCAATTTGTGACGAAGGTTGTGATGTCCCGACAGTCATGGCTCAACTCAACTTGATGGAATGCTTAACGAATGTCATGAGTAGTGAAAAGCTTGGCGTTCCGGAATTTGGGCAAAAAATCCTCGAACACCGGCAATGGGTGATTCAACCGCTGGATTGCCTGGTTAGCCCGTCGCATATCAATACAAAGCCGAAGCTCGCCGTTCTCTTTGAGGATCGGAACTAACGGAGAAACCCACGAGGTCGGCCGGGTCACTCTCTCGATAATGTCCATCTCCAAGAGTTCGTCAATTTTTGATTTGACCTTGTCCAGTAGCGGAATAGGACATCTTCGCAATGGTTGAATGACCGGGGGAACGCTGCGGTCGATCGGAAGCGTAACCGTGATGCCTTTCATTTTAGGAAATGCATTGCTGTTTGTCTTGACCCTGTGCACAGAATGTTGGTGGGTGCTGGGCAACCCGATCTTCAAAACGCCCAATTTTTGAGCAGTCTCTTTGCCCATCAACGGTTGTTGACCCTTCTCGATAACGAAGAACGAAGTTTTAGTTTCAGTTCATCATCGGCTTCCCCAACATTATAGCAAGGGAGATCTTCGGTTTCGCAATCGGAGGAGTATTCTTCGACACGAAATGCGTTACGGCTCGAATCGGAACGATACCGTTTTGCTGGAGCTCTTGCTGGAGCTTGTTGATTCCGGTTTTGGAAAACCGGTTTGCGCTTCCGATCGTTTGGCACCTAATACAGATTTCGTCAGTCGCTTTTCAAGAATAATAAGATTTAAGTTACTTACATCGTTTGATGGAAAACGGGTTGTACAGACAGATCGGAAATGACCTACATGATTGCAGCGGAGGCACTTTCGGTCGGCAGCTGGACACGATTCTCCGTTTCGGTGCGATGGGTAACCGCACTGCCGGCAACCGCGTTGTGAACCAGAGCTCTCTCCATCTTTCCGGTTGCCGTCATACATACGGTTGACGACCGTTGGAGTCGGTGCTTTGTTTGTCACGTTGCTTGACATCTTCTCGGCCTGGTAACGAACCGACTGATGAGCGTTTACGGTTTTCATGGCATCGTCGAGAGTCAGTTTTTCCTTTTCCAGCAGCTTTTGTCTCAATTCCTCTGAAGAGTACTGGATGATTTTGTCCAGAATCGCAATGTGGCGACTTTCGGTGTCGGTTTTGCCAAAATAGCACTTCTCGGCTTTTTGCTGGACCCGAAGACAAAACTTTTCAATGGACTCGTCTTCCGCAGGATGCATCGACCAAAATAAGAACCGCTCAAAACGAGGGGGATGACACTTCCGCGTTGACCGAGCGATAAAGATTCCTTTGCTAACCTTTTCAGCGTTCACTTTTACCTTTCCGCTTTTTTATGCTTTAACTTGCGATAACCGCGTTAACTCGCTTTTTCGTTTACCTTTTCTTGCGTTTTCGCATCACACTGCTCGATTTTTTTTGACAGCGAGAACTGTCAAGAGCAAATGACAGTTCTCGATGTCAAATCAGTCGAGCAGTTTGTTTTGCCATTTTTTTCTCCGTCACCGGACTAGATCGTCGATTTAAAAAAAAACGGGGGCACCCGGACATGAGTAAGCAGGACACAGCGGCCCGGCTTTAGCAAGTTGGCAGCATCCGGACAGAACGGCAGCAACTGCAACCTGAATGGTCGGCATTGTTTACCGACCGTAAAAAAAATCAAAAAAATATACAAATTCACGCGTTTTGTCTTGTGTTTTACATAAATCCGGTCGCTGGAGTACGTTGCGGAACCGGGAGAAGTGGAGTTCCGGTCCTGTGGTCGCTTTTCGGTGAAATCATCTCAAAGTTCGTGTCGCAGATTGAGGTTACGATGAACGGATCCGACCGACGCTCGATCAATTCCAAAGGTGGAATGAACGGCAAGTCGACGAACTCCGAAACGGCGAATTCCAGCGTCTCACAGCAGTTGCAGGAGATTTACGCAAAGCTGCAAAAGCTGGACGACCTGGAAAAGCTAAGCAAGGACCTCGTTGGGAAGCTGCTGCAGCTTGCGGGTCGACGTCGTCTCCGCTGAAAACCGACTGCTGAAATGGGGAATCTAGGAACTGCGGCAAGATCGGTTGCAGGAGGAAGTCCTTATCAAGGGAATCAAGTTGGAACGTCCGAATCAACACCTGGATGTGTTCCGTGGTGTCTGCGGGCGCGCTGGGTTCAACGCGCCGGACGACGTGAAGGAGGTGCGCCTTCAAGAACAACAAACGTACCGACGCCGTACTGGTGAAGTTCTGGAGGGTCGAGGACAAAGGTCGGTTCAATCGGTGCATCCGGTCCCTCAAGAACCCATTGCGACATGAGACGGACCAGACGGATTCGGTTGGTAATAAACTGTTGTTGAACGAAATTCACGTGACCTCCACCACATTCCGGAAGAGAGTGTTAGCGGAAACAACCTTGATGAAAGCGGAATTGAAGCCACCTCACTGGAACATCCTGAAGTTGCGATCCTGAGCTAGTGTGATGTTCAACTTTGCCAATGTCTACTTCTAGAAAAAAAAGTTGTACGCGTACTTGATTGCTCAGTCGCTGCAATTGATTGCACGAGCCGGAAATCTACCCAGCAACTGTTCTACCGGCTGAAACACAAATCTGTCTGCTGTGGAGGAAGCGTCTACATCAAGGTGCGAGAGTGTCGGTAGCGCTATGAGAGTTTTCCCAGAACGCGGTTGGATTTCGTTTGAAACAAGTTCTATTTTTAAGTATATTTATAAGTAGCATTACAGTCTCTTTTACAGTTCATGTTGATAAAGTATTCTAACTATATTTAAAACTCATCTGACTAGTATTTTTGTTAATCTTGATAGAAACAATCATCTTTTCGTTAAATTTTTGCTCCAGCAGCATGATCCGGCTGTCCAGGATGTCCAGGTCCGGCCATCGCTGCAGCGTCCTTCGATGGGCATGTTGACTACACGTGCACCTGCAAAGAAAATAATCATAAACATAAAAAATCCTGCAAAACCCCACCTCCAACATTCTTACTCTTTGTTTAGATAAGCGTTACAAACGGTACCCTTCGTTGTCGGCGATCGTCGTCGTCAGCTAGAACAGAGCGAGACCGAACGCTTCCATGGCCATCGATTCCTTACCGGACGTTTCCGCGGCCACCACGCGAAGAGCGTCGTGCAGCGAACGATCCGCTTTGTCGATGATCAGCTGGGTTGCCCCACGGATTACGACGGTACAGGCCTCTCCGAGGAGAACTCCGCTGAAGCGCAGTAGCGTGTCCTCGCCGATCATGACCTGCTCGATCAGATCGCAACGACCGAGACGAAACTGGTCCGGGTTATCACCTTTTCCTTCATCTTCTCCTTCTCGGCAATCTTCGCCATCGAGTCCATCTTGATGCTCGATCCAAAAACCTTGATCTCAATTTCCCGGATCACTTCAACCGCATCACGGCATCGACGGCCAGCTTGGCAAAGTAGTTTTGCTGAGACAGAATCTTCGACCTGAGCGTCATCCAGGCAATGTTCATTAAATCCTCTCGGAACTTTTCCACCTCCTTCGAATTGTCCTGAGCCGCGGTAATCAGCGCCGAACGTGTCGCCTTCGTGGCAGCTCTCCACCCGGCGATAATCGTCTGCGGGTGCAACTTTTGCTCGATCAACTTTTCCGCCTCTCGCAGCAACTCTGACGCCAGCACTGTCACGGAAGTCGTTCCATCGCCAACCTCGTCGTCCTGGAAGCGACTTATGTCCACGTCTTCGCTGCCAGACCTCAACCTAGCCGGCGCTGCGGCCATGCGCAACCAGAATCTTGTCCATTCCCTTCGGACCGAGTGTGCCCTTGACCAGATCGTCGATCGCGATGGCCCCCACAAACGAGGACAGCCGGGCGAATTCGCCCTTCTCCTCCTCGGCAAACGTTTCGACGCTTCGCTGGGGGAAGGTTAGTGATGCAGCGTGGTGGTGCGCCTTTCAGCGGTCAGCGGAGCGCCGGCACTGGAATGGTCCCAGTCTAGGCTGATCTACATCCAAGCGCGTCGATTATCTGGCTACAAAAACAATACAAATCAATACTAAAATCTCTTAATCGCACTGCCAAAAAAACATTACCCAAAAACTGTCCTCCTCCTTGAGTTTGCGTCAGGATTTTCCGCCAAAGTCCCACCGCACACCAACACACCGGGAGTAAAGTTAACTTTTCCGGTCGTCAAAACGTGCGCCGTGCTGTGAACGGTGGAGCCGGCGATCACACCGGAGCAAACTTTTCCGGCCGTTGAAAAAAATCGCAATTTTTGCATTGTTTTTTTCTTTCTGTCAAAACTGCTTGAAAACAAACCAAAACAAATACCGAGTTGCCAAACATGACCAAAAACTGCTCGACGGCAAGGTTGCAAGATAGATTTCCCTGGCTCAAAAGTCGAGCAGATGTGGTTGCTTTAACTCGCTTTAACGCGCGTTAACTTGCGATAACTTGCTTTAAGGTGGCGTTATGTGAAAACTCGGCACGATGAGTAGCGTTGATGCTTTTCGAGCTCGTTTTTGTGCGTTTTAGTGTGTTATCGCGGAGTGACATCCCCCTCGGCTCAAAACTGTCGTGATGTTTCGGTGAAAAATGTTGATCTAACTTCTCCTTGGCGTCTTCGTACGGCGTTACGGTCGGTCCAACCGGTTCTACGTTCGGCAAGCCGTAATATGCCGACTGCAGTTCTGCACCACCCATTGCCATGAGTTGCATCTTCTTGGTTAGACTGTCGATGACCCCAGCTGCGGCCATAATACTCTCGAACCATCGTATCCATGAAATCCACGCATTACGAACTTCAGACGGCGGAAGATGTATGTATTTGAAGTTGGGCAGGTTGTACGAGGCTGGACTGAAGACCGGTGACGGCACCGGAGGAACCTGTCCAGCTCCATCTAGCGGAGGACCCGTCATTTTGAAAATTTATTCACTGTTAAAAAAAATCAAAACAAAATCTCTTAAAGAGACCGTTCCACTCTAACACACATTTAAGCTATCTTTTTTCTTATTTATCAAATCACTAATTGCCTGAATTTAATCGGCATCATTAAATCGACGGCCAGAATTCAATCGGCACAAAACAACCCTCAGCCAGAATTCAATCGGCACCAAATAATTATCAGCCTGAATTTAATCGGCACCATTCATTCAACAGCCAGAATATAATCGGCACCACGCGCACGCACACACAATCCAACCAGAAAATATCCAGCTGAACCGGGGAAAATTCAACCAATACATAGGTAGTTTAAGAACAGCAGTATGCAAGAGAGATTGAGAGCGCTTCTCATTTTCGGAACGTTGCTTGGGGAACTCGTTTTTTTTTCACTGTTTCTTCACACTCTCATTCTCTGTGCCTGTGGCGGAGAATCTCACTCAATTTTCGCTTTTGCAAAATGGCGTCCCAGTGGCGTCACTTCAATTAATATTAAACTACACCAATTTTCCCTTTTTTCCGGGTGAAATAACTTTTTTTTTTTCACAGTTTTCCTTGGTTTTTTTTTCATTATTAAACCTAACTAAATCGAACCCAGAGATCGGGAAAACCATTTAATATCGATTTGAACTATTTTTTTTTCCTGTGCACCCCACTTTTACTCGACACTGCTGATTTTCATCTTAATAATTCCTTTTTTCTTATCATAACTTATTTTTTTTCAACACAAACCGTACCAGAACAAATTTTCCGAAAAAAATAATCACTTTTGCACTGAATTACCGTCGCACGCGTTTTCGGGCTCGAAGCCTCGTCGCCATTTGTGTGGTAGCTAGCGCGCGGTCACACGGAGACTGAAGTGTTCGGTACAGCACACAGCAAGCAAGCTCAGACGCTCGCTCTCTCACATGAGGATCGTGATGCTGCCACCGCACACACATGCAACTGTGGGTCGTTCCTATCACAAAGTGTTTGACAGCTCTTGTCAAACTACACGAAAAAGATATTTCAAGCAGTTCGAGCTCGAATCGTGCAGTGAACCGCAAAGCGGAGATCACAACCACAATTTGCTTTTATTTGTGTCTAAGCTTACCCCCGACAAACGTCCGCCGTCGCCAGACACACCATTTACGCCAGATGTTCTTCCGAGTGACAATGATCGATTCCGAGTGACAATGATCGAGCTCGAGCTGTTCCAGCCCTGCGAAGTATGTTGGCTGACATATCGGGCGGTCAATCAAAAAAATCAGCTAGAAGTCGCTTGACAAAAAACTTTTGCTAGAAAGAGATAGGAAACCTGATGCAAACAAACGTCCAGCTGTCATGTAAACATACTTTGAATGTGTTGGTAATTTTCTGACTAGAAAGCCTTATTCCAACATGACATTTGTGTCGAGGAACCCGCATAGTCAAAACTACTTTATTGCACGCAAAACGGACATTAGGTATAAATTCCTAATTTTTAGTATTTTTTGAACTTATGTTCTAGCTTGTCAAATTATACCTAAAAATTAGTATTTTTTTCTTCCTAAAATTTAGTATTTTTTTAGAACACTGAAGTACTTCTTTAAAATTCCTAAATTTTAGTAATTTTTTAGTTCAAGAATTGTGTTTCGCGTTTGGAAATGTCAATTTTAAAATAATTTCTCGGTTGTGAGTTCGTGTTCCGTGGTGCTGCTGTTAATTTCGGAATTGTGGCAAGTGGCAAGGTAAGTTTTGTGCCGGGAACCGGCCGGGAGTTGATTTTGCGTGCCAAGGTAAACGGAACCCGGAGCTTCTAAATTATAGTAAGTGTGGCTCGTGTGCTTGAGGAAGAGGAGGAGGAGGACGGAACTTTCAACTCCCGGCAAACTCCCGGCGCGATTAAAAAGGCCGCCTCTTCCCTCTCGTGCTCCGGAGGACGGATGTTTGCGGAAGTGCTCGAAAGGGGATGTAAGTATAAACGGACCCAACCGGAGGGGTTGTGCGACCCTGCGGGAAAGATGCTGGAGGCGAATGAAAAATTGTATCCAGTTGGAGATTTTGTGATTTTGTTGGGCGTTGCGGGTGTGCGCCTGTGCGTGTGCGTGTGTGTGCGTGTGTGTGTGTGTGTGTGTGTGTGTGTGTGTGTGTGTGTGTGTGTGTGTGTGTGCGCTCGTGTGTGTATGAGAGACTGAGAGTGAGAGAGTGAGGGTAGAGGGAGAGAAAGAGAGAGTGAAGAGAAAAGTGGGATAGAGAGGGGGAGAGAGGGAGAAAGAAAGTGGGAGATGAAGAGAAAGAAAGCAAGAGAGAGAGAGGGAGAGAGAAAAGAGAGAGGAGGAGAAGAGAGAGAGAGATAGGGGGAGAGAAGAGAGAGATAGGTAGAGAGAGTTCAAATATTAAAATACTAAAATATTAAAATATTAGTGAGAAAGTGGGAAAGGTAGAGAGAAGGTGTAAGAGAGAGAGAGAGAGAGAGAGAGAAAGAGAGAGAGAAGAGAGAGAGAGAAGAGAAGAGAGAGAAAGTGGGAGAGGGAGAGAGAAAGTAGGAGATGGAGAGAGAAAGTGGGAGATGAAGAGAAAGAAAGCAGGAGAGAGAGAGGGAGAGAGAAAAGAGAGAGGGGGGAGAAGAGAGAGAGAGAGATAGGGGGAGAGAAGAGAGAGATAGGGAGAGAGAGTTCAAATATTAAAATACTAAAATATTAAAATATCAAAATATTAAAATATCAAAATATTAAAATATCAAAATATTAAAATATCAAAATATTAAAATATCAAAATATTAAAATATTAAAATATTAAAATATTAAAATATTAAAATATTAAAATATTAAAATATTAAAATATTAAAATATTAAAATATAAAAATATTAAAATATTAAAATATTAAAATATTAAAATATTAAAATATTAAAATATTAAAATATTAAAATATTAAAATATTAAAATATTAAAATATTAAAATATTAAAATATTAAAATATTAAAATATTAAAATATTAAAATATTAAAATATTAAAATATTAAAATATTAAAATATTAAAATATTAAAATATTAAAATATTAAAATATTAAAATATTAAAATATTAAAATATTAAAATATTAAAATATTTAAATATTTAAATATTTAAATATTAAAATATTAAAATATTAAAATATTAAAATATTAAAATATTAAAATATTAAAATATTAAAATATTAAAATATTAAAATATTTAATATTAAAATATTAAAATATTAAAATATTGAAATATTAAAATATTAAAATATTAAAATATTAAAATATTAAAATATTTAATATTAAAATATTAAAATATTGAAATATTAAAATATTAAAATATTAAAATATTAAAATATTAAAATATTAAAGTATAAAACTATAAACAAATTAAAACATAAAAAAACTAAAATATAAAAAAAATTTAATATTAAATATATTAATACATTAAAAATTAAAATAAGCATTAGCATAGGAAAGAAAATATAATATAATTTTGAATATTTATTTTTAAGTAAGAAAATTTATGAAATTGTTGTGTTTTTTGTAAATAAAGCTATTGAACCATTGTTTTCTTCTGCCTGCATATCTCTTGGATAATACCTTTGAACCTGAAAATACCTCAAATTTAGGTATTTATACCTAAAAATAAGGAATAATTGTGGCCCGCTTGGATTATACCTGAATATCAGTAATTTTGGATCCCTCACTTTTCCAGAAAATATCTCAAATTTAGGTATTTATACCTAAAAATTAGGAATAATTGTGGCCCGCCATCTTGGATTATACCTGAATATCAGTAATTTTGGATCCCTCACTTTTCCAGAAAATATCTCAAATTTAGGTATTTATACCTAAAAATTAGGAATAATCGTGGTCCGCCATCTTTGATTATACCTGAATATCAGTAATTTTGGATCCCTCACTTTTCCAGAAAATATCACAAATTTAGGTATTTATACCTAGAAATTAGGAATAATCGTGGTCCGCCATCTTTGATTATACCTGAATATCAGTAATGTTGGATCCCTCACCTTTCCAGAAAATATCTCAAATTTAGGTATTTATACCTAGAAATTAGGAATAATCGTGGTCCGCCATCTTTGATTATACCTGAATATCAGTAATTTTGGATCCCTCACTTTTCCAGAAAATATCTCAAATTTAGGTATTTATACCTAGAAATTAGAAATAATCGTGGTCCGCCATCTTGGATTATACCTGAATATCAGTAATTTTGGATCCCTCACTTTTCCAGAAAATATCTCAAATTTAGGTATTTATACCTAAATATTAGGAATAATCGTGGTCCGCCATCTTGGATTATACCTGAATATCAGTAACTTTGGATCCCTCACTTTTCTAGAAAATATCTCAAATTTAGGTATTTATACCTAAAAATGAGGAATAATCATGGTCCGCCATCTTGGATTATACCTAAATATCAGTAATTTTGGATACCTAAATTTTTCTGAAAATACCTCAAATTTAGGTATTTATACCTAAAAATTAGGAATAATCATGGTCCTCCATCTTGGATTATACCTAAATATCAGTAATTTTGGATCCCTCACTTTTCCAGAAAATACCTAAAATTTAGGTATTTTGGTTCTTCAATTATACCTAAAATATAGGAATTCTCGTACTAAAACGCTATTAGTAATTTTATTACTAATAGCCGATTAGTAATAAAATACCTTATTGCAGTCAGGTTCGATTATACCTAAAAATTAGGAATTTATACCTAAAGTCCGTTTTGCGTGTGCGCATTTTGCACTTTACTAGAGTCTTGGGCAATTATTTTCGTCACAGTATCTTTTTATCACAGCGATTTTCCATCACAGTTGTGTCGTTTCCAAGGTAGCCAAGGCAGCTGTTTATGTTTGGTTTGCATTTTTTGCAATGTGGAAAACTTGACATATTTATCTGGATTGTACTTTAAAGACAATCGGAACGGAACGGATTAACCGGAAGTGCAAGTGTGTTCCGTGGGAGTAAAGTGTGCGTTTTTATAGATTATATAATTTTCATCATTTTTAGGCAATACTTTAGAAGAGCTTTCGCCGATACCGAAGACAAAGTATACTGGAATTGAACAGACAGATTTGCTCGATTTGCTGGATTTTTACGGTTTGACAAGCGAGACAAAGTTGCCAGTTTGTCAAAAATCTATATCGCTAGCAGTGTTTCCAGTTTTTGCAGGTAATTAGCAATAAATCAGCTGAGGGTAATACAAATCGATTTAGAGCTGATTAGCTAACACTGTGCTGTTATATGACTGATTTGCTTTAGCGTGCTGGTTATTTACAGATTTATTACTACACTCAAACCCCGATGGTTTGACACCAACTGTTGTCAAACGAACGGGGTCACGTTTTAGTTTGACACCCCTTTTACACGGAGTTCACACACACTACTAAACGTTTGTTTTGATAGTGTGCGTTAGCGCCGTGTAAAAAGTGACAGTTCGTCACTTTTTAGTTTGACTTTGACCAACCAACGGGGTACAAACTAAAAAAGTGTCAAACGAAAAAGTGACCAACCACCGGGGGTTGAGTGTAATCGTTAGTGCTGGATGGTTACTTGGGTTATTAAAGAACCTCGAAATAAACAAAATTTGCGTGGTTTTTCAATAAATTTACATTTTTGCTCATAATTCGAAAAATACAACGAATTCAAACGTCGAAACTGCCCCCACTGCCCATATGTAGGGCTAGTGATTTTTCACGGCAAAACAATCGAAATCACGCGGCATGCCAATGGAGCACCCGATTCGAGTGGTAGAAATGACAGTTCTCCCATAAGGAATACATTGTAGAAAAATGCAAAAACTGCTCGAATGGAAATGCTCCATTACAAAACATTGAAATTTCACGGCAATTTCACGGTACTCTAAAAACTGTTCAAAATAAACGTTAAAAATGCGTTCTTTTAGCAAAATTATCAACAGAAAAGTGTCTTAAATGTTAGCAGTAGTCTAGACACAGAATAAAACCCCACGACACAAATTATTTATTTGAAAAAATAAATATTGGATTAATCTTGGGAAATTTTGAAGAATTTCCGTCAGTTGAATTCTAGATTTTTTTTGGTTAGGTCTTACAAACAAGTGTCAACATTGAGTGTATCTCGTTAACTCCAATGAACACTGACATAAGGTGTGAAAAGGATACACTCAATGTCAACATTTGTTTATAGGACCTTATAAAAAAACGTCAAGAATTTATGATACAGCTGTTTTATTTCTATTGAGATTTTATAAAATTCATTTGCTTAAATACCTTCAAAACGAAGCACGTTCTGAACCTCTAATTCATCTAGAAACTAGAATCATTAAAATACAATAAAGTTTTTTTTGCTTTCGTTAATTTCAGCAATATTGCTAGGGAAATTTTAGTATTTGAATAAAGTTTAGGCAAAACTTCATTGAAAGCAGTTTTTATATTTATTGATAATTCAAGAAAAAAATTCATTGCAAAATGGTTATCAAACATGATTTTAAATGTATTGTTTTACAAATCAATTGAATTTAAACACGTAATTTATATTCCAAACAACTTCGTTCTACCTCTTTTCGTTTGTTGAGGTTTTTTGATTTTTGTCTATTCAGCCTCCTGTGATCAAAATATGATTTTACGTAACTTTCTCCATACAATTTGCCGATGGTCCGGAATCGATTCCAGAGTGGCCAAAGTGTCAATTAGTTAGCGTAAGAACCTTCCTTGAGCTTATACGAACCCAACGCAACAAAAAGCACCTTGATCCGACGTTGCGTATTGAACTGATTCGCGTTCGAACAAAACCATCGAAATTTTGTATATATATAGATAGAAGATAGAAGATATTTAAATGCAATTTGTTCATCGTTGTTTAATATCGTTGATTTATTGGAATAAAATTAATAAAAATTTAAAAATAAAAAAATCTTTTTTTAAACGTTTTCTTTCAAAGAAGTGTTGATTAGTGTTCTTTGAAAATCTTTTTGGAATTTTGTGGATTAAAGAAACTATCTGCACTTTGTTGAATATTCCAATGAACACTATCTCCAAAAAATAGTTCTAGATCTGATAGGAAATACTTTTTTATTTGTAAATTGCTTTAAATGCTTGTTAAAAATCTTTTAATATGTTTGAATTAAAAAAATAAAGCTCTAATGCACTGAGTAGCGATTTATCAATTAAATATTTCAAATTTCGCGGCATTTCACGGCATTTCCCAAATTTCACGGCCAGGGGCGAATTTCACGGATTATGCGGCTTCCGTGAAATCGCGAAAAATCACTAGCCCTACCCATATGTAATAAAAATAAAAAAATGTCTTCAAACCCAAATCGTCGGCTGTTCAAAAACTTCTATGTGACATAATTCAATTTTTAAACTCGACAGATTGTTTGCTTGCGGTTTATGTATCGGAAAGGTTTTTGATTACCCATCCAACGATGGGTCACACGATAACAACAACGTTTTCATCTAAATATGTGATATCCGGTTTGGAACCATCCATAAAACACGTGGACACTTTTTTGGGAATTTCAACCCCCTCCCCCCCTCGTGGACAATTGTCCATACAAAATTTTTTTTTTTTAATGATAATATATCCTTCGGACGCCTAGAAATGAGCAGAAACTTGCAACAGAGATCACAAAAGAACCGGGGGTCGTTAAAGTGGATTGCTTTGCTTCCTTCCACCACAGAGAACCGGTATAACCGAGTACGCTGCGGCAGCCGCGGCAGCGCCATCTCCTCGATAATCTCGCCCCAGTCCTCGCAGGAATTGACCTTCAACCTCCAATCCCGGGCCCCGCCCTGTAAACAAACACTTTGGTGGGTCCGGTGCACCGCGGTGGTGCTGGTGAGTCTAGGACGCAAAGCAAAGCCGACGCGGAAACCTTTGTGAGCCAAACAGCAGCAGCGGAACGGAAAGTGGTGCGGGACGGGGTCGAGTGCTCGAAAAGGACAAGGCCAGCTTCCTGCAGGAACTACAAGCTGTTCCGGGACCGGAATGGGTAAAGGAAGCTTGGGTGCTTTGTGGGGTTTGTGATTAATTTTGTTTGTTTTTGTAGGATGGAAGGTAGGAATGTGGATTCGCACCGGTTGTATTCGGTGGTGGTGGCCCAGGATTGGAGGTTGAAGGTCAATTCCTGCGAGGACTGGGGTGAGATTATCGAGGAGATGGCGCTGCCGCAGCGTTGCATGAACAACGAGTTTGCGTTGAAGAAGATTCACGTCTGGTTTTTGGACAAGTACGAGAAAGTTAATTTTCACGGTGAGTTGACGGATCCGACGAAGAGGAGGACGACTAGCGGCATAATCGGAGGTGGTCAGCGCAGATGTTGCACTCGGTGCAGGCGGTTTACAACACCGGTGAGTATTGAGAATGTGTGCAGTGGTTAGCCAACTTCACTTACTTCCATCTCTTTTAGCAACTTTCCACCCATAAACGCTCACCTCGCGACGGCGCAGCTCCAGCTGAATGAACCTTGACAGCGAGCCGGAAAATCTGTCATTCTCGAAGGTGGATGAAGTGCTCAAAATCGAATTCTGTTCCAACGATCTCATCAACCCCATGTTCCGGATGCGCTTCCAGGATCGGGATCTCCCCGTTCAAGCACTTCACTTCCCAGTCGGGAAACGTCGACCACCCTTCACGAATTAACGGCCAACTCCTCCAAGACTGTCCTGATAAAGGCCGGCAACGTGACCTGCTGTCCTCTACACTACTGTCGCGCGTCGAAACGTCCATCCGGAACCGTCCAGCCTGGGGTCTTCGGAAGTGACCGGTGGCGTACCGTAAGAATCGGTACAGCTTGGACTCTGATGTTGGCCAACCTTGAGCAGAAGCGTTAAATACAATAAAAAAAATGTTTTTTTTAGCATGCCGTTTTGAACTTTTTAAAATAAATATGAAAATCAAGCTCATTTTTTGAAATTATCACTGTAGTATTAAATGTAGTTTATTCTTGCCATAAAAGGTTTCCTTTCCAACAAAAAGTAAAACACTTTTACCGATACAACGATTTTGTTCCATAAATGCATGGTAGTATCAAAAACTTTCCAACTTTTAAATTAAAAAGTTTGAACTTTCTACGAATATTCACCAACGCGAACTTTTAATCCAACGAGCGATCTTTTTAAATTTAGAGTATTTTTTCTTTGTGTGTGTGTACGTACAAGCTGTAAACATACACTGAAAATATGCCACACTTTTTATTCAAGTGCCTTAACACTTGAATGATTGAATAAAGTCACATCGTAGATCTAATTGGTTTGTGTTTAAACATAAATCCAACCCGCATAATCAAAAACCATCGGGGGAATAGTCCAAACTATATTACTACTAAAAGAGATGTAGTTACCACATACTTAACCATTATCATATAGTTACGGCACTATACAAAACCATAACAAAACTGATCGTCAAATGATGACGTTTTTATTGAAGTAAATCTAATGATTCTAACTATTTTTGAACTATTTGGGGTACAATAACCTTACACTAAACAGTTCGGATTGTTTAGACAACGTGACTCAACGAAAAAATGTACAAGTCCAAATAGTTCAAACAATTTATCAACTTTATTGAGAACAATATAGCAAAATTCCACAGATTTTAGATTTTTATAGTCAGAACCTGTAAGAACTAAAAACCTACTATAAATGCTATAGTAGAACACAATTGATGGCGGCCACATTTTTTTCGATAAGTTTGTATAATCCAAATAATTTGTCAACTTACATGAAGTAAAATTACTATACACCATACTATTTTGAATTAAAAATTTCTATAAGTCCAAATAGTTCAAACAATATTTCAACAGTATGGAGTACAATTACAGTTTGTTATATAATCCAACTATATGTTAAACGATTGGTACAAAAATTTCAACTTTTATCAAGTAAATTGATCACAGTCGATTCCTCTGGATGATAGAGAACCTTCAACACCCCCACTTCTCCTCAGATTATCAGAAAACTCCCCAAAAGAAGAAAAATGTTACGAGGGCTCATGAAATTGACTTTCACTATTCCAGAAAAAGTAGGCATGCTGTTCTTACTATACACCAAAAATATGTGTACTACATGGTAGACTATTACTGTTCACTATAAAATGAGTCAATTGTTTGGACTACTTGGACTTATCGAAAAATACTTGCCCCCGAGCTTGCTCCCTTCTAACACAACATGTCACCAAAACCACTGAAAAACCACCAACAGATATAGATCAATCGGATAAGGCGGCAGCAGTTCGGCAGCAACGTAAATAACATCACATATAACGGCGGTAAACATTCACCAACTATCGATAGAACTTAAAAATCAAATTTGATTATATCCGAAGTAGTTATCACAACAATTGTAGGGTTCATTTTTGCGGTCTTTTTTAAAGTGTCGGCAAAGTAGTGTCGGTAAAGTAGTTTTTCAGAAACTATATAGGGAATAGTCAATTTTTTGGGCAATGACTATTTGACGTAAAATCCAAGTTTATAAAAATATTTACATATGTATGAAAACCTCATATAGTTTTCTGCCTAACAACTAATTTCTCATATAGTAAAATCGACCAAAACTATTTTGGGAATGGAATTGATGGTTTGATATATCGTACATATATAGTTGGGTTACAATTTAATGAATAGTAGAGACCATTTGATAAATAGTTGAGTAACTATTTGTCATAAAGTAGTTATATAGTTCATGACTATGCGGGAAACCACTATCAAATGCAAGTGTTTGGGCGGTTGACTTTTTGGTATTTTTTAACATGTTATTTTCATTCGGGTGGCTCAAGCTTTTCAAGTGTTTTGCTCATGAATTTGTCCCACCGTCTTGAACTATTCAAAGTGATGAGCCAAACACTTCAAAATGATCTTAAGATCTACCCAAAACAGGCACTATTCAAAGTCAACGTGATTATCCACATGAATTTAATGTGTTTCACTGATTGATTTTCATCGAAGGCTAGAAGCGAGGCAAGAACGAATAGCACAAAAAACTCTCCCGTCTTTAACTGGCCGGCCGGCGCAGTGGTAGCGTGCACGACTAGCAAGCGAGAACCTGTAAATCGCTTGTACGTACTTTTATTTTTCAACACCATTTAAAATTCAAGTGTTTGGCTATTGAAATTATTTAATGACCAATCACCGAAATTTCAAGTGTTTTGCGATTGATATTTGAGTGCTCTGTACAGCAGGGCCAGATCATGTGTAGAACACTTCGTTGAGCTGTGTAAGTTTTGCTCAGTGTATTTTCACTTGCTAGTCGTACACGCTACCACTGCGCCGGCCAGCCAGTTCAAAACGGAAGAGTTTTTGGTGCTACTGGTTCTAGCTTCGCTTCTAGCCTTCGATAAAAGTCGCGCTAAAATCAATCAGTGAAACACATTAAATTCAAGTGGAAAATCACGTTGACTTTGAATAGTGCTTGTTTCGTGTGGATCTTAAGATCAATTTCAAGTGTTTTCCTCATCATTTTGAATAGATCAAGACGATTACCCTTCCCGATTACCCTTCCCGATTACCCTTCCCGAATAACGGCCAAATCCTCCAAGACTGTTCTGATGAAGGCGGCAACGTGACCAACCCGTGGACCAACCTGTTCTCTACACTGCTGTCGCGCATCGAAACGTCCAGCCTGGGGTCTTCGGAAGTGACCGGTGGCGTACCGTAAGAATCGGTACAGCTTGGACTCTGATGTTGGTCAACCTTGAGCAGAAGCGTTAAATACAATAAAAAAATGTTTTTTTAGCATGCTGTTTTGAACTTTTAAAAATAAATATGAAAATCAAGCTCATTTTTTGAAATTATTACTTAAGTATTAAATGTAGTTTATTCTTGCCATAAAAGGTTTCCTTTCCAACAAAAAGTAAAACACTTACCGATACAACGATTTTGTTCCATAAATGTATGGTAGTATCAAAACTTTCCAACTCTTAAATTAAAAAGTTTGAACTTTCTACGAATATTCACCAACGCGAACTTTTAATCCAACGAGCGATCTTTTTAAATTTAGAGTACCCGCATAGTCATGAACTATATAACTACTTTATGACAAATAGTTACTCAACTATTTATCAAATGGTCTCTACTATTCATTAAATTGTAACCCAACTATATATGTACGATATATCAAACCATTAATTCCATTCCCAAAATAGTTTTGGTCGATTTTACTATATGAGAAATTAGTTGTTAGGCAGAAAACTATATGAGGTTTTCATACATATGTAAATATTTTTATAAATTTGGATTTTACGTCAAATAGTCATTGCCCAAAAAATTGACTATTCCCTATATAGTTTCTGAAAAACTCCCGGATAAACGAAAACTATATCGATTGCAGTGTGGAACTTAAAAAAACCTTATGAGATATGGTCACCATTTGTAATAATGTTATTTGGCGGACCTTGATGACTATTAGTCAAATGGTCACCATAAGTAATAGAGTTATTTTAATGTTTGTAATGGTAAACAATTTTCTTGATCACTTTAAAAAACTATTTGCAGATGTTTTCTCAAATGGTTACCCTAAATCATAAGGTAATTTTAAAATTCAAATGGTTCAACTGGCGGACTTGGATGATTGTTTGTCAAAAGGTTACCATAATTGTTATAGTTATTTCAAAGTTTGTAATGGTAACAAGTTTTTTTGAGAACAATAAAAAACTATTTACGATTTTTTCTTGAAATGGTTACCATAAATCATAAGGGTATTTTAAAGTTAAAATGGTAAACCTTGATACGCGAGCACCATATTGAATCATTAAATAACCATTTGAAAAATAGTTACCATTTTATTTTATTTTTCCACAAAAACAAAATGGGTACTGTTATTTATTTTAGATTTTTTTAGATTCTATTTAACGAATTCTTTAAAGTTTATTTATGTCTTACATATTTGTAAACATAAATCCAACAGGTGGACAAAAAACTTCACTTCTTTATTCAACTTCAATTTGTAAAATTTTAAAGCAAAAATCATCAAAGATTTCATAAATTTGTGTTTATGTTATCACTTTTTTGTTATTCAGAGTCTAAAAATATCTCTATTGATTAAGGCTGTATCATTCCCGGGCGGCCATTTATCGGCCATTAGAAAAAACATTGAAATCTTGATTCAGGTGCATCAATCAAAACATGGTTTTCTACAGGTGTTCGTGGAAGCGTTTCACATGTTGATTAATTTTTCGTTGACGTTGAATCAACCACAAGCTTGGGTGATCCCGCCATGTAAGACTTGACCATACGCAAGCCGGACCTCGTCGTCGACTGCGTCGTCGTTGACTTGCTGCCGAGACGCTCCCTGATGGAGGCGCGTACCGGCGAGCCGTGGCCCCGAGATTGCCGCTGCCGTCCATACCCTTTGTTTCGACCGAGCGCTTTCGACCTGGAATCGCTCCAGCTCGCCCTGCTGCTTGTCGTTCTTGATCTCTCTGTTGAGTTCTCGAGATTAGATTGCAGTTCAAGGATCGAGTCGGAGGGCTTGATGTCGTGCTGTTCTACGGCGGCGACACCGTTGATGTTGACCAGGTCGACGTCCTGCTCGTCACCGAGGTGACCCTCGAGCACGAATTTATTCAGCTGATCGCCCGTACTTGTCCGGAATGTCCGAGTACAGATCGTTGTGGTCGACCTGCTCTTCAAGATGCTGGTGCTGTTCTTCCTGTTGATCGTGACTTCTGGAAGGATTCGAGTTTATGCGCAGACACATACACATACAGAGGGTGCTGCTGGCCATATACTTGCGCTACAAATTGCATCCAAATCACACCTGCACAGCATCGATTGACCACACGAAGGCGCCTTTGCGACGCAGCAAGCGTGCGTGTGCGCTCTTAGCACACCAACACGACCGCGGACCGGTTCCTGCGTATTGATGGGCACTTCATTTCACACGGTTCTCTTCTGGCACAGCTACGGACCGGGATCTTCTCCGGCATACCAACAACTTCTTCACAATCGATAACATTTTCTTCATCACGGTCGCATTGAGAGACACAGCCGGGACGGTGCGGGTAGTCACCGGTCACCGCTGAACACCTTTTCTCGTGGCTTTGCCTGACCGCATAAACCCGTAAATGATCACTCCGCGCGACCGTTTCGACTGCACCGAGGACAGTTAAGTGCTCCAAAAGCACTTTCGCGAACCGACAGAATAACTTGCAGCTGCGAGCTGCAAAAAATCGACTGGATCGAACTGAACTGAACTTCGCTGCAATCCCGCATAGTCATGAACTATATAACTACTTTATGACAAATAGTTACTCAACTATTTATCAAATGGTCTCTACTATTCATTAAATTGTAACCCAACTATATATGTACGATATATCAAACCATTAATTCCATTCCCAAAATAGTTTTGGTCGATTTTACTATATGAGAAATTAGTTGTTAGGCAGAAAACTATATGAGGTTTTCATACATATGTAAATATTTTTATAAACTTGGATTTTACGTCAAATAGTCATTGCCCAAAAAATTGACTATTCCCTATATAGTTTCTGAAAAACTACTTTACCGACACTACTTTGCCGACACTTTAAAAAAGACCGCAAAAATGAACCCTACAATTGTTGTGATAACTACTTCGGATATAATCAAATTTGATTTTTTTTTTCTATCGATAGTTGGTGAATGTTTACCGCCATTATATGTGATGTTATTTACGTTGCTGCCGAACTGCTGCCGCCTTATCCGATTGATCTATATCTGTTGGTGGTTTTTCAGTGGTTTTGGTGACATGTTGTGTTAGAAGGGAGCAAGCTCGGGGGCAAGTATTTTTCGATAAGTCCAAGTAGTCCAAACAATTGACTCATTTTATAGTGAACAGTAATAGTCCACCATGTAGTACACATATTTTTGGTGTATGGTAAGAACAGCATGCCTACTTTTTCTGGAATAGTGAAAGTCAATTTCATGAGCCCTCGTAACATTTTTCTTCTTTTGGGGAGTTTTCTGATAATCTGAGGAGAAGTGGGGGTGTTGAAGGTTCTCTATCATCCAGAGGAATCGACTGTGATCAATTTACTTGATAAAAGTTGAAATTTTTGTACCAATCGTTTAACATATAGTTGGATTATATAACAAACTGTAATTGTACTCCATACTGTTGAAATATTGTTTGAACTATTTGGACTTATAGAAATTTTTAATTCAAAATAGTATGGTGTATAGTAATTTTACTTCATGTAAGTTGACAAATTATTTGGATTATACAAACTTATCGAAAAAAATGTGGCCGCCATCAATTGTGTTCTACTATAGCATTTCTAGTAGGTTTTTAGTTTTTACAGGTTCTGACTATAAAAATCTAAAATCTGTGGAATTTTGCTATATTGTTCTCAATAAAGTTGATAAATTGTTTGAACTATTTGGACTTGTACATTTTTTCGTTGAGTCACGTTGTCTAAACAATCCGAACTGTTTAGTGTAAGGTTATTGTACCCCAAATAGTTCAAAAATAGTTAGAATCATTAGATTTACTTCAATAAAAACGTCATCATTTGACGATCAGTTTCGTTATGGTTTTGTATAGTGCCGTAACTATATGATAATGGTTAAGTATGTGGTAACTACATCTCTTTTAGTAGTAATATAGTTTGGACTATTCCCCCGATGGTTTTTGATTATGCGGGATGTTTACATTTTGCGCTCTCTCACTTCTCACGCGACTCATCTCGCATTTTCGTTCGTCTCACTTGAAAACAAGATTTGTTTAAGTGAGGTACATCAATTAGCAGGGTAGCCAGTTTTTGCACATGGTTTCATCGGTTTCACGGACAGTTCGACGCCAACATTTCAAAAAGCATCAAAGAAATACAAACCGTGCGTTTTGAGAAAAACGCATTTAAATGTTAAGCATCATTTTTTAATTTCCATTTTAATAAATATAAAAGCAAAACAAGATGTTCTAATGATAACAAACGATGAAAAACGTTGCTTTTATTGATACTTGATCATGGTCATGGTTGAACCATATACTAATTAACACTTAGAGCTTATAGGACTAAGCTCTAGGCTCTCTACTTATGAGTCATAGGGGAACAGCATCTAATTCCAGCGTGCCTCTAATGTTGGCAGGTCAGAATTTCGACATTCAATTAAAGCTAATTAAAAGCGTTTTCAACTGTAATCGAGTGATAAATAGCTCAATAAAAAGTGAGCAAGCAAGTTTCTATCAAAAGTTTTGCAAAATTAGTTGTTTAAATAGTGAAAATCAGCAAATTGGATGGAGTTAGGAGCAAGAGCTTAACCTGCCAAACATACGAGAATTTCCCCTACTTTTTTTGAAAAAAAAAATTTTTCGAAGCTTCAAAGCACTACACGCAAAATCCACATAACACAGATCTGTGTAAAATTTGACACAGATTGCCCAAAACCTGGAATACACAGAATCTGTGTAGAAGCCTTGTACACAGATCTGTGTACAGCCGCTGTCTGTCAAATCTGTGTAATTTTTATTAAACAAACTGTGTAAAATTTTACACAGATCTGTGTAGGATTTTACACAGATCTGGGTAAAATTTTTCACAGAATCTGGGTAGAATATAAAATATGGTTTTGATTCTGAAGATGATTTTGAACATATATTTTAAAAATAAAGCACATTTTATTAGCTTAAGTCTGAGATTTTAAACATAATAAACATTTGATTTTTTGAAACATTTGAAGGAGCCGCAGTATCCGTTTGCTCGTGTTGTCTTCGGAACTCCTCCTCTGGAATAGCTGGTGTGGATAGTTTCGCAGCGGGCAAGCCTGGCACTTCTGCCGCACACGAAGTAGGACATCCAAGAGAAAAGCTACCGATCTGGAATAAAAATCGTGAGAGGTTAGAATAAAGGTTAGCTATTTTTCATGAGATGCATTACCTGAAAAGTTGAAAATCCAATTTAGGACTGATTCTTATTGGAACCGATGGCCGAAATGATAAAAGAATCTAATAGAGAAAGACAATTTAACAATAATTCATGGAAAAAATCACGAGAAATAACTTACCAAGTTTCTCGGAGCTGCATGAAAGTCGCCATCTTAAGTTTTTTGGTTTTTACCCAGATTTGAAACGAAAGCTGATCGAAAATCTGTGTAATTTTTTACACAGATCTGTGTTATAAAACTACACAGTTTTGACAGCTAGAACATGTTCTACAATCTGTGTAATTTTTTTACACAGATCTGTGTTATGTGGATTTTGCGTGTAGGCTCTCTACTCATAAGCTGTAAACCGCGCAAACCACTATGATCGGCTTGCCCCCCGTATGGCAGATCTGCTTGGCAGCACTGACATTTTTAAATTCTGTTTTGTGCTTTTTGCGCGTGCATTGTGTTTGTTTATGTTTTGGTTTTGATTTAATCAGCTGGCAGCTGAAAAGAAAACACTCTTTGAGGAAGAACTACAAAAAGCGGAACAAAAATTACGAGCAAGGTAGGGGAACAGCATCTAATTCCAGCGTGCCTCTAATGTTGGCAGGTCAGAATTTCGACATTCAATTAAAGCTAATTAAAAGCGTTTTCAACTGTAATCGAGTGATAAATAGCTCAATAAAAAGTGAGCAAGCAAGTTTCTATCAAAAGTTTTGCAAAATTAGTTGTTTAAATAGTGAAAATCAGCAAATTGGATGGAGTTAGGAGCAAGAGCTTAACCTGCCAAACATACGAGAATTTCCCCTAATTCAATTCAATTTTCAATTTTGATTCTGTTCGAAGAAGTTTTTTTTTCGATGATTAAAAGCAAAATTCAATTTTGTCCAAAAAAGTTCCTAAAAAGTCCGTCTTATTTCAGATACGAATGTGGGTGATTTGGTGGTTCTCAACAAAAGAGAATGTGCGCTGCATGGATTTATAGGAGTTGGCAGAACATCTCTTCCGGGAGCAACATCCGGAAACTCATTCACCCGCAAAACACGCTCAACTTTGTGCGCAAATTGTCGATGAGTCTCGGTGGCTGCTGAGAAGTTTACCCGGACACGAAGCAGTTCGGAGATGGACCAGTAGCAACATAAGAAGGGGTCCGGCCGTACCGGCTGAGCAGCTGTAACGACGTCCACGGCAACCAGACGGTTTTGCAGCGGATCGCGCAGCGGTTCATGGTTGACCTGCCCAAGTCCCCGTCAGATACACCGCCGCTCAGCTCGGTCACTAATCCGGACGGACCGTCGTCGCCACGGATAGTGGTGAAAGGCTTCCCAACAGCCAGGACTTACGCGGAGTGACCATCGTTAGGAGCTAGGAGGATTGACGTGATAAATCACGAAAACTGTTGTCGATTCTGAATCTCGTGCTGGTTATGCCGTTCCAGGGAAGAATATGTTTGGAACTAGTGAGAAATTCGCGTTGGCTTGGAGATGAAATAAAATGTGAACTTAATTTGAACCTGACTTTCAGATAAAGCTTAAACTTAAAACGAGAGAAATCTGCAAAAACGAAAAAAAATGCTAATTCAAACCTCAAAATCCGTTCGTTACGATTTGGCAATATTTGTCCACGCCATTATTTGTATTTAGCAATTTTCCTTAAACGTTAAAGAGCGGTTCTTACTCTCATTCATTTTAATTAATGGGAGACTGGTGGACACTGGGAAAGGAGAGGAGGCAGAACGGTATTCTTACAAGTGCTCATCCTCGTCGGGCAGTGCCGTGACTTGTGCCTCCTTTAGATCCTTTTCGATCTGCTGCTGCCAGTCTTTGTCCATCTTTACCTCTGGAGGCAGGATAGCAAACATCGCAACAAACTCTAGGTTCGGGTCGCCGACCAGCTTGCGGGTCAGCCACAGGAAAGGCTTCTCGAAGTTGTAGTTGAACTTGGCGGAGATGATGTCTTTTTTCCGGTGGAACACGCCTCGGCTCTCACTTTCCGGTCCTTGATGTCGATCTTGTTGCCGCACAGCAAGATCGCGATGATTCCCCACACTCGCACCAGATCCCGGTGGCAGTTGGAGTAGTTCTTGTAGGTGACGCGGGACGTCCTTGAACATGATGATGGCACACTGTCCCTGGATCAAGCAACCGTCGCGCAGCCTGCCGAACTTCTGCTGGACGTCCGTGCCCAAACGTTGAACGTATATCAACCAAAAAAGAAAACAAATTGAGGAGCACAAGAACAAAAAGGCTCGAAATTCATAAATAATTTAAAACATCTCATGTTTCTGATGTTTGTTACTTTATTTCAATTGTTTGAGCGAATCATTTTTCAATAGTTAATTATAATAATAATAATTTTTGATTCAACGGATTTAACGCATAATTGCGAGAGCAAGTATCGAGCGTAGCAAGAGAAAAAAATGAGAGAGCGCGCAAACCAGAGTATTAATAATCTGCCTTGCGCACTCTCTCGTTTCTCTTCTCTCACTACGCTCGTTACCTGCACTAGTGCAGGCAAGCGCACAGCGCAGGCAAAAACAGTCTGAAGGGAAACGTTTGTGCGGCTGGTCGTTGTTTACGTTTTGTGCGCAGGTATAATTTTCAAATCATTTGATTTACCAGATACTTTGTTTATATTTTTCTTGTTGATCATTTCAGCGCCGTGGAGAACTTGAAACAACGGAACAGCTGGTGCTGGAGGATTCGATCGGCAATCGAAAGAGATCTTGGCGGCAGCCGACCGACAAAACAAAATCGAAGCGAACGCACGATTGGCATTAATCAAGGAAATCATTTGAATCATCAGATAAGTACACATATTTGAATGTTACATTCTACTCGATACTTTGTGATTTTTTTTCTTATTTTTTCAGGTTTGGACGACTTCGGCAGTATGATCAACTGGGCAGAATCGGCAATCAACTAGAATTAAAGCCGAAAAAGTTCCAATATTATTGTTGTGAACCATCCGTCAAAAAGTGAACAATTCTGTAAAAAATAGGTAGGTAAAAAATATAAGAAAAACTTTTAAAAACTATTTCAAAACTATTTATCAAAAAGTAGTAAACTTTAATTTACCTTTTGAAAACTATTTCTGAAATAGTGAAACTGGGAAAAAATGTAGGATAAACCTTAAATAACCATATGAAAACTATTTCCAAAATAGTAGCGCTCGGTAAAAATAGCAAGAAAACCCCTTAAAAACCATTTACGAACCATTTCTAAAATAGTAGCAGCAAGGTTAAAAATTGTGCGAACAACCTTAAAATACAATTTAAAAACCATTTCTGAAACAGTAAAAACCGGAGGAAAAAGGTCGCTTCCACGCGAAAATTAACTTTATTTTTACCATTACACAAATGGTAATCTTACGAAACGTTGTTCGGAGATTTTTAAAGTTACCGTTGCTAACCACCCTCAATTCAGATGGTCGAACTTTATGAAAAATGGTAGGGTACCATTTCCGATATGGTATTTTTAAGGTTTTCCTACCATTTTTCAAATAGTGGTTACGATCTCTGAAATGGTGAGAAAACCATTTAACAAAAAGTTTTTTTAAAGTTCTCGTTTATGCGGGCTACTTTACCGACACTACTTTGCCGACACTTTAAAAAAGACCGCAAAAATGAACCCTACAATTGTTGTGATAACTACTTCGGATATAATCAAATTTGATTTTTAAGTTCTATCGATAGTTGGTGAATGTTTACCGCCATTATATGTGATGTTATTTACGTTGCTGCCGAACTGCTGCCGCCTTATCCGATTGATCTATATCTGTTGGTGGTTTTTCAGTGGTTTTGGTGACATGTTGTGTTAGAAGGGAGCAAGCTCGGGGGCAAGTATTTTTCGATAAGTCCAAGTAGTCCAAACAATTGACTCATTTTATAGTGAACAGTAATAGTCCACCATGTAGTACACATATTTTTGGTGTATGGTAAGAACAGCATGCCTACTTTTTCTGGAATAGTGAAAGTCAATTTCATGAGCCCTCGTAACATTTTTCTTCTTTTGGGGAGTTTTCTGATAATCTGAGGAGAAGTGGGGGTGTTGAAGGTTCTCTATCATCCAGAGGAATCGACTGTGATCAATTTACTTGATAAAAGTTGAAATTTTTGTACCAATCGTTTAACATATAGTTGGATTATATAACAAACTGTAATTGTACTCCATACTGTTGAAATATTGTTTGAACTATTTGGACTTATAGAAATTTTTAGTTCAAAATAGTATGGTGTATAGTAATTTTACTTCATGTAAGTTGACAAATTATTTGGATTATACAAACTTATCGAAAAAAATGTGGCCGCCATCAATTGTGTTCTACTATAGCATTTATAGTAGGTTTTTAGTTCTTACAGGTTCTGTTTATAAAAATCTAAAATCTGTGGAATTTTGCTATATTGTTCTCAATAAAGTTGATAAATTGTTTGAACTATTTGGACTTGTACATTTTTTCGTTGAGTCACGTTGTCTAAACAATCCGAACTGTTTAGTGTAAGGTTATTGTACCCCAAATAGTTCAAAAATAGTTAGAATCATTAGATTTACTTCAATAAAAACGTCATCATTTGACGATCAGTTTCGTTATGGTTTTGTATAGTGCCGTAACTATATGATAATGGTTAAGTATGTGGTAACTACATCTCTTTTAGTAGTAATATAGTTTGGACTATTCCCCCGATGGTTTTTGATTATGCGGGTATTTTTTCTTTTTGTGTACCCGAATGCCGTCTCGGCCACGGTGGTGCACAAATTCTTTCTGATGGTGTTTTCGCGCTGGAAGTGGCCCCAGCCGGTGTTGCTGAAGCAGCCGGACACCGTGAATCTGGGCTTTCAAGTGTGGGATCCGCGGGTGAACGTGCAGGACTGGTTCCACCTGATGCCGATCACCACGCCGGCATATCCGCAGCAAAACTCGACTTCAACGTGTCCAGCTCAACGCGGAAGGTCAGGTTGAACGAGTTCAACCGCGGCATGCAGATCACGTACGAAATGATGCTCGGCAAGGCCGGCTGGGACAAGCTGTTTGAGGCGCCGAGCTTCTTAAAGTATCGCCACTTTATTGTACTGCTAGTGACCTCAAACAACGAGTGTTGCAGACTGGTCGAGTTGAAGATCTGCTACCTGATCCAGAACCTGGAGCGAATTCTGCACATCAACCTGGTCCACGTCAACCCGAAGTGCTTCGAGCAGCAGGAGCAGAACCAAAAGGACGACGGCGGCGAGGGTGGAAAGACAACACTCGGCTCGCTCTGGTTCATAGGGCTGGAGTTTGTGCACATCATGGTCCTCAAGGACGGCATGAAGATTGAGGCGCGGCACGTCCGGCGGAAGTAGCTCAACTAAAGCGGGAGCGCTAAAACCAACGACTACGTCGCCGTCGCAAAAGCGCAAACGACCCGCTCCGAAGAAACTGTACACGGCGTCTCCGTTGACTTGGGTGGAACCTGATACTTATTTAAAAGGTAGTAATGGGAAAAGGTGTGATTATCTACGGATGTCGGCAAGCTCTTGGCACTAACTCTTCCCCTAGGATAGGAAAACAGAGTCGGCTCACCTCAGGTGACGGAGGACAACGCGGATCAAATAAAATAAAGCCAATTTGTGGGAAATATCAAGGGATGGGTTTTATTAAAGACAACTAAAGAAAAATACGGAATTAAGACTAAATTTATTCAAAACTACGGAAACTACTGTGTGTGTGATGTGGGGGGGAATTTTGGGCTATTGTGGGGGGTTGCTGGGGTTCTGGAACTGCTGCGGTACGTACCGTTGATGAACTGCTTTTTCTCCTACTTCTGCTTCGGCTTCGGTTGGCTCGGGTTCTTGGTGGGCTAGCACCACTCGGATGGCCACGCTCGCTTCAGCGCCGCGCACGGAACATCGACCAGGGCTCTTGGGTGGCAATGGCGGCCGTGGAAAACCGCGGGCTGGCTTGAGCGATGGCGGACGGATGGCGCGTACTGACCAGCAATGGCGTAGGCTGTGGTCGAGGTTTACGGTGTCTTCCTTCGTTGGCTCGATCGGGCGGACCACGGGATCACCGTAACGGTCGTTCCGAGAAGGGTCTCCTTTGTAATTAGGGCTTCAGCCCGAGAAAAACGCTCCTTTACGGGTTATGGATCCGCAGATCCAGAGCTAGGGTCCTATTACGATTAGGTGCATGTACTGGCTCCTCCGCACTTACTGTACATGGACCGACCCGTGCGAGTGTGAGGCGCGTACGCTTGGTGGACGAAATTAAAAAGGTCCTGAACGAACAGCAGGGTGATGCGGGAATCCTTCTTCCGTCTTCTGCTGGCTCACTTTTAAAAACTTTCACTAAAGCACTCAACTTTCTCGCACGAACACCGGGATTGAAATGCCGATTCACGGCGGTCAAACCTGCCTCGAAGGATCCGTCATCGGTCTCCTCAACCGTCATCCCCCAATACCGCCAACATCGCAGAAGCTTGCCCTTAAGTTGCACCCACTGGATACCCCCCTTGCACCCACTGAGCCCTTTCTTAAGAGACAATATTTTGTTGTGTTTGTTGACGGGGGACTACGCTAGACAATATTGGTGTTTCCCTATAGCTCGTCACCCAAAACATTGAACATTTACCACAAAGAACATTAAATAATAAATAAATAAATTAACATATTAAAAATACTAGGGATCTTGTAACTGAACGGTTACACTATCCTCCCGCCTCGGTAAAATAAGCGACTAACAAGTTAGACGATTATTTTAACCTACAAATCGAATTTTAGAGGGAAGTGCAATAAAAGACAATGATCCATAATTGTGTGAAAATCGGGACGCAAACAGTGTATAAATAGGTAATAAAAGCTTAGACATGAAACAACATTTTAAAAATCTGCTGGCAACTATTGGTCAAGTTCCCCTAAGGAACATGCCATAATTAAACGCGTGTGATTTGTAATGTGTTAGTGTGATAAGCAATCTTGTGTGGCATAGAGAGCGAAAAAGTTCATCCGTTAATATATCTCGCGAACTACCTATCGGAGGCTGTGCCGCGAAACAAAAAAGGTTGAGTGAGTAGTACGTCTCTACACGCAAACAAAAGCGGACAAATGTACGCTCAATTTTTTTTTTCTTTACGACTGAAGCTGCCAAACTGGATTAAAATATGGATTAAAATCAGTTACTAGTGGTGCAAATATGAGATACGACAATCTACTGCTGTGTCCTCAAATGTTGGGCTGATTATCAAATTATTTCCAGCATGTTTCGATCAGGCGGCCGTCCTAATCATCGGGAAAAATGCCGAAAACGATCGAGATAATTTAAGTTAAGTATGAGGGCGGGTACTATCTAAATTACTATACTCCATTCCTAAGTCGCGACTAAATAAACCGGTTCAATTAATGAAATTTACATCTCTCCACAGCACTGGGAAAGAAACGTTTTTCGATTGCTAGCAATCTCCTTTTGTACGGCGCCAGTACAAAGGAACTTCTCCTTCTTCTCTATTTTCTTCTATCTTCGTGTCTACTAATCCATTTCTTCGTGACGTCACTCTTCAAATTGTATCTCCAAAAAAACTAAATGCGATCTCTTATCATTGCTTTCCAGCGTGCGCGCGAGCTCGGCGGCACTCAGCTGAGATCTACTCCTGACGACGACGTTCACTCTCGGAGAGCCTACGCTCTCACGCTGCTGCTCACCTCTCACCAACCTATGCTGCGAGAGAAAATGTTATGCTGCGCGAGAGAAACACTACTCTGCGAGAGGACTCAAGCGGACGCGTGGTTGCCGATGACACGCTGCGCGACTACGGTGCCATAAAGCTGCCAAAACACATCATGCTGCTACTTTGCTGCTACCGTACATAGTGTTTACATGCGCGTCGACACCTTTGCTGATCCTCTTCTTCTAGGACTCTTCCTCGGAATTCGCAGGAAGTTCCTCACCTGGGCGAAGGTCTGCAGCTGAAAACACGCCGAGACTCTTCCCCGCTTCATCCGCAACCTCGTACGAGCTCGTTCCACGTCTGGCAACAATCACGCACGGGGTGTAAACTGGACCATATTTGGCATTGTAACGATCTACCGCTGAAGACAACTGGAAATTGCGCTTGTAGACCTTCTGCCCCACCTGGTAAGTCGGACAAAACTTTTTATGCCTCAAATTGTACACTTTCCTAGATTTCTCATGACTATTTTTCAAATTCTGCTCGACTATTTTGAAAACCTTTTCATTCATCGATTTTCTCACGCCATCTCTTTCCTCCGCTGTGAACTCCCTCTCATCTCTCTCACGTTTATGCTCATCACCCTTCGTGATCTTCTCATGTCCGTAGAGGATTTTGTAGGGAGACATACCAGTGGAGGAATGAATGGTTGTGTTGATCATTTCTTCAACCTCACTGATTCTGGAGTCCCACAGCCTCTGATCCTGTTGCATATATGTCCTCAAACACGCGTTCACGGTTCTGTTGGTGCGTTCCACGGGATTCGCTTGACTGTGGTGACGCGAATTCAGCCAATGCTGTACGCCTCGACGATCTAGTAACGCCTTAAACTCCTTACCGACGAACGTTGTTGCGTTGTCGGAAATTACGACCTCCGGGGTTCCGAAGCGCCTAAACCAACAATCCTCAACGATCCTGCACACTTCTTTGCTCTCAATCTTCCTCACAGGGACCAGCAACGTCCATTTAGAAAACAAGTCTAACATGACCAATAAATGGCAGTTTCCGGTCTTACTGCGAGGTAGACTTTGAATAAAGTCGAGCGCCATGATCTGAAAGGGTTTGTTGGCCAACCTCTGCTGACCCATTTCCGGTGCAGTTGGCAGTGTTGATGGCTTGCATTGTTTACATACTCTGCAGCCTTGGATGTAACGCTTCGTCTCCCTGGCCATCTTCGGCCAGTAATACCGCAACTTAATCTTCTTCACCGTCTTCTCGAAGCCAGGGTGCAACGCTTCGTCGTGCTCCTGCTTCAAAACTCCATCTCGCAAATCCTTCGGCAAGCACAGCTTCCATTCAAACCGGTAATCCATCGACTCGGTCGGTGACGAAACAAATTTATACAATTTCTTGTCCTCAATTTTAAAATCAACGAACTTCTCCGGATTTTCGGCTACTTTTTGGTACGTCGTGGAATACCAATCATCTCGCAACGCCTCGATCGCCTCGACTGCGCGCGACAGGGCATCCGGAACCACGTTTTCGGATCCCTTCCGGTGCCGTACGACCATGTCATACTGCTGCAGCAGCATGCTCCATCGGCTGAGCTTAGATGATGGTTTCCACTTCGTGTTCATGATAAAAGATAAAGCTGACGAATCTGTAATCAGGGTAAAACGGGTTCCTTCGACGTAAGGTCTAAATTTCTCAATTGCCTCCATCGCTGCGACTCCTTCCTTCTCTGCTGCTTTCCATGCGCGCTGCGACATGGTGAGTTTACGCGAAAAATACGCGATCACGTGTTCTCTTCCATCGAACTCCTGCGTGAGCACTCCGGCAATTGCTGTGTCACTCGCGTCGGTCTGGATCGTGAAAGGAACTTGGAAATCTGGGCAAACTAATATCGGCGCTGTGATTAACTTCTCCTTAAGCAGCGTAAAAGCTTGCTCTGCGGCCTCATTCCAAACGATAATCTTTGGCTTTCCTTTAAGCAAATCAGTCAGCGGGGCTGTCAGTTCGCTAAATTTGTCGATAAAACGCCGATAATAGTTGACCATTCCCAAGAACCTTCTCAACGACCTGACCGACGTCGGACGCTCAAAGTTGACGATCGATTCGACCTTGTCCGGATTCGGTCTAACTCCCTTCTCCGACAGTACAAATCCCAAATACGGCAGCTCAGGTACGCAGAATTTCGACTTCTCGAGGTTAATCGAGAGATTCGCCTCTCGCAGCCTCCTGGCGACATCCTTCAGACTCTGGAGATGTTCCTCAAACGTGTTGCTAGCGATGACAATGTCGTCTAAATAAACAAACACGTTTGGCTCCAGTTCTCCATACCCTAAGACCTTGTCCATCAACCTTGACAACGAAGCTGGGCTGTTTACAAGGCCAAAGGGAAGTCTGGTGAACTGGAACAACCCTCTGCCGAACACCCTGAACGCGGTATACTTGCGAGATTCGGGGTCCAGAGGTATTTGCCAGAAAGCCTTTGAAAGGTCAATCGTGGACAAGTACTTGGAAGCCCCTAATCTCCCCAGTATCCGGTCCTGGTGAGGCAGAGGATAGGCGTCTCTCCGAGTCCTGTCGTTTAGTTTCCTCGCATCTAAACACATTCGGACCTTCATCTGGACCTCTCCGTCTTCCGATTCTCCCTTCTTCATCACCGGTACAATCAGCATAGCCCAGTCACTGTCTGACCGCTCCACGACTCCGGCTTCAATCCACTTGTCAAGCTCCTCATTCACACTCTTCTGTACTTCCGGTGACCATGGGTACGGATTCAAGCGGACTGGATCTGCGTGTTTGTACTCCTCGGTGAACTCAATCTTATGCGTGATCATGGGCGTCGTCTCCAACGGACCGCCCTCGACGAAAGCTTTAAACTCCTTCCTTACCTCGTTGATCTGTTGTTTCTGCTCCTCGGTTAACAATTCCTCGTCTTCCGGTTCTGCCTCAATTTCCTCTACCAATGCCTCCTCTAGCGTTCTCACGGTGGGATGAATCTCGAAACTCTTCCAGAAATTCATTCCTAAAATCAAACGGCGACTGAGTCCAGGTGCGACGATGGCAGAAACGATCTTGGTTTGGCCGTTGAACGTGATGGGAAGACTCACGGAACCCCTTACTCCTAGGGCCGTTCCTCCAGCAGTGGTCAGCTTCATACTTGACGGCTGCAGCTTCAGTTTAAGGGCACGAATCAGCTTCTCGCTGCCAATCCCTAGAACTGTCGTCTGCGCTCCACAATCTAACAAGCCAATCACCTGTAACCCCATTACGTCTACCTGCACAAACGGTCGATTATCTCCATCTACCTGCAAAATCAGTTCTCCTACTTCGGCTTCAAACGGCATGAATTTGGTCAGAGGCTTTTGAGGGTTAAATCGACGACCTCTTACGTCGACTTTCGCGCGTTTTTTGCACAAACTGGACAACGTTCAGCTGTGAAGTCGTGAAAACCACAATTTGTACAAAATATCTCCTTCTCCTTCAGACACGCGGTGAAATGATGGTAATTGCCACGGCAGTTGAAACAAACGGTCTTGTCAGGGACTCGGTAGGCTGCTACACGAGCTTCCAGCGTGCCTCTGCTGCCACCTTCCTGCGCTGACGGTTGCGTCTGCGGATTCTGCCGGTTGCTTGACCTCTCCGACCTCTCCTGTTGCGGTTTTGGTTGCCCACCTGACTCCTTGGGCGGTCCTCTAAAACCTTGGTTCTGTGGCTGAGAGTTTCTCCACTCAGGCCTACTTGGCTGCGGACGATTCCTCCAGTCCCCACCGCTCGGCCTCGAACCCTGTTGTTGTTGGTATCTAGCAACCTCATGTATTTGAGCCGAACGCGGCTGGTACTGGTCCGAATCCTTCCGATACAAGTTGCTGTTGACTGAGTCCAGCTTCTTACCCCAAGCTTTCAACAACTTCAGCGTCCTGATCCCCTTAACCAACAGAGCGCTTTTGTAATCGTACCTCATATTTCGAAAAATGATGTCGAACATTCTCTGCTCTGATTGTGGGATGGACATCTGCTGGAAAATTGCCATGATAGCTTTGTAGTAATCCTGGAACTTCTCAGATCTTCTCTGTCTCCTTTGCGCAGCCTGCTGTTCATAGTTAAAGTCCATGTCCGGAGGTTGAAACTCCATTTTCAACTCCGTCACAAGTTCGCTCCACCTCGTAAAATCTCGATTTTTCCTCCCTTCTATGTACCAGGCTCTCGCATCGCTGGAAAACAGATGAATCGCTTCATTAAACAACGTCCTCTTCGTTATCTTTTCTGCATCAGCCATAAACTCAACTTCTGCAATGAAATTATTTATACCGCGACCATCATCTTTTCCGTCGTACTTGATCTTCCAGTCGGAGACTGCTTTCGGACGACGTCCTAGAGATCTCCGTCTGGGAATGCTACCGACAGACTCTTCTTCAAAGCTGTCTTCCAAATCTTCTTCATGATATAAACTCTCCTCAGTATCGTCATAGTAATCTTCAGGGGGCGGAGAAGGTTCCCTTCGGAAATTCCTCTCCGAAACCCTTGGCTTTTCTACCACGGAAGCTAACTTCCGGTTGATACGCTCGGTCTTCTAGTCGAACTCTAAACTCAACGTGTTAAACTTCTCCGTAATCATCCTATCTACGCGCGACATCATTCGTTCCATCTGATCTACATCCGGTCTAAGCTTCACGTTCTTCACGTTCCGTTTTCGTTTCGGAGTACTAGTTACGCGCGAACTTTTCATTGTAGTTTCTCCCTCATCTTCCTCCTCATCATCGGCCTCAGCATTTTTGTCCTTAAAGGCACGAAGTTGATCAATGATCTTCAAAGAATTATTATTGTTTACCTTGGGATCGTTCGTAAAACAACTGAAATGATCGTTCAACACTTTTAAAGCAATGTTATCTAAACCGTCTACATCAAAAACATCATTCAACCGACACGCACGATAATACAGGTGTAACATTCTCGTTTCTAACTCAGGTAACTCAGCCTTCTTCGTCTTCTTGTTCTCTAACTTGTTCTTAATCCTCGCTAACTTTTCATCTATCATATCGAACTCTTGCTCGCGCATGTTCTCTGGAATGGGTACAGATATATATTTCCCATTGTCACGCTCAACCCTCATAGCGTTACGCAATTTTCTCCTCTTCATATCTCTAGATTCACCACTAGTAAACTTGACTGCGCGGACAGCTAGTTCATACTCAACTTCGTCGTCGAGCAAATGATTCACGTTCATTGAACGGTATCTCATCATGAACTCCATCTTTCACGCGAAAATAAATCGAAAATAAAATTTGAAAATACTAAAAACGATTGAAAATAAATGACAAATTAAAACAATACAATAATTTAAATAGGGTACCTAGTAATGAGTAAATACTCAAGCAAATCGCTCAATTTAGATAAGAATTATATGGAAATAAACAAGTTCTTTTGCTTTTGGTGTTGTTTTATGTGTTTCTGTTCATTCAGGACCTTTATTTAATGTTTAAGTGTAAATGTGTAAGTGTTGGCCCACCAGAATCCTGGATTTGTTTCGCCTTTAGCAGATTTTTATATGTTGTACCAGATCTAAACTTTTACTAACAAATTTTCACTGGTCTTTTAGTTGAACTCCCCAAAATCACCCAATTTGATTGACGAGCGAAAGTGCGCGGTTATTACACAAGCAGTGCCAACTGAATGTGTACTCACCTGCCGCTCTGAGAAAAAATCTTTAGATTTTTGAAAAAAAGGTAAACTAATCGATCCTCCGACAACCTGTAACTAAATTTTTGCGTTGGGCGCCAATTGATACTTATTTAAAAGGTAGTAATGGGAAAAGGTGTGATTATCTACGGATGTCGGCAAGCTCTTGGCACTAACTCTTCCCCTAGGATAGGAAAACAGAGTCGGCTCACCTCAGGTGACGGAGGACAACGCGGATCAAATAAAATAAAGCCAATTTGTGGGAAATATCAAGGGATGGGTTTTATTAAAGACAACTAAAGAAAAATACGGAATTAAGACTAAATTTATTCAAAACTACGGAAACTACTGTGTGTGTGATGTGGGGGGGAATTTTGGGCTATTGTGGGGGGTTGCTGGGGTTCTGGAACTGCTGCGGTACGTACCGTTGATGAACTGCTTTTTCTCCTACTTCTGCTTCGGCTTCGGTTGGCTCGGGTTCTTGGTGGGCTAGCACCACTCGGATGGCCACGCTCGCTTCAGCGCCGCGCACGGAACATCGACCAGGGCTCTTGGGTGGCAATGGCGGCCGTGGAAAACCGCGGGCTGGCTTGAGCGATGGCGGACGGATGGCGCGTACTGACCAGCAATGGCGTAGGCTGTGGTCGAGGTTTACGGTGTCTTCCTTCGTTGGCTCGATCGGGCGGACCACGGGATCACCGTAACGGTCGTTCCGAGAAGGGTCTCCTTTGTAATTAGGGCTTCAGCCCGAGAAAAACGCTCCTTTACGGGTTATGGATCCGCAGATCCAGAGCTAGGGTCCTATTACGATTAGGTGCATGTACTGGCTCCTCCGCACTTACTGTACATGGACCGACCCGTGCGAGTGTGAGGCGCGTACGCTTGGTGGACGAAATTAAAAAGGTCCTGAACGAACAGCAGGGTGATGCGGGAATCCTTCTTCCGTCTTCTGCTGGCTCACTTTTAAAAACTTTCACTAAAGCACTCAACTTTCTCGCACGAACACCGGGATTGAAATGCCGATTCACGGCGGTCAAACCTGCCTCGAAGGATCCGTCATCGGTCTCCTCAACCGTCATCCCCCAATACCGCCAACATCGCAGAAGCTTGCCCTTAAGTTGCACCCACTGGATACCCCCCTTGCACCCACTGAGCCCTTTCTTAAGAGACAATATTTTGTTGTGTTTGTTGACGGGGGACTACGCTAGACAATATTGGTGTTTCCCTATAGCTCGTCACCCAAAACATTGAACATTTACCACAAAGAACATTAAATAATAAATAAATAAATTAACATATTAAAAATACTAGGGATCTTGTAACTGAACGGTTACAAACCGGAAATGTTGATCTACTCAACTTTGGTCCGGATCCACTTCAGTCGTTCTACCAAAGTCACATGGGACTGGCCGCGGGAGGCAATCTGCCCCAAATTTAACGATTGAACCCGAAAGCGTCGGCCTTTTCGGCGATTCCATCTTGGCAGAACCATCAACCGGAAAGCGTCAACGCACGGAGCAGCAATAGCGACGCAGAGGAGATACTCGTACCGTCGACGCGACGACGACCACGGACCCCGGCATACTTGATGATATCACATCACAAACCGCGGACGAGTCGGCTACCTGCGACTGGGCGCTTGGATCGGCGCCCGTGCCAAAGCCAGTTGCGGCAGTACCAACGGTGAGTTTTGGTTGAGTTTTTGAACATCCTTCAAAGGGTCCATTTTAATGTCGGTGATAACGTGCGTCACTTTTGTGTCCTTTCAGCTGACCCGGTGTACCCAAGATCTTCATCAGTTGCTGCAGGAGACGGTCAGGATAAGTTCCGGGGAGGACTTGAAAGCGTTTCGGAGGGGAAGGCTTGCCGGGACTGGTTCCGTTTTCGGGTTGATCAAAAGAACGGAGGCAACGTCGCCCGTACTGCAATATCCTCATCACGGGGCTCCTGACCAACGTTGCCAGATTATTTTGAGGGAATTCTGTATTTTCTTAAAAATAAATCTGTATTTTATCTGTGTCTTGTCGAATTCGAAGCCATAGAAGACATTTTGAAATTTTTAACAACAGATTTAAGCTTTTTAATCATATTAAAGCATAAATTAATAACTATATTGTTGAAACTTTCAAATATAACCGTTTTAAAAAAAATCTGTATATACAGATTTTTGGGATTTTTGGGATCGAAAAATCTGTAAAATACAGATTTATCTGTATATCTGGCATGGCTGCTCCTGACCGCGTTTGATCGAGTCAATTTGAGTTTGACGAACGGATGCTGGCGCCCGGTGACATTGCGTCCTGGTGCTGTTTTCCGACCAGCGCTGAGCTAATGGTCACCATCATAGGTTCTACCAACCGATCCCGCCATCCTGCATCTAGGTCAGCTAGATGAGCTGATTTGCATTCCGTTACCGGAAGATAAGCACCGAAGCCATCTCGAAGAAAAACCTGTGCAAGCGTTTTAAATATATTGAATATGAAATAAATAAATTATAACCAGCATTTCTGGGTTGCTCGAGTACTAAAATGATTTATTTAACTAATACGACGAAGTTGACTTTATAGCTGTCAGCCACCATTGCTAGTACCAACCACTAGTGTCTTCCTTTTATCTACAAGGACTTCGCCGCCCTGGGCTCCTAAGTGCATGAAAGTATGGCACGGAGCGACGGCGCCGAATACCCATATTTACACAAAGAATTTTAGAGCGCCCGCCGCGGGATTCGAACCGGCGACCTCTGGATTGTGAGTCCAGTGCGCGGTCCAATTGATCCACACGGGCGGGACGATTTAACTAAACAATCACTTAATTTAGTAGTAACTTTCACAAATTTCAAAGTTTTTAAGGTAATTTTCAAGAAAACAGCCAAAAATCGCTGTCCAGCCAAACTACTCATTCGGCAGTTCGAGAGCTAAACTCATTTATGAGTTTCAGCATTTTTTTTTTTTTCATAGCTTATTTTTATTAGGTCCTTTTAGGTGCTGTGACCAGGTTAGGACCGAGGATCAAAAGGTACAAAAATAATAAAAGAAAAATAAAAAAAAACTGTAACTGATTCAGATGATCATTTTTTCGTGCCATGTGTCAGCAAGTGTGCGATCACATCGATCTGTTCCTCGGGTGTCTTGCACTGCCTCAAGCGAACTCTGTACTCTCGGTAAATGGACCACAGCTCCGACTCGCTGTACAGCTTCGGTTCGCCTTGATCCTCCTTCGGGGTTGCACCGGCGCCGGCGCCAGTATTATCTGGACTTCTTCCTGCGGGACGAGGATGCTTTTCTTCCGTCCCAACGGACGGCACCGCTCCAGGTAGCGGAGGAAAATCCGCCGCGGTGAACGTGGCTCCTGCCGGAGTCTGCTTGTCCTTCTTCCATGCTGGCGGCTTCGGCGTGGACGCCTGCTGCCTCGACTGGATGAACTGCGCACGTTTGGGACAGCTGCGGTCCAGACCCTCGTGGGATCCAGAGCAGTTGACACACTTCTTGGCTTCCGTTTCTTCTGCTTTGCACTTTTCCGTGCTGTGGGCTCCCCCACAGCTGCTGCACCTGGGCTTGAGATGGCAGTTACTGGTTCCGTGACCGAACTGCAAGCAGTTCTTGCACTGGGTCACGTGCGGTTCTTTGTTCCGGTAGGCCACCCACCGGACGACGACTGGTCCCACTTTCTTTACCTTGCTACTCAACTCCTTCAGACTGGTGTGACCCTTGGGGAAGAGCACGATGAAAGGCGTCTCATCGATGGCGGGAAGCTGCTGCTTCCGCCTGATGGCGTGTACTGCCAAGACGTCCAGCTGATGTTCCGTCTTGAGCAGCTCCTTGACGTAATCCGGTTCCGCGTTCGGGAGACCTCGTATTACTACCCGGTGCGGTCTCGCACTGCGCTTTCCGTGCGTGTAGAACTGCACCTTGTTCTTCTTCAGGTGGGCTTGCACCGTGTCGAAGTCGTCGCTCGAGAAGCACGTAATTTTGATGCCGTACCGCGTCAGTTTGTGTTCCGGATGGACATTACATGTCGACATCACCTTCGCAAGGCGGGCGAAGCTCGTTTCTTTCACCACCAGCGGCGGCTGCTTCTTCTCCCCGGCCGAATTGCCGGGTGCTGGTACCACAGGGGTGGTTTTTTCTGCTGCTGGATTCGCATTGTTATTGTTGTTGCTCTTCTCCGCTAGCGGGCTGAACTTGTTGTTGCTGAGCAGTTTCTCCACTTCCTGGCCATCGCCGACGTTGATCTCCTCGTTAGCCTTCCTGCGCCGAACCTTGATTACGGGACGAAATTCGCCCCCGTCCTCTCCTCCTCCTTCGGAGACTTCCACCTCCATGCCCGTCGCCGCCTGCGTTTTGGGTTGGAACCCGTCTGGTTTCTCCCACACACTTTTCTTCATGGCCGCGTTCCAGTAGAACGGCCTTCCATCCTCGGTTCTATGCTCCGTCCACTCACTCTCCGCCGTCGCGGCCGCCGCCATGGCCGTCGGCGAAAGTTAAAAAAAACACCGTCAAAAACGCGCTCAAAGGACACACGTCTGCTCTGGGCAAGCTGTCAAACTGGAATGATGAGTTTCAGCATTAAACTCATAAATGAATTCCTCCACGCATGGTCCAAAATGAGTGAATCGAACTTGATTTTGAGTACATCCAGCTGACCGTGATGGAGAGGTGCGAAAACGAACTCAGCGAAGTGTGATTTTCAGTTACAGTGTATAGAACAAACTTATTCTTGAGTACTCCCACCCGACCGTGTACCTATCACCGCAAACGTCATCCGTCGCGAACGCGAAAAGTCTCCACAACATTTTTCAAACACACCAATTTTTCTTCGCCGTCGTCGTCGTCGCTCAGTTTTTATTCAAGATGGCGACTGCACGGGACAGCGATATAAGTTTGTGGCTTCATAATAAGCTCGGTACGTCGAACGACTCGTGGATAAGCGGCTCAATCATATCACAGCTGAACAAGGAAGTCCTGCGGAACATCAAGGAATGCTTTTCGGACCTGCAGACGCAGGTGAAGCTGAAGCTGCTGCTCAGTTTCTTCCACATCCCGCGGAGGATCGTCGAAGAGGTAAAGAAAAAGTCGTGTCGTCCAAGTCGGCGGCGACAGCGGAGGCTCTGCTTTGGGGCGCGCGCACGCACACACTGACGCTGCGGGAAAACATCCCGCGCGCGTTCGTACGCATTGTATGTTTGTGTGTGTGCGTCCGGATGATTTGTTATTGCTTTTCGGGATTGGGGGTTCGGGAACCGTTTTTGCTGAGGAATCTGATTTGGCATACGGTGATTACATTTTTGTTTTCTCTATTTGCAGTGGAAAACCGAACTTGAGGAGGTGATTGAGGTCGCGGGCCTCGACTCGGAATTATGGGTGTCGATGATTGCGGAAACGATCAAGACGCTGCCGACGACCGGTTCGCTCAACACAGAGATCTCGGACTACGAGGAAACGCGACCGATCTTCACGGATATGGTGAACGAGCTGCGTCGGCTGGTGGTCAAGAACGCCGATCTGGGGCTGCTTCCGCTCGAGTGTCAGTATTTGAACAAGGCCGCTCTGGTTTCGGTGGTCGGCCAGCAGGCCACCCCGGTGAAGCATTTCACACTGAAGCGCAAGCCCAAGAGTGCGAATCTGCGGGCTGAGCTGCTCCAGAAGTCGTCCGACGCGCAAAGCTGCTTGAAGAAGATTTCCGCGCCGACAGTGCCTTTGAGGTCGCGAGGAATTCCACGCAAAATGACCGACACTACTCCGCTGAAGGGAATTCCATCGAGAGTTCCGACGGGAGGTTTCCGATCGCCACCATCGTCTCAAGGTCCGAACAGACCTTGTCTCAGCCGGACACCCGCAGGCAGGAAAGAGGGTGGCGTCAAACTACTCGAAATCGGCGAACAACCGCTTGGTTATGCGGCGGCGAAGAAACGGAAGCGGGAACAGGAGAAGGAGGAGCAGCAGAAGAAGGCTGCCGAGCAGGCAACCGCTCAGGCTACCCAAGATGTGAAGCCCGTGGTGTCGACACCGACTACGCCTACGGTGACCACCACAACGCCGGACTATGCCGCTGGTCTTACGGCAAGCACCGTGTACAGTCAACCGGCGACGCCTATGCCGACTACCGCGATTAAGGAAGCGGTCGTGTCAACCGGAGCAGTTCAACAACCGTTGCAGGTTCAACAGCAGCAGCTGCTGCAGCAGCCGATGGAGATCAAGCAGGAAATCAAGCAAGAAACGATGACCGTTCAAACCATTCCCGCCGCACCGATCGTCGCCTCGATACAACAGCAAACGAGCGTGCCTCCAGTGCCACCTTTAGCATACACAACGCCGCAACCGCAGAAGACCATCACGATCAAGACGGAACCGGGCACGTCGCTCCCGATGTCCGTTTCCAACAATCCACCTTCGCTGGTTCGATCCGTTACGCTCCCTACGACCACCCAGATCAAAACCCAACCGCAACAGCTTCCGACGGTGCCCGGCACAGTACAAATGATTCAAACCAGTGCAAGTGGGCAGACGACGCTGGTCAACAAGGCGCCCAAGATCGAAATCATTTCGTCGAAAACCATTCAACCGGGCACGATACAGGCTTCGATTCCAAAGTCAACCACGATCATCAACCAGGGCGGAAACATTCTGTTCACCACCAAGCAGCTCAACCCGAGCACGAGTACGGCGCAGAATGCCGGAACGACCATTATCCAGCAGAAACCTGGCCTCCAATCGTACGTGCTAAACACGTCTCCGCCGGGAAAGCAAATCAACATCCAGCGGATAATAACAAACGCAAATGCGACCGGAACGCCCACCCTCACGACCACCATCTCACGCGCTCAGCACCAGCAGCAGCTTATCCAAGCCCAGCAACAGCAGATTCAGTCGCAAAACCAAACCCAGGTCCAGCAGCCATCGACGCCGACGCGAATCGTACAAATCAAAACCGCTCCCACGGTTTCGCTCAGTAACAACCAGCTGATGCAGAACATCCCGCCGCTCATCTCAACGGCGGCTCAGCCCACGATCCTCAACATCCAATCGTTGCAACAGCAGCAGCAACAACAGCAAGTTCAAATCCAGCAGCAACCGACAACGCCCCAGAAGCGAACCATCACGATCACGGCGCAAAATCCGCAAAACACCAACATGATCAACACCTCGGTCGCGCAGATTCTTCAGCAGCAACAACTTCAACAACAGCAGCAGCAGCAGCAAACCATTCAGACCACTTCCATCGTTACGGGCACTTCGCAGCAGCCGAAATACGCCCAGGTGGTCATGTCGCCAAACGTGAAGGGAAAGACCATCTTCCTGACCAACTCTTCGCAGATCCCGAACGTGCTGAACCAGAAGGGAGTCATCCTGCGAACCGTGGACCCGTCGGGAAATACAGTCTACCAGCAAATCCCGCTTCAAAACGTGTCCGGTTTGAGCGGAGCCACCATTCTCACCAGCGGCGGTCCCCCGGGTCTGGTCAAGAGCGAACCGGACGTGAAACCCCAGCTGAGCCAAATCCCGGCCCTGGTCCCGACGAGTTCCCTGCACCAAAACATCCCGGCCCTCACGCCCGTTGTCATTCAGTCATCGCAGCAGCAGCAACAAGTGCAGCAGCAAACTTCAACGATTCCGGCACTTATCACCAACATCTCCCAGCAGGGCGGCCAGCAGCAGCAGACCCAGCAGATCAAGACCTCCCCGCAGACGATGACAATCATCCGGCCGGTCGGCGGTGGCAACAACGTAACGCAAACCGTGCTGCCCCAGGGTCTCACGCTTATTCAACGGCCCGGCCAGCAGCCCCAGCTCGTGCAGACGATCCAGGCCAACCAAGCGCAGACCGTGGGACAGCAGGGTCAGACGCGGACCATCATCACCCAGAGCGCCCAACAATCTCAGCTGCAGCAGCAGCAACAGCACACGATACAGTTCCAGGCTGCGGGTACGACGCGGACCGGTGGAACCACGATCCAGCTAGTGCAACAACCGCAGCAAGGTGAGTTCTGTGCAAACATTCTTCGTCCAACGCAAAATTTTAATCACTACCCTTCATTTGCAGAACGTGTCATCGGGCAGCAACCGCAGCAGATCCAAATCCAGCGAACGCAAATCGCCCAACAACAGCAGCAGCAGCAGGGCACCACGGTCACCATTCAGCAGCAGCTCAACGCGACCGCCGCCGGACAACAGCAGCCACAGCAGCAGGGTGCCCGCAAGGGACTGTCCTTGTCGGTATGTTTCGCAGTTCCTTTTCAGAATCTTCAAAGATCCTTGATTGCATTTCTCAATCCGCAGAACAAGCACGTCATGGAGGCGCACGACATGTTCAAGCGGGCTAACCGCGTGTCGCGTCTCGAGAAGGCGCTCATCATTGGCTTCATGGCGGGCTACCGGGACAACCCGCGGCCCAACCCGGAGAACGTCGTCACGATCAAGCTGAACGAGAGTACGGTAAGTTGGGGGTGTTGCTAACTTTGTTTTTCTTTCAGTAGATAAGTGAATCATCGCGAATGGCAAGAAGAATGAAAATCCGGAACAAACGGCAGAAGACCATTGAAAAGCCGATCACCGATTGGCGATTCGGTTCTTGGAAATGTGCATGTCCCTTAACTTTTTGGGTTTAGAATTCGCTTTGGCGAATGAGTTGCAACCTCGCAACTTCGATGTTGTGGCACTTCAGATTTTGAGCGGCGGCAAGGACAAGGAGCTGGATACCGGCTTTATTGCGGATGTTCAAGTTGAGGAGGCATCATCAACGTGCTCACGAAGAGAAAAATTATGATGCATTCTACGCGATTCTACGCTCAAAGCTGTCGACGATGTACAACCAACGCCGAAGCCGGCGGGCCCCTCCGTTCTACACCGCGTGTCTGCAAAATGGAGATGTGGCCCACAGTTACGCGCAGAAGCTGGAAGCGAATCTGCCAGGGGAGGAAAAACTTTGCGCAGCCTCGCTGGAAAATGATTGGAGCCGCATACGCTCAGCCATCGGCAGTGCAACGGAAGTCAGAACGAGTCAGTCGAAATGATTGATACGACGGCGAGTGTCAACGGACTACCGCCGAGAAGAAGGCAGCTTAAGAAGCTGCACAAAGCGACGAGAGGGAATGTGGAATGATACAGACAGGCTCGGAATCGACAGGTTGCGGCCTTCAAGCTCAAGCAGCGCCAGCAAGAAAACCAGGATTGCACAGAAATGGAGCAGCTATTCCGATATAACGAATCGCGTAAATTTTACGAGAAGGTGATCCGGTAAAGGCTTTGTGGCTTTGCCGGCAGGGATCGATTACCTGGTGAATTGTGGAGGAGAGAAACTGGCTAGAGCCACCCATTTGGTGATTTCATCGATCTGGGTGGAAGAAAAACTACCAGATGAGTGGATGGATTGTGGCAACCATCCTATGAAATCCTTTCTAAGATTCTTTGCCGTCAGATTGTGTACGAGCACGGGTTCCCGAATAAGCTGACTCAAGGCTACTTTGGATAGTGTGATGTGTCACGTGCGTGTTTCGGGGGAACTAGCCGGAACCCTTTGGATCTCGCCGAGGGCTGCGGCAAGGTGATGGCTTATCATTGTGGCAAGAAACCTGGAGACGATGAAATATGTCTACACCCGATTGAAGGTACAAGCAAAAATGGCCATGAATACGTCAAAGACCAAGTTCATGGATGATGATGAGTTGGAGGAGGTGAGCGAGTTTGTGTCGCTGGTAACCGCCGGACTCGAGATCCGGACTCGTATTTTTGCTGGGAATCGTGCTTATTTCGGATTACGAAGGACGTAAGTCGATCGAGTGCAACGCAGCACGAAGCTAACGATGTTCAGAATTCTGATTGGACCAGTAGTCTGGTCCGGTGGTCACGAGACTTGGACGATTCGGCAGGAGGACGCAGGTGCCCTTTGAGTCTTGGAACGGAAGGTGCTACGAACGATCTACGGTGGAGTGCATAAACCATGAACTGCACGTGTTAAAAAACCGACCATCGCCACAATGGCGAGCTGCTAGTAGTTTAAGACAATTGACACCAAACGCACTGTAACCTGTTGTGCTGATTCGTCTTTTTCTTCTCTTCTTCTCAGGAAAAAGTCCTCCAAGCGGACGACACGCACGCCCTCATGCTGGTGGAATCGCTCATCACGCTCGACTACAACACCGGCGAGTGGAAAACGTTCCGCAAGTACCGCGAGCTGGACCCCTCGCAGCAGAACGAAGCGGGGACGGCCGCCACCGGTGGGCAGCCGGGTTCGACCGCCCAGCAGAACTCGGTGGTTATTTAATATTTAGCCTAGCAGCAACAGCAGAGTGGTAAGCATCGTGATAGTAAGCGGAAAGCGCCAGCTGGCAAGGCTTGCGAGGTTAGGATTAAGCGGGAAAGAGAGTGAATGTGGGAAGGTGTGTGCTTTGTACATGGTTTACGTTGAATATTTTATAACATACAATAATCATTTGTTGTTGTCTTGCTATATATCGATGGCATATAAGCAAAATTGTGCAAAATATATATTTTCATCTCATGAAATAAAACCTATCCTGTGAAGGACATTAAGAACTATGCTTATAGAATATACAATGACAAAAATAATGCATATTTCATAGAATACCTGTCACACGACAACTTGCATGACTCTGCAGAGGGCCGACATACACCCACACACACACACGCAAGCGATAATAAAAGTTACACTCAAAATTAAACCAACCAACCCTATTGTGTACATCATTCGATAGCAGTTTTGCGTAGAGTACATGGTACGTACGCACTAGAATCCCATTTGAAAACTTATTATTAAAAACACATACAACTTGAATCTGACAGAAGCCGAAGGATTACATTTTGAGTGCACTTGTTATAATGGAAAGTAGTCAGTGACTGGAACATCATCTACCAATGGAATAAAACGCTTGTAACTTTACAAGCCAGCGCGAAACCGGCTTGTGCATATTGTATGTATTTGTGGGAGTGCGTGTGGTTACACGCAAATCGCAGCCTCCCCGTAGGTCTTACGTTAGTTAAATATTGAGTTAAGCTGTAAAATTAAAATTATTCTAAAGAAGAAAAAAACATGAAAATTATAATAAGTTTATGATAGGCTGAAAGTATCATGAATGTGTATATTCCAAACGCAGCATAAAAATAGTGCAAGAGAAAAAGATTGGAAATATCTTGTGTTTTTTCATTGAGAAATTCATGAACGACAAAAACCGTTCCGAACACAGACATCATGTTCCTGTGCCAATGTAGCAGCCCACTCAATTTTGTCTTCGTTATTGAGAGATTCGACAGAAACGTGCACGCATCCTGGTGGCGAGTAGAAGCACTACGCAACGGTGTTCGGAATGACAGCGTGCTTGGAAATATTATTTTTTTTGCAGTTTTTGATTTTTATTTCCTTCAAATATTTTTTAACGTCGATGAAAGTTATTGTAAAGTGTGGCAATCGCATAAGCGAATCGAATGATGTATAAATCATAGGGGCTGAGTTAGTTTTTCATGTTTTTTCCTCAAATTTACCAAAAAGATCTTTTTAAAAATTGATTTAAATAAGCTTAATTTGATTGATAATGCTCCTTATGTGTGTATTATAGCTAGAACAAACTATTAGTGTCATATGACAGCATAATTACAAGAATTTTCTCAAAAAATTGCCAGTTTTTCGAATTTTTCCAAAAATTTCCAAAAAATCACCAATATGCACTTTTAAGGTCAATATTTTGGTCAAACGGGAAGAAAAGTAAAGTTTAAACACTTTTTAATTATATTTCATCATTACTTTTAACTTTTGCAACATTTAACTCAAGTTATCCAAAATATCGATCATCTTTTTAGAAAATTCTTGTTATATAATTTTCAGTCACAATTAATCACTACAAATCACCACGCATTATGATCGTTAGCGAAATTGCCACACTTTGCAATACCCCACTTTTCTGAAAATGCTTGATTTTTCATTATAAAAGCGATTTTTCCCTAAAAACTGCTCAAACTGTATGCGGGCTGTCATTCCGAACACCGCTGGAACAACAGCGAACCTAGCGGAAAAAACGTCGTCGAATTCTTCAATAAACGAAACAAGTCTGTCGAAATTTTTAAGCCATTCTATATTGTTACGCGACGGTAGCGCCGCCAAGCGTATCTTGCACACTCTAATTTCTTTGATGCAAGATTGTATGCAACGCATTTTTAGTGCAACATTGTTTACACACAAGTTCGAACCTAGATGTACATCTGTTCTCTGTGGTTTGATGTTCGCAGAACAGGGTGGACAACGTGTTCGGCAATCACCTGGCGGATGGCGGGTTTTGTCCGGCTGAAACTTCGGTGAAGACCGGCTGGAGTTTCCTCCGATGGCGGCGAGTGATAACCGAAACCACGTGTGATTGTAGCAGGGATCTACCACAGACAACAGATGTACATCTAGGCTCGAACTTGTGTGTAAAGGCAAGGTCCGTCAGCAGAATCAAGCTAACAATGTTGATAAACGTAAAGGTAAGAACTTGTAAGAGTAATCAAGCTGTTCATGATTGAAAACAAAAACGAGGAAATTCGTGTCCGTAATTGAGACTGCAAGTGATAAGGATTTTCAATTATAACAACACAAGTTTCGTTGAATTATCGCAGTACTTTATTCGTGATAATTATTTTTCTACAACTGATCAGTAGTACAATAATATCCTCTCTCATTTACCTCTTTTTGTGTCTAATTTTTGTACGAAAATAACAATTTATCACTAACACTAATTCATTCGTATAGATTCTTGTAGCAATGCTTAGTGCGAGTTTAAATCTACTTCCATTATTGCTTGATATGTATAATTTTCGACGTGATTTCAGTGCTTATCCTAAAAATTAAATAAACATGTTCTATTCCGACTGATAAATAATAACCTACAACACTACTTCTACCACTTCTACGCTGCCTCAATGTTGCTTCCGGATGTCCTTCCAGTGCACAATAACCCGCTGGTCTTCGGGAGCCTTCCCGAAGGGTCGCGAGCCGTCGCTGTACTCCCACTGGTTGATCTGGTAGTCCAGCATGGTTTCGTACTTGTACACGTTGGACCCGAGCTGTTGCGTGAGCGGGCTCGTGTTGGTCGTCAGAATGCCGGTAAAGTCCCGGCGCGTCGCGATCTTCAACACCTCGCTCTCCATGAAGTGCATAGCCTCGATGTTCTCCTGTGCGCTCAGGTCGGCGCACGTTCCCATCATGAAGGAGTGTAGAATTTGGTTGATGCCTTGGGGTAGTTTCTCCTCGCTGGGGAAACAGAATCAGTCAGTTGGTTAGAAACTATCTGATTCGATCGAGATCAAAACAACTTACCGAATAGGTTTCTCCACGAATTCCAGAAATTCGAAAATGATCACCAAGTTGTTGGTTAGCTCTGGTTCCGGCTCGTCGTACGCGTCAAAGTTAAGAGATACTCCAACCGACTTGCCACTGCGATCCTTTATCACAAAGCTAAGCTGCTTCTCGATGAGCACGTCCCAGATGTCCTCCAGGATGTCCCGGTAGTCCTGCTCCTTGATCAACGGCTTAATCCACCGTTCAAGGTCAGCTTTCTCGTAAAAGCTGTACGTTAGAATGCTGCAAGAAACAAAATTGGTTACGAAGTTCATCCAGAACAAAGTGCGCCGGTTCCACTCACTTGATAGCGTCCTCCTTGTGTTCGTCGGCCAACGGCTGTGCCGTCAAGTTCATCGTGTACTCAAACTCAAACTCATGGTCCTTTGACGCGCCCCCGTTGAGCTGTTCATGTTCGGCGATGTGCTTCTGGTTGGCGTACATCTTGTCCAGAATTTCCGCCAGATTTTCTGCGCCGATAAAGCTGGTGATGCTGATGGCGTGACCCTTCTGGCAGAGCTGCGTAACCGTGATGACCGAGTTGAGCGAGTTGCCACCGAGCTCGTAGAAGTTGCTCTGCAGCGAGATCTTAGTCCGCGTGGAACGACCAATGACTTGGCCCACGGTGGTGAACAGGGCCTGCGCCATGTCCATCTTGTGCTCCGGGACGCCAGCGTAGTCGTACTCGATCTCGATGTTGGAGTCGTCTGTTGAAAGAACGATGATTTTAGGATTTCTGAACCTTTAGAATTCATAATCAGAACTTACCATTGTTGTTGGTATTTTCGTACATCTTGAGCAGACTCTGTCGGTCGATCTTTCCATTCACCAGCAGCGGAATGCTGTCCAGAAGGATAACCTGTGGAATCATGTAGTACGCGAGCTTGCTCTCGAGCGCACCCTCAATCTGCAGTCCATTCTGGTAGGCCGAACCCTTCTCAACGGTGATGAACGCCAACAGTGCCTGGTCAAGCTCCCCCGCATGGTAGCAAAGGACGATTCCCTTGTCAACGCCCGCCATCGAGAGCAGATTCTTCTCCACTTCGGACAGATCCACGCGGTGACCACGAATCTTGATCTGGGAGTCCGTACGACCTTCGTAGTACACGCAGCCCTTGGTCACGGAGGCAAAGTCTCCGGTGCGGTACATCCGAGAATAAATGAGGTCAACAGCCAGTGGGTTGTCGATGAATCGCTCGGGATCGCGACCGTTCACATAGCCTTGAGCCAAATTTAAACCGGACACGAACAGTTCACCGATCTCACCAGGTTTGACCGGCTGGAGGTCGGGAGTAAGGATGTATATCACAGTGTTGTCCAAGGGGTACCCGATAGGAACTTTGTCGAAGTTGCTAAGCTGCTTCTTTGACTCGCACACAAAGTACGTTACATCGCCCATAACTTCGGTGGAACCGTAAAAGTTGCACAGCTGGTGAACTCCCTCGAGGAAATAGTCGAAGAACTCTTTGGCCAACGAGATCTGCAGAGGTTCGCCCGAGCACACCCAGATGCGCAGGTTGTACAGCAGCTTCTTCTTCTGGAGCGGCAGGTAGAGCAGGAGCGATCGCAACAGGGTTGGCACCAGCACCAGACGTTCGATCTTGTACTCTTCCAGCAGTTCCACCAGTCGTTCCGGGTTGTTGGTTATCTTTTTCGGAACGACCACGATGGACATTCCATTCAGCAAAGGGCCCCAAATCTCCGTTACGGAATCGACAAAGGTCAGAGCGGTTTTGAACACTCCAACTTTCTCGGTTTCCGAGTACGGGAATCGGTTCCACTGCCACTGCAGACGGTTCAGGATCGTTTCGTGGTTTAGGCGGACACCTGCGGACAAATAGTAAGTTTAGCTACAATTATAAATTAAAAATAGAATCAATCACCTTTCGGCACACCTGTACTGCCCGATGTGTACAGTACCAGTGCCAGCGCGTTGTCCCCAGCGCCCAGCATCTGCTCCGGCAGAAGGTTCGCATTGCTCAAGGGGGACGCCTTCTGGCGCAGGTCGGCGTACGCAACGGCCGGTGTTTCGCCAAAAACGGCCAAATTCTCGTAGTCTTCGTGGATCACCAACACCGGACGGGACTCCTTCAAGATGTGTTCGATACGGTTTGCTGGGAAGGTGGGATCAAGCGGAAGATAGGCGGCGCCGGCTTTCCAAATCGCCAACAGTGTCGTTACGAGGCGATCCGAAGGCTGCATGCACACCGCAATGATGTAGTCACCGTCGCCGTTGGGTTCCGATTTGCCGGCAATCACATCAATCGCGGCCCTCGCCAGTCGATTAGCCGTGGAGTTGAGCACGTTGTAGTTGGTCTTGATCTGACCCCGATCGTCGTCTGCAAGAAGGAGTGGATGGGCAATTTGTAATATTTTTTTATGATTATGATTGGAATTTGCTGAGGAGTTTGAATTGACTAGATTGGTTAATTATTATTCTAAACTTATACTGACCCCTGCAAAAACAGTGGAGAAAAACGCATTCTAAGTTTATCCAACATATACTGCCGTTCTACGCAGAATTGTCCCATGTAATTTTTGGACGATTCTGACTTTTTTGTTTCATTTTTGAGTTTATCAATTCAATTCAATTCGGTTTTATTGGTGAATAATCCAAGTTACAATGAGTTCATTTAGGTATATAACAGAGATTTGGTGTTCCTTTCAGCTGTGTTTTACATCGTAATTCAATCGAAAAATTATTACTTATTACCTACTATGGAATAGACAAGAGTAAGAAAAAGTTTTCAAAAAACTTACAGAAATTTACTTTTCGAAAAACCTATAAAATCTAGTACATTGTTTGTAAACTCATTAAAAACAACATCAAGTCTGTTTGTCCTATCGTTGCGTTTCTACGCATAATTGTCCCACCAAGTTTTTTCTTTCATGGAATCATTAGTTTTGCGAAGCATTGTGTCTTGTTTGCCTGTTATATAGCAAGAGGACAACAACAAAGAAAGAGTACACGTTCTTTAACCAAACTGCATCATTAACTCAAAAGTGATGGAAATGCAAATGGGACATTTATGCGAAACTGTGCTCACTTGTACAAATCATGCTGGGATTTCTATCTAATTTCAAAAAAGAAAGTCAAAGTAGTTATGTCACGGACATAACCGGAATGGCGTAGACTACGTAAAGTTTTGATATGAGGATATAGAGTTTTCCATATCTTAATTTTGAAGAATAAGCTAGATACTTGAAATACATTAACGGAATAAGATCGTGAATGGGAGATGGACCCCCCAACAAGACAGAACTTACACACTCTTAGGCCAGTCAACTCAATCGGACCGTGTACGTACCGGTTGTTGAAACGGAATTCGTATACGATATACGATTCGAATTGATATCCGATTGAGATGACTTTTACTAGGGGAACAGCATCTAATTCCAGCGTGCCTCTAATGTTGGCAGGTCAGAACTCTGACATTCAATTAAAGCTAATTAAAAGCGTGTTCAACTGAAATCGAGTGACAAACAGCTCAATATGAAGTGAGCAAGCAAGTTTCTATAAAAAGTTTTGCAAAATTAGTTGTTTAAATAGTGAAAATCAGCAAATTGGATGGAGTTAGGAGCGAGAGCTTAATCTGCCAAACATACGATAATTTCCCTTAGAAAGAGATGGCAAATCTAATGCGAACAAAACCGCAGCCGCCATGTAAACCATACTTTGAATAGGTTGGTAAATCTTTGACTTATTCAAACAACTTATTCAACCAACAACATTGAATGGAGGAAGGAAAGAGAAGAACGACCCCCCCCCCCCCCCCCCCCCCGAAAACCAACATTAGTTCCTGAAAGGCATTTCACCGACTCATCCCGGGTGGGGAGAGAGACGGGGAGTAAGGGCAACTCCGAAAAGTTCGGAGTCCTCACGCCCTTCCTCTTGTTTGACAACCACGGCTTGGCTCACGAGAGGCAACTTTTCGGCGAGAAGGCAGCAGGCGACGCTTTGTTGTTGCAGACTCGTCCCGGGTGGGACGAGGGACGGGGAGTGAGGGCAACTCCGAAGAGTTGGGCATTCCTCACCCCCTTCCTCAGAATAGTGAAACGGTCCGACCATCGAGAGGCAACTGGCTGACGACGAGAAGGCGATGCGCGCTCTTTCTCCTGCTCTGGTCCTCTCTTGCTGCTGCTGCTGCTGTTCTGGTCTCTCTGCTCTGCTGCTGCTGGTCTGGCCGGTCCGACGTCTGAGACTTGAATGATTTTCTGAAAACTGGCGCACATTCTTTTATATGTTTTTCGGCCTGCAACTTCCCCTCCTTTTTCGCGACCGACACCGGTCGCGGTGCTTGGGTGATTTTCCCCTCAAAATAGGTACTTGACATTCCCGTCCGTGAGTGGGAAGCGCTCATTTTGCTTGCAAAATCTCTGCATTTTGAAAACATTTTAAAACATTGAATTGTTTCAATAGTAAAACTATTTTGACAACATTGAAAATTTAATAGCAAATTGCTGAATAATTTTCGAATCGAATGGAACCAAAATCGTGCCGATTCGATTTGAGGGAATGAAGATATAAGCGATTGACGGATGACGCAGTATTCTAGGGCCTTCGGCCCGGGTTTATTGGAATGGCACCCCAGTACCTTCGAGTAAGACGTAGTCTACGTCAAAATCATAAAAAAATCCCAAAAAGGGGGACGAGACAGACCGATTCTATAGTTAGTATAGACGTTATTACGATATTCCAATACAATTCTTCATTTGTGTAAATCGTAAACTGGGGTGACATTGATAGAATTTAAATTTATTTTTGGAATATATTCCAACTGGTAAAGTTTTTATCGTGGCAAATGGGTAGTATTCATGATTGCTGAGAGTCGCAGGACTCTCGCCCTTTGCTATTAGTAAGTATCCAGCAAAGCAATTTTGTAAACTGGAGCCGAAGGAGGTCCTGTTGTGAATTCTAGCTGGAGGTGGTCCGAAGATCATTGAAGAAGGTAGAATTCACCACCACTCAAGACACGAAGGCACGAAGGATAGACCATGTCTTCGAGGGTGAAAGGATGATTGGATTTAGTGATAATACCGCAATTTTAATATTTGTCTTTATCGCTTTTTTCAGGGGATGTCTGGACTGAGTTCTTAGTGTTGCAGAAATCTTCCTCTATTCAGAATGGGGTCTTCCTTCTATCATTTCCTGTACATATTTTGAAAAAAGGTGATGCGCCGAATGTTGACATACAGTTTATCACACTTAATACTCCATACGGTATGAACGTGACATGCTGTATGTTTACTCTTGGTGCATTGTCTATTTTCAAAATCAAGCTAGATTTTTCCTATTTTTTAAGATAAAATTTAGTAACATCTACCCATCTATTTATTTCGCTACTGCTATAACTTGTCTCTTACCCCACACACTTTAATTACTCTAGTCTTTAAACTTGGAATCGCAATACATTATTGTAGAAATGTGACTGCTGAAAAATTTGGGCATAACTGATAATATAATTAAAGGTACGTTCAATCTATTTTATTATATATTATACTGCCCCTGATCGCATAAATGTCCCATATGCATTTTCATCGATTTCGAGTTATTGATGCAGTTTGGTTCAAAATTGTGTGCTCTTTCGAAAGAGCCTATAACATCCAGTACTTTGTTCTAGAAATCAGGAGGAAATCCAGTTTTTTCGCGAAAACTTAACACGTAGCCTTATGTATGGGACAAACTTCAAATGCGTTTTTCTCAGCTTGCTGTTTATGCATATGGGACAATTATGCGAACATGGGCAGTATATATGTTAACTAATCAAGTTTGTTTATCTTGTCCCATATTTCACAACTTCAGTTGTTTTCTTGTAAACTTCTCGTTACAAGTTGGTAGTTCTGTCTAGTTGCAATTAATAATGTTTTTTCCAATTCTTTCTTTCTGTGTTAGTGTGTTATTAAATGTTCGATTTTATTTGTTAATAAGTTTTCGATTCATATTGCATTTCAAACTGAATTCAAAGCACGAATCAAAAGTTTTCACATTTTATATGGCCGGGGCCGGTGGCGCAGTGGTTAGCGTGGTAGCCTCTCACCCCAGTATGGCCTGGGTTCAATCCCGGACGGACCCGTTGGCATCTTTCGAGACGAGATTTGCCTGATCACGCCTTCTATCGGATGGGGAAGTAAAACGTCGGTCCATTAGCGTAAAAGAGGTTTTGAGTGACTCACCACACATAACCTTCGGACGCCTAGAAATGAGCAGAAACTTGCAACAGAAACCACAAAAGACCCGGGGGTCGTTAAAGTGGATTGCTTTGCTTTTTTTATGTAATTTGTTCTACGGAAAATGCCTTTGAATTTGAAGATTTTTCATAATTTTGTTTCGAAAACACATTAACTGAAACCTCATTTTACCTTCAATCCTGGAAAATTGTCCAGAGAATACGAAAATACATTCCATTTTCCTATTCGAAATCATGTTCATTGAGAAAATCATGTCACTCTGAGAATATTTAAATAATGCTATTCATCAACATTTTCTTAATTAAAGTTAACTTACTTTTAAAACTTTTGAAAATTTTATGAAAACTTTTTCTTGAAGTACTTTGAACACTTCTCTATCACGATCAGTATGATTGTGTACCATTCCGTAGGTATTTAATTTGCACTTATCATTTTGCGGAAAAATCTTAAACCTATCAAAGTCACCCCGTTTTTCGGATTCTAAGTATTGACGAAAAACATTTTATTCGTGAAATCAAGTTTTTTACCACTCCGTTCTCAGATTTTTTTTGCATTTTGTAATAAAAGAACGCTACCTTTGCTCTGAAAATTTGAAAATATCTGTATCAATTAGAAACCAATCAGAGTACTGGAAGTAAATTTAAAGAAATATTCTTTTACGGATATTTTTTAACTGGGTTCTAAACTTTAGGTATTAATAAAATGTTTCTTAGCTCAAAGGCACCTTAAAAACAAATTATTTTGTACAACTGTTGACAGAAACTTGCTAGTTCACTTTTAATTGTGCTGTTTATCATTTTATTTGGTGATATGCCAACAAAAGCCTCGCTACGTAGTCTAGTGGGTTACGCTTCCGCCTCGTAAGCGATATATCGGGGTTCAAATCCGGGCTCGGACCAACACAACTGGCGATCTTTTCCCTTCTAGAATCGAGTGCTTAGTAAAGGGAAGGTAATGTATCGTTACAAGCTGTACGGATAGAAATTCTGTAAGCTAATTCGGTAACTCTATGTTTTTCAATTCGTAGAAATTGAAATGTTTCCAAAATCCAAACACCTTTTTTTCCGATTTCGAACAACAATGTTGTCGATTTTGAAAACATTTACATCGAAATTGAGAAAAATGTTGACGATTTTGGAAACATTTCAATATCTACAAATTCGAAAACATAGTGTTATGGGATATGCTTACAACATTTCTATCCGTGTGGATCTTATCACGACACCTTAGGGAAAAAGACCTATGGAATTTTAAAATTAACCTTAAACATGTTAACATTAAGTTAAGAATTAACCACTGAATCCGCTTTGTAAACGCGGCCCGATGCTCTTCATGGGTCATCGAAAAAAAATACTTACAATAAAAGATGCAAATAAGTTTTTTGGATCGGCCCGTGGCTTAATGGCTACGGCTCCCGCCTCATAAGCGGAAGGTTCCGGGTTCGATTCCCAACCGGTCTCCTTGAAATTATTCGACTATACCTTATTGAACTTTGAATATGAACAAAAAACGCATGGAACCAGGTGGGATTCGAACTCACACCTTTGGATTGGTAGTAAGATGCTCTAGCCACTCGGCCACCGAATGGTTTGACACATCTTGAGTGAATTAATCCGTAGTGGTGAAATAATGTCACAAGGTCATTAACTATATAATACAACAATCCCTTTCCCAAACGATTCCCCTACACACACCACACACCATATTCTATAAATAACTCGAAGTGGTTGGTACGGTATGTCCCCACTTCTTCTTCTTCCCCTAATGATTCCATGAAATGTGGGTTCCGTTCATAGAATTTGTCTCTTTGCGGTTAATGCAACGCAGTAGGCCGGGCCGCTTTAGTGAGTGTAATACACTTCGGGGTTTCTCGAAAGTACTGCAATCATTAATAATGACAAGAAGGAACTTGAGGCGTAATCTAACCATAAGTTCTTCCCGGATGTTTTCTTCGGACTGGCTGCGCTTGTGTTCGGTTAGATTAGATTAGATTAGACAAAAGATGCAAATAAGTTTTCTGATATTTTGTCGATTTTTTAATCTACTAATGTATAGCAGTTTATAGAAAAGATTGATAAAAATTATGCATAAAATAAACCTTAAAATAAGAAGAAAATGTAAAAATCTACAGAACCCCTATGATCTGTCATTCTGGCTCAGAACTTTTCAGTTACAATGTATGTAGAATAAATGACCATGATTAGCTGTAATAATCCTGCTACTTTGTATCTAGAATCGATTATATGGATGGATAACCTTTTCGGTCACATAAAGATCAGGTAAAGTGGAAGTGGAAATTGATTCCGCGGTTGCAGTAAAAAAAAATCAATTTAATTGCTATTACTCATGGTATTTGTTCTTGAGACATGCACAAACTTTCTTGAATAGTTTTAAATTTACAAATTTATAAGCCTTTTTTGGCAAACCAAATATGCTAAAATATATCCTCGGAACCATAAAGACTTGAATGTTCCGAAGTGTTGAATCTAAGCGACGAACCCGCTGCACGTTCAACCAACCATGAAGTCACTAACCGCGCGCCGACGGTGCTAGTTCAAGGCCAACGAAAGTGAAGCAGTGGGTAGTGTTTCAAGTACAAACATGCACTAGAATGTGCTGGCTAATGCAGTTGCGGCCCCCAACCACCCTGCGAAATGCATTTGATGTTAGATTTGCTGTCGCTTTTTTTCTCTTCTTATTCTACTTTGCTGCATGCAATTTCCAGTTTGGTCAGCTGTCGCAAAACCGTTAGTGCAAAGGACGTTTGTGTTGATGTTGCCTCATCGCCGTCGCGAGACCTGCTGCTAGAACCAGGCCTCTTCTCGTGCTAACGTGCTAATACACCTGACGATGCTGACGAGAGTTGTGAGTGTCTTTATGGCTGCTCGAATCAGTTGAGTCGTGCCGCCGTGTTTAGGCGATACACAGCGCACTGGTCGGTGACCAAGTCTATAGTAGAGGAGGTCAGATCAGCTAAAGTTTATTACTTTAGAGTTATAAAAGAGGTCTTGATGGTCATGCTCTGCTAATGCTTATTCTGTGCAGATTTAACATAATTAGTTTTTTTTCATGGCAATATTTTTCAAGGTAAACTCAGTCAATCAACTCTATTTAAATTTGAACTTTGAGAAAAAGTGGTTGCATTCGAGAGGTGCACGGAAAATAGAGTCGGATTAAAGTAATCTTACACAATTCAAACCGCTAAGAGCTCGTTAAATCTTCGTAGGATCACTACAATATAAACATAAATATAGTTTTTTATCCATCTATTTATAGCTTATCTTTTGTGTGTTTTATAAATGATGTATGATAATGTAAAATGTTTATATGTGTTATTAAGAATAATGGTGCATTTTTGGAAAACTTTACCAGCAAGTTTCAAGGGCTCTGTATATTAGCATCGATCATTTCTCCATTTTTCAAATCTAAGTTCATGTAAATTCGTAAAGCTCAGAATGGTAGTCCATTCACCAAAGACTTTTTCGCATAATGTTTAGTAACTTCTCTCTCTTATAACTTTAATTCACAACTTCAATTCACATTTGCATTTGTAAAATAAACCCATTGAATCAAATTTAAATTTGTTTGTAATGCCCATAGATTACATTCTGTTCTAGATGAAGTATTTCCGGATCACGAATTTGATAAGCTACAAAAATCAATTAACTAATTCAAAACAATCAATCATTCATTTCTTGGCAGCTTTGTGTCGACACACCTTTCAGGGCACACACACACATACAGGTAGTGGTCAAGCTTCCCCTTAAGGCACCTGATGCAAACCAAGTTAAAAACTGGTTTAAGCCTAGAACCACCTTAAGCAGGGGGCGTCAGGTCGGCGAGCTTTCAGACGCGTGCCGGCACAGAATCAAACAAGAAACAACTGTTTTTGCAGCTTATAATCTGTACCGCCAGATTGCACGAAATAAGCTTTTCTATTGTGCTTGCTACCTGACGGCGTTCACCCTTGCGTGCTAAATTATTATTATTATTATTTTATCGGGTGAATGATTGACTGATTAATTGGTTATTTTTTTTGCAAGATTTAATGAATTTCAACACGACTTGTTACAGGCTCATTTCCGGTCACCAGGGGGATAAGACGCAGTGTGTAGGCTTGAACCAATGATATACTGGCAAGGTGGAGCCCAGCTAGCGTTCCTCGCAAATTATTCAGTGATTTATTTTGAATAATTTATTGAATATCAAATGGACCCGTCACTTGAGTTCAGCAAATTGTGTCAAAAATACACGTGGCAGTTGATTTACATCTAAAGTGGCAACGCGTCAGCTCTGTCAACTGCTGACGGGAGATATCCGAAGGAATTTGCTGATACAAGTGTTGATATTTGTCTTTTTGCTTTATCTTTTTGTTGGAAGTATGGCGCTTGTTAAATTTGCTTGATATTGGGGAAATATGACTGCTGTAACACATTGCTATTATTGGTATAAAATTAATAGAAACAGCTGAAATAAAAAAAAAACTTTTGCCGAATTATCGAAAAATTTGTTCTGATTTTAGAAAACTGCAAACAATTGACAAATAGCTCAACTCAGTATGTATGTATGTATGTATGGTGAATAATTCGATCATCTTTTACTCCATAATCTGTACACCCACGTGCATAAGTTTTTTTGCACGAATTTAAATGCTACAAATACCGGCGCATAGAACAAAATGGTTTCCCTCTTCCCTCCCCAAGCGCCAGAAATTTGTAGCGGGTGCACAGTGGTTCAAAAGGCTGTTTTGACAAACTTAATTGATTAGAGCAAAAAGTAAGCATTTCCGTGCTTTGACATGTTCTACAACTTTGTTCAGCGTTGTCATGGCCTACTTTTGGTGAAATTAGTTTTTCAAAATACTCATCACAGCAGGCTATGGAATTTCCAACGTTTGACAGTTAAGAGATAGAGCTTTGGTGTTTTCGGCAAAATTATAGGGCTGAAAATTTCCACAAACTTTGTCGAAGACGCCAAAGCTCTATCTTTGCGTTGAATACCAGTTTTGGAACCTTTTTCATAAATCCCTGCCAAAAAACAGTTTTTTGACTAAAACTATGTTGAACTTTGATTTTAGACGATTACAATGTTCAGAAGAGTTGTCAGTAATATCAAAACAAACAACTTTGTCGAAGACGCCAAATTGATAGGAGCTAGATGTGATGAGTTATAGCAAGATTTTGACCGAGCCACGTAGCCTAGTGGTTGCAGGGTGATCTTCTTCGTTCAAGCTCACCATTAACAAATAGCTCAACTCAGTGTGTCGATTATGGACATATTTCTCCTATAGCATCTGTTATAAGAAATGCCGGACCATAAACCTTTTTTGTTGGTTTATTGTTATCAAATTTAACTGTGTTTTCGCCATTCAGTTTTAAAGTACCGTCATTGGGGGTGACTATGGGTCAAAAAACGATACACCTCTCGTAATTTCTTAATAACAAAAACAATTTAAATAACATCAAAAATCTTTCAATGTCGATTTGTTCTTAGATAGTTTACTAACATTTTCCCAAAATATGGTGGATTTTGATGAACACTACCTTAAATGCCAATAGTTTGAAAATTGACCCAATCTCACCCCTTAGAGGGGGTGACATTGGGTCAAATGAAACTAAAATGATGCTCAAATACAACGATATGGTAAAGACAAGTCATCATTGACATGCTACAATGTTTGAAGTAGAGATTTTCAAACATTTGAGTAGTTTTCGAGCAATTCCAACAAAAATATTAGAAAAATGATTTTTCGAGAGTTCATTTTTGGCCAAAAACGTACCTCAACTTAAGACAGCTGCCAAAATAACAGGATTTGTTCTAGGAACGAAATTTTTTCAGCGAAGTCACCTTAAGATGTCTCCTACACAACCCTTTTAACAGAATTCATTTTCATTGAGAAGAATCTGAGACATGGTAAAATCCGTAAAAAATCACTTTGACCCAATCTCACCCCCCAGACCCAATGTCACCCCCATTGACGATACTTTTAACGTAGAAGAGACCAGATCCCCTTTTTGCATCGCGCATAGCTGTCTCAATTCATCACAAAACTAGGAACTTTTGCATGAGTTGAAAGCTTATACATTCAACTATGCTTCCCAAGCAGGGGTAAATAACATGGTAATACCAAATTTTGGTATTAGGGGAGAGTGGGGAGACTTGATCCCCGGGGACACTTGATCCCAAGCCTGTATCTCGTCAGCATGTGGGTAAAACAATTAGCTTTGTTCTAGAAAGTTGTGCGAAATTAACTAAAATTCATTGTAGAAAACAAAGAAAAAAATTAAAAAATGTTTAGATTCAGTTACACACATTTTTCTAAAACGAGCTGCAAAAAACTTCCAAGAGATCTTTTTTTCTTTGTATTGATATGTATAGAAAACACTCAAAAATTATTCAAAAAAATATTTTTTATACATGAATTGTTTGATAAACTTATCAACTCCAAAACCCTTACGCATTTGATGTTAAATTTATCGTCATACTATTTTTACAATCAATTGTTTAAAAAAGTGCGTTTAGGGAGACTTGATCCCTGCATTTTTACAGTCACTGGAATCAGCCTCAACATTAATTAATTGAGCTGGGTTTTCATACATAGTTTCCTTTAGTATAGTTGTACATAACTTACTGCAGTTTGAACCATTTTTCAAAACTTTTGTAAACAAAAATGACCAGCTTTTGTAAACATGCTCAATTTTGGTCTAAAAAAGAAAATTTTAAGTTTTTAAATATTTAACATAATAAACTTGTTATATTTTGAACACAAACGTACAGGTTTTATGTGAAATTGCTGTAACTTATAGAAAATTAAAAGTTTGGATGAATAAGAAACATTTTTCTTAAGATTTCTTCAAAATGTTGAAAGGGGGATCAAGTTACCCCTAACATTTTTAAAATGCCGGTTTAAAATATTTTTTTAAAACGCTTGGCATGATTCGAAGAGTTCATCTGATGAAATATCCTTATTAGCCAAACATAGATGAATGTTTAAGCTTTCAATTCATGCAAAAAGTTTATAGTTTTGTGAGAAATTGACAGAGTTATGTGCGATACAAAAAAAGGGGATCAAGTCTCCCCACTCTCCCCTACTTGGGCAAATAACAGGGACCAAAATATGCCCTTGGTTGCCCAGTAATAGATGGTAAAATACCATAAAATCATACCAAAGTCTTGTATGTGAAAGGGCACAACAAAACCAAACCATGTTATTCCAAGGGTAAAATAATACCACAAAATAAAACCATTTCAATACCAAGTTGAGGTCTTCTGGATTTTTGAACATTGCTTGAATACCAAAACTTGGTATTGCCATGGTTTTATTTTTAGGTATTCCCGCGCCCTTGGAAAATCAGATTTTGGTATTCCTGTGGTCTTCCACATACATGATTTTGGTATGATTTCATGGTATTTTACCATCTATTATTGGGCAACCAAAGGCACATTTTGGTCGCTGGTTTTTGCACAAGTAATACCAAAATTTGGTATTTTCATACCATTTTTTAGTGCACCAGTTGCAGTTAGTGAAAAAACGGAAATGATCCATATGCAACAGCCAAATCTACTCACCTGATGATTCCATGTTGTTCTTAGTGATATTCTTCACCACATCGAATGCATTTGTCATTGATGAACGACCTGTGCTTGAAGTTCTTGAAGCTTCTGAAAAATAACAAGATTGAAAAATAAGTGTTATTAAAATGAAACTAGATTGAAATTCACCAAAATTAAATAATCTGTTGATTGACTCGTTTTTCAAAGTATTTGGTTATCCCGACTAAGAGAAATTTCAACGTTTTTAAAAAAATCTTAGTGGGTATATAAAAAAAATTAAAATCAGCTTTAACATTTTCGGATTTCAAGTCATTTTAGCGCAACGCAAACTATCTCTTCAAAATTTATAAAAAAATTCCCATAGTTTCAGAGGAATTTGATGAAACACTTCAATACCAAAATAATACCAAAATGTGGCATCCTGACTTAGAAAATTTTCCACAATTTCAAGTCATTTCTTTAGGGGGTATATCATAAATGTTTAAAATCAAGTTGAAAATTTCCGGTTTTCAATGAAAGCATTCGCTTTGAGACATCATTTTAGCGCAAAATTAATTATTTTGAAAAAAATGGTCAAAATTTTCCCATAATTTCAGAGGAATTTGATAAAATACTGTAATACCAAAAGAATACCAAAATGTGGTGATTTATTGAAGAAGAATGGATGACCGCGACGACGACTTGGCGACGCGAAGTATGCAAATGTAGGGAAGTATGGGGCGATGGGCCGTATGGGCCGTAATTCATTCGCTTTGAGACATCATTTTAGCGCAAAATTAATTATTTTGTAAAAAATGGTCAAAATTTTCCCATAATTTCAGAGGAATTTGATAAAATACTGTAATACCAAAAGAATACCAAAATGTGGTGTTCGACCATTGACAAATTCTGCAATTTTGCAATATCAAAACAATACCTTAAATTGGTATGTCAAATTTTAAAGGGTCCAGAAATACCAAAATTTGGTAATGATACCAGAGAAAGGTATTATTACGCATTTCCTTTGTTATTTACCCATGCTCGGGTTGGCTTATGAGGGTTTTTGATCAAAATAGGTTTTTTGAGTCATGCCAAGCGTATAAAAAAAAACTTCAAACCGACATTTTCAAAATATCGGGGGTAACATGAGTCCCCGCAAAATAAAAAAAACAATGAAGCAGCATGTTTTTTTTCATCCAAGCTATTGATTTTTCTGTAAGTACTCTTGCAAATTTCGGAGTTTATCCTCTCCGTCCGTTCCCTGGACCATCACGGACGAAGTACCATTTTACTACCGAACCATGCTCTTTATCATCTCGTACTCCGAGGCCCAATTCTGGGTGTTGATTGTGAGCGGTATGAGCTGCTTGTATAAATCGAAGCTTACGTCCTATTTAGCATTTCTATATGCGTTACCTTAACCATTTACTGACTTTTTTAGAGCTGAACAGTTGGGTATAATTAATTGAGTTTGACTGAAGTTCTATAACCTTATAAAACTCACCGTCAAATATCAGCGCAGTGTCATTTCCGCAAAACTTGTCCACGTTGGCCTCGAAGGTCCGGTGCAGCAGGGCCGGAATGAGCGCCTTGACGGTCTGCTGACCCTTGACGATGGCTAGCTGCGGTAGGGTACCCATGATGGTTTCAGTCGAGTTGCTCTAAGGGTGTTGGTTTGAAGTCGAAGGTGTGGCGACGATGCTGGAAAGGGGTAGAATTTGTAGGCAATTAGTATGGCAAATTGTTTGATTAGGAATTTTAGAATAAAATATAAAACTTCATTTGAAATGTTGAGATAAATTTGCATAATTGAGTTAACGAGGTATACATTTTATTTAATGCTGATTGATAAATGAGCCACGTTTACTTTCAAGGATGTCCTATCAGCAGGAGCCTAACGATCAACATTTTTTATTCGTAAAATAAGTAGACTGGACACAGGATGCACCCCAAGCACTAGCTTTCGGTCATAAATCGTCTAATGCGTTCCTGTATCAATCGATTATTTCCATTCTAGCCGTTGGGGCACGTGCCAGTGGCGTCGTGTTTGATTTATGTACAACCGGTTAGTGCATACCCTGTCAGCTGCCCTGGGCTTAACCATCAATCATACACACTTAAGCACCATACCTACTATTCGCTAATGGTCAAAACTTTCGTAGTGGAAATCCAAGGCCGTACAAGGTTGGTTCTGTTGTACACTTCAATTAAGCCGGTCAGGCGGCTCAAAATAAAAAATAACATTGCTAAGCCAAGAGTACGTCACAATGGTTCGCGCACCATGTTTTGGCACACTTTGTGGCCCCCATTTGCTGGGCCTCAACACCTGGACTACCAACTTGATTCTTTTATTGTAGTTCAGAACCTATGAAAAGAGGGTAATGATAAAATTATTCCCAATTATCTAAATAAAATTGAAGGAGCACCCACTCTACATAACTGCTATAAATGAAAACAAAACTTTTTCAGCTTTGCCCTCCAGGTGTTAAGTAAGTGTGTACTCCACACCTTTGCCGGCCGTCTACTTCAAGTGCAGACCCACCCCGAAAGAAGTTTGTAAAAAAGAGGAGGGTATCTCGGTAGCTTAGCGTAGCCTTAACGACATTTTTACGATCTTCAAACTCGCGCCGAAAAGCGCGCGCGTGCTCGCTCGCGGAAAGATGATGATCTTGAGATATTGACGCGAAAAGCTTAAACGCACTCAAGTGGAGCAACATTTTTGACGGACGGATGGCGGCGGCGGGAGCGAAAGTGATGATCTTGAGAGTTGAAAGATACTATAATCAGGCCCCCCAGGGTCGTCATTTGACGCGTTTGGGTGGCACAAGAATGAGTCGATTGGAGTAGTTGTTGAGCTGGTTCACGGAATGATTTGCAGATTTTGAGAGTTTTTGTGACGTTGCTGAGCATAGAAATTTACTATTTGATGGATGAGGTTTAATTTGAAATTAACTTAAGTAGACATTTTTAACAACACACAATACAAACATTTTGTAACAACCTCGTGGCATAGCCATATTTGATCGAAGCATCCTTATTTCTTAACTGCACAATAAAATATAATATAAATAGGAGAACTCGAGAATTGTTTTGCCTTATAAATTTCCTAGTAGTCCTCGAAACCAGAAACAATCATGTCCAGCTTGGGTACTACCTCAACACCAATCGCTGCATGATCGATTCATTCAAGAATTTAGAATTTAATTGGCCGCGTTCAACTATTTTTTGCTTCACAAGTTCTTTACGATGTGGAAGATTTAAATAGGGTGGAGGTCGAAACGTTTTGGTAAAGTATGTGATTTTTTTTTGAAAAACATTCCATTTCTGAAGGGCACATACAAATGTTCCGTAAATTGGACCAGCTACCCTACTAGGGGAAGGGACACCTTGGTGCACAAGCTGCTGCATCCTGCCGATTTTCTATTAATAAGAATGCATGCTGTTTATGTTGCTCTGGTTTAACTGGATATGGTCAGTTCACGATCGAAACGTGACTGATATGTCAGAATCGTGAAGCTTCCCAACGCGGAAACACGTGCTAGAGCTTCTTTATTCTCAATATTCAATAACTCTCATGAGATTTGTATGGTACTTATTTAGTCAGTAGTCAGTTGTTCTAGGAAATCCTTTACTTGTTTAATGTTCTTTATCTTTGTTTTTGTTAAAGGTATTATCATGTATGTATCTTGTTCAGGTGATATGTTTTAAAAATATCGTTAACTTTTAATCAAATCAAAGAAGCTTTCTATGCTAAAAAAATAATCAAAAATCCGGTTGTTCTCTTCAATAATTAGGTAGGGGAAAGACACCCTTTATCATTACATTTCTATGATCGGCCTGCCAGTCAGCATTTTGACCTTAACCCTCTAATGCCTATTTTTTCGTGTGTTTCGTGTTCATTAGTCAAAAACGATAAATACACCTCCTGTAATTTCTTAATAACAAAAACAATTTAAATAACATTGAAAATCTTTTAACGTAGAATTGTTCCTAGATAGTTCACAAACATTTTCCCAACATATGGTAGATTTTTATGAACTCTATCTTATATGCCAATCGTTTGAAAATTGACCCAAACTGAACCCTTAGAGAAGGTGACATTGGGTCAAATGAAACTAAAATGATAAAAGATAGAGTCAAAACAAGTTATCCAACAGTGTTTGCTTGTTCAAGGGAATCGTATTGACATGCTACAATGTTTGAAGTGAAGATTTTGAAATATTTATGTACTTTTCGAACAGTTTCAAAAAAATATATATATAAAAAAAAGATATTTGAGAGGTTAAAATATAAGGATTTGTTCTAGGAACGAGATATATTCAGCAAAGTTTGACAATATTTGAAACAGAATTCAGTTTTATTCGGAAGATCTCGAGAAATTGCAAAATCCGTTAACCCTCTACAACCCAACCCCGCCTCTAGGAAGGCTTCGATCTAACAATGCGCCAAAAAATCAAATTTCAACCAATTTTTAATCTTTAAAAAGCATTGGAAAGAAGAACTCTTAAATTTTAAGAAAATTTACTGATTGGAAGTTAGACTTGTTTTATGCGGTAATTTTTGTAGCGTACCAGACTATGCCTCTACGCATTTTTTTTAACAATTAAAATGATAATGGTATCGTTCGTAGAAAATGTGAAAAACAAGCAAAAAAATAAAAAGTGGCTGTAAAAACATGGAAAACTAGATAGGCAAAAGGTAATGATAGGAGGTGGTGGTATAGAGTAAGCCTAAACAATATGTTGGCCCAATCTCACTCTCAGACCCAATGCCACCCCCCATGTATCATGCATACTATTTCGATATGAAATTTCATGAAACTGAAACGAGATTAAAAATGTTGGACTAACTTTGCCAATCACAGTTTGATGCCTCTGTTCTCAGAAACATGTTCTAATAGACTAATTTACTAATTGTTTTGACGCAATTAGCGATGGATGTTTTGTTTATATGTTTTCAATGTTTATCATAATTTACTAATAATTGCGAACTAGCTTTTTCTGATGATAAGATGATAAGCCAAATTCAACAACTAATTTTTCAAAGCATTTTTCCAGACAAAGCCTGCATGTCAGCTGCAGACCAGGATGTTTAAAACATAGAAAATAATTCGATTACTTGGCATTTTTAAGGAACATGATCGTCGGATAAGGAATTCAATTAGATTGGAACTTAAGGTTCATGATGCTCATATCTCTCAGGTTATGTAATCAGAGAATTAGTGGGTGAATCAGTAATAAATTTTCCTTATCATGCTGTTTTATAGTTGAAGCCTGATTTGCATTAATCATCATTCCTTGTTTCAGAGCACGAGATCCGTTCTCACTGGATCACTAGGTGTAGCATGTATGATGGTGCTTTTGCAATTAGTTTTAAAACAGCAAATACATTCCACAATTGGTCAGATTAGAGTGCTCTCGGTTTTGCAAATTGATGTGCGGACCTGTAGAATCCGGATTTGCGCATTTGCTGGCAATGTTTTTGCTGCCCCGTAATAAAAAGTTAACGAGATAATTATATGGGTGGCGTAATTTTCCAATAAAGTAAAACACTCGGATCTGTTTGTTCCAACCCTAATGCTAAATTATTAGAACAGTAAGGAAAGTTGCAGTGTATGAGTCTTGAGTTCAATTTCTTACGCAGATACTTCACAAAAACAAAACGAAACAACCGTCTTTTGACGTCAGAGCAATATCATGGCGGTTACCCAAGCCACTTTTAGATCGTTCGATAAAATTAGATTTCTACTCAACGAGCTGTGATATCTGCTACCGGTCAAGCAACTTGCAAGCCAGTAAGTTCCGCCGTCGCCAGAGGCGTTTTGTTCTACTAGCATATTAGCATAAATTGCATATTAGCAGCTGCCTGAAGTGGCGGTTCTACCGGCGCTGCTGTTCTAAAAGCTAAGGAGGTTGGTTTTGCAACCACAGATCCTTTTGGTGTTGCATACACCGACTGCACTTTGCTGCCACTGTTCCAATTTATGGTATACGTGTAGATACGGCGATATGACTTACAATGTTGTGAAGTATCTGCCGCATTTTGATTACAGGTGTCAGTTATGGGCAGTTTATCATTGTTTAATTAAATTTCAAACACCTTGACCTTATCGTCAGGTTATTTAAGAACTGTCAGTGAATTTATCGTATTTGCTTTGAATAAAAAAAAAAAAAATCAAAAGCAAAACAATAAATCCATTCGCAAATTCAAGCAAAAAAAACTATAATATTTCATTTTGTTTGACTTATTAACTTTCTTCTTCTTATTTGAAGTTTAGAGCAAATTTAATAAAAAAGGAAAAACAAAAACGTTGATGGCTTGTACTGCACATATTCTCATATTTATCCCATTTGCAAAAAATACAAGCTAAGAAATACGCAAGACAAGTTTGTCCCAAATATAAGGGTACGTGTTAAGTTTTCACGAAAATTCTGTATTTCCTACAGATTATTAGAACAATGTAACAGGATTTTTTTTGAAAGAGCACGCAATTTTGAACATAACTTGCATCAATAACTCAAAAGTGATGAAAACGCTTATGAGCCATTTATGAAAACAGGGGCAGTGTACCGAGCTCTCGGATGCTAAATACTTCAATCTTTAGTGTCCAAAGTGCCCTAAAAATTGACATTTTTGAAAAAATCTCTTTTTATCCCTTTTTTGACAGCTCAGGTTGCGTCCAATCAAGCTCATACTTAGAATTTGGGCTTAGTACGGAAGCACTGGAACAAGTTTCTTAATTTCCGCTAAAAAGGTGTTTTTGTTAAATCCTACAATATACTTAGGGTTTGGAGTTTTAAATTTTTTGCTCTGCTTTATACTTTACAGCTAAAATTAGATTTGTCTAAATTGCAAATCAGTTGATCTAAAATTTATTGAGGTTCTATTAAATATTTAAAAAGGGCTAAAATAATCATAAATACGTCTAACTAAATAAGTGTTTTAAACTTGAAATAACATTACAGGCATATAACAAACTGTCCCTACCCACAGTAAGTGCACAAAGTTCACTTCCCAGCTAATATTGCATAATAGATTAATTGCTTCCCTCTACAGCCGATTCAATTAGTCAAACAGAACTTACAACTGCTAATGACTCCATTAGCAGGGCTAGAGGCAAATACAAGTATCATAGCAATGGACGTGGCTCTCTTTGCAACCCTTTCAGTTCCATCAGTATGAATGTATTAGAATTGTTGGCGCAACAAGAATTCTGTTTTGATATTCGACCGTGTGCGGGATAATTACCAGAGCATAGATAATTTCAAATAATGAGTGGAGATGAAAAAAAATATCGGAATAATTGGAAGCTGTGAATAATCATTAGCCAGTCAAAACTTGAGCATTCTTCGGTCGTCGATCTTCAATGAGTCAGACGTGTTGAAAGCTCTATAGGGGGGAGTGGGGAGACTTGATCCCCGGGGACACTTGATCCCAAGCCTGTATCTCATCACCATGTGGGTAAAACAATTAGCTTTGTTCTAGAAAGTTGTGCAAAATTAACTAAAACTCATTGTAGAAAACAAAGAAAAAAATAAAAAAAATGTTTAGATTGAGATACACACATTTTTCTAAAACGAGCTGCAAAAAACTTCCAAGAGATCTTTTTTTCTTTTTTTGATATGCATAGAAAACACTAAAAAATTATTCAAAAAAATATTTTTTATATATGAATTGTTTGATAAACTTATCAACTCCAAAACCCTTACGCATTTGATGTTAAATTTATCGTCATACTATTTTTACAGTCAATTGTTTAAAAAAGTGCGTTTAGGGAGACTTGATCCCTGCATTTTTACAGTCACTGGAATCAGCCTCAAGATTAATTAATTGGGCTGGGTTTTCATACATAGTTTCCTTTAGTATAGTTGTACATAACTTACTGCAGTTTGAACCTTTTTTCAAAAGTTTTGTAAACAAAAATTTCCAGCTTTTGTAAACATGCTTAATTTTGGTCTAAAAATTAATATTTTATGTTTTTAAATATTTTACATACTAAACTTGTTTTATTTTGAACACAAACGTACAGGTTTTATGTGAAATTGCTATAACTTATAGAAAATTAAAAGTTTGGATGAATAAGAAACATTTTGCTAAAGATTTTCTTCAAAATGTTGAAAGGGGGATCAAGTTACCCCTAACATTTTTAAAATGACGGCTTAAAATATTTTTTTAAAACGCTTTGCATGATTCGAAGAGCTCATCTGATGAAATACCCTTATTAGCCAAACATAGATGAATGTTTAAGCTTTTAATTCATGCAAAAGTTTATAGTTTTGTGAGAAATTGACAGAGTTATGTGCGATACAAAAAAAGGGGATCAAGTCTCCCCACTCTCCCCTACTAAAGTTCAAATCGTAACTTGTATGTCTGCATAATTATTGTTTACGCGTGAAGTTTATTTTTAGAAAAAAATATTGCTAAACGAAATTTGAGAAGCAAAATTTGATCTCTCCCCAATATAACGTCCCTCACAGATCGCTGAGCTTTGACGAGGCTTGAAGTTCATTGAATGTGAGAAGCGAAGGATCTCGAAAAGCGTGAACTTGTATCGATCGATCTTGATGATTGCAAACAAAAAAAAATCCAGACTAATTTTGGCCAAAGAGCCGGTTCAAACCGGACACGGTATTAGCAGACACGCTTTAAGCACGGAGGCGTTTTGTTGTGTCGTTCTGATTCTTATTTTTTTGGTCATGGTGTTTTGGGCAGAGCTTTAGAGTCACGCTTGTTAGCGGCACGTGCCAAGCGGTAGACCATAATTGTAGGTTGCGTTTTTTTTATGGGTGTCAATCGATGACTTACTTCAGAATGTCCTCAAGATAATTGGCACCTCTCTGATGTTGAAGGGAACGTAGACAATAAAAAATGACTCTAAAAAGTACACGGAAAGACGCGGCAAATTAAACCTAATTATACAGTTAAATATGTGTCTTATAGGGGTCATTAGGGTGGAATCGAAAATTGGTTTCTTCAGCAACACATTTTTTGGGTCCCTTTTAGGGTCCCAAACAACCTCTCAAAATTTGGGAGCGATTGGTTAAGCCCACGATTGGCGCAAAGCGAATGAAATTTGTATGGAAATTACTATGGGGAAACTTGCATTTTCACATTTTTGAAATTACAAAATTCATGTTTTATTATTTTATGAAACTAACACCGTAGAAGTATAGCCCTCAATGTCCTTAACAACTCTCTCGAAGACAGTATTGTGCTAACTTGCTTCTAACAAAAGTTACAGAGCGTTCAAGAGAGTCATTTCGGAATACTCGGTAAAAATCATACTTTTTGCCAACACTGCCAAGTCAAGTGGAAACTTTCGTAAACTATAATATATTTGAGGAATTGGGGTGCATTTTAACTAAATAATGTCTTCTGAACATATCTTCATATCGATTTTACGTAAGGCTCATCAAAATATAAGAACAATCGTATTTATTTTGTATTTCATGGTTCCTTCGGCAATGTTGGCAGAAGATGTGAGTTTCACTGATTATTTCAATACACTACTTTTGAAAACTCTGTATCTTTTTTGTGACGCACTTTAGCACCATACTGTCTTCGGGAGAGTTGTTCAGGACATCCAGGGCTATACTTCTACGGTGTTAGTTTCATAAAATAATAAAACATGATTTTTGTAAACTCAAAAATGTGAAAATTCAAGTTTCCCTATAGTAATTTCTATACAAATTTCATTCGCTTTGCGCCAATCGTGGGCTTAACCAATCACTCCCCAATTTTGTGAGGTTGTTTGGGACCCTAAAAGGGATCCAAAAAATGTGTTGCTGATTGGATTTTTGTCATTTTAAATTTTTCCATATAACTAGATTCCACCCTAAGGGGTCATACTCCAATGAGTGGCATTTATTTCTAGCTCGTGAAGCTGATCTCATAAGTATTCAGAGAGCAATAAAATGGTTTATTTATTGTGAGATTATTCAAACTACTTGCAACGCAATTGATTTTAAGTGAAACTCTTGCAATAAGATTCCTGTATTTTAGGTGAACTAAGTGTCATAAATAAAAATACTGTTGCAATGGTCTAGATTACAATGTTTATAGCTTGACAATGTAGTGTTCATTTAACAGTGTGAGTTATTTTTTTGTCAATAAGACGCGGAAACAATTCAACAAATTGTACGCTTCCTTTTCCAACCAAACTGTTGCAAGTGAAAGAAAATCCCCCGCAAAGCAATCATACAACTCAGGGATTCCCACAAGTATTGTCCAAACATAACAACACTTCCATTCAACGTTTCCGGTCCTTACTCACTTTGCTGTTCTGCTCTGTATATTGAATCATGTGATTGATTATTTGCTTTTGAAATTGGGTGAATCCCATGTACTCTCTCGTTTATGATTAGCAAGTGATCGTAGGGTCTTTTTGTTATAAAAACTATATTTTATTTAAAATCAAAAGTTTTGTTCAAAACTGTGAATAAAATAATTCGATCAAGCGTAATTATTTCCATAGCGAAACCATTCTGTTCTCTATTGGTAGGTTCAGCTATTAAGTTTCCAAGAAACCTTCATCGAATTAGAAATCTTTTCGGTTCAGCCCGGTACGCCGGTAATTGATGCAGTGGAACAAAACAAAAACCACGTGCTGGTTCGAAAGCGTTTGACGATTTTCTCGATCACGGTCAAGTTCACGATACACACCGGCGGTGCTGTGCCGGGAAATGAAATCTGAGCTTGTTGAGCCGATTTTGGCCAGATCAATCAGGCTTAGCATTTTGAAGATATTATTGGAAAAAGGGTAAATTCTCATATTTTTGGTATTGTAAGGATCTGGTCCTTTTTTATACAAGTTGTTCATTTTCACTGCATTTATTCACTATATTGTGTCACTTTATGTCATTGAACTGCCAACATTCGAACAGTCACGCACAACAACCGTTCATGCAGCTAGTGCAATCATCATCGAACGGTAGCCAGAGTCCGCGCCCGCCGCCGCTGCCGCCGTGAACCCGCTGAACTTGATGTCCGACGGCGTGTTAACATTTTTTATGGTCAATTCACCTGTTGTGTAATCGTGACTAATTGCTATTTGCTATTGCTGAGGAGACGTCGGAAGAGCAAGCAGCTTTGATTAATTTGGTACCGCGGGCGCCGATTGGCAATCTTATCGAGCTGGTTGATCATTTCTAGATTCTAATCCAAACATGGTGGGGTGACTATTTTGCTGCGCGCCGTACTAAGGTATGACTTGCGGATGATGTCCATTATTGAGAGAGATAGCGAGAGAGAGAGAGAGTATTTCCGAAGTATTCTGTGTTGTCGTGTGCGGTGCGGTTGAATGATTGTAATGAGGAAGTTGAATATTAATTAGAAAATGGGATCAGATTGAATTGCTCAGCGCAGGCAAAGAGCATTGCGCGATTACAGTGGAATTAAGTTGAGTACAGAGGGAGTGGACTATCGTTTCGACAATCGCTTAGTTCACCATTAAGCCCTCCGCGCGACGTTATTTTTCCATCCATCGGCCAGTAAATAGTTTGAGATTAGATCGGAACTACAATCGTGGTCTGAGTGTAATTGATTAACAGCAGCTGTTGCAAATCGGAGGAAAAGAACATGTTAATTAATTTGATTGAATTATTGCCCCGCAGCTTGGCTATTGCCACCAATCTGTGTCAAAGTAAACATGTTGAACACAATAGTTTTCGTTTTCCTGAGTGAATTGTATCATGTTAAACATGTTTTTAATTAATTTAAACACGATGTTGCAACGCGATTGCCTGGAAAAGGCAATTATTACCAGTTACCGGTTAATACATTGTTGCGATATATTGGTTTTTAGAAACTACCGTTCTAGAAAGCATGACTCATAAACATAGCTTATTTAGTCATGGACATTTCCTTTATCAGTGAGATTTTGAGTAGAGATCATCTGCTTCTAATTAATGTTATTCTAATTTAATTAAATCTTTTTGATGGAAACCACGATCAACAATACCGTGTTGCGTGCGGTAACAAAGGATTTACAATTCATCACTACATGCTTAGTCAACATAGGAAGTCCTTTCACTTGTGCTAGCCAGACAAGGTCAACCAGATTTGTGCTTAAAACGTCCAACTTCCTGCCACGCTTTGTTACGTTGATTGAACCAAATATTAGTGTTCATTACCTATATTTTTTTTAACCATATGTTGCAGTTTGGTTCATTAATTATTGATAACAGAAAAAACAACTTTTTTTTGTTTACGTAGTCTCCCCAAAACCATCGACTCCAAGAAGGTGCGAACTCGCGAAACTTCCAACGGTCACGGTAGAAGAGATAAATGCCATAATAAAAAGCACCAAATTGCTTCACGGTTGTGCAGATCTCGCAAATTTGGCTGCTTGTTGGTGGCAAAATAAAGCTTTTTTTAGAGGTGTTGGAAGGCAATACAGATTTTTTGGAAGGTAACGCTACTGTAGAGGTCTCGTTGAGCACTATGTTAATGTGATTTCATAAGGTTTTACGTCTGTTTCAGTTAGGTCAGACAAAGAAATAAAAATGCCTACAGTCATTGTTCGGATGAACGTTGAGAAAAACTAAATTTTCTGTAGCAGCTGTCTCCAGCAGCTTTAAAATCAAATAGTCTTCCTCCTCACAATAAACCTCCTTCCTTGACCTTCCTACAGTCCTTCTCCTTCGCCAGTTCAGCTTATCATCACCGTCCGAGGTGGCGCCAAGTGACGGTACGGTGAACGGTGCTGTTCTTCAATCGTCGTGCGCAGAGGTGTGTTTTTTGGATAGGCTTCAAATAAACGTTGATTTTCGGCTCTAACGCACTAAATTACACGACTGTTTAATAATTGTTTCACTGCGAACAGAATCTTCTGCCTGTTCTAGAAAATGGAGAACTTTTTGTGTCTGTTTTGCTTTTCCCTTTCGCGCGCGTTGACAGACTAGATGGAGTCGGCCGATTACACCGCCGACTTTGCACCGCTTGGCAGTGTGGCCATCTCAGCGGTCGTAACAGTCATCCCACTACACTTAGAAATTTGGAAAAAAAATCGTTCGGTATTTCCTTAAAATTCTCATGAACAACTCTTGAAAAAGGATGGGTTTAAATTATCAACACTTTTTATTTTAAGGGTTTTTAACCCGTTTCCTAGCATTTGTATCCAAATATTTTAATCTCTTTCATTTAAATCTACGCTTTGAGTCTGTTCTTCTTATTTTACAAAAATATGTGCGAAAATTGCCAGTTCAACTATTGTAATAATTGATTTTTAATATTGTTAAAATAAGTGTTCTGGTTATGTGGATTCAAGGGTTAAATGCAATAAATTAAAATTTTACATTATCTTGCATAAATACCGTAGTCCGGTGCAACAAGATATTTGTTGAACTTTTTTTTGTAATGTTAAACCTCCTGGAAATGTTGATGTAAAAAACATATTATATCGGTTTATGTGTTCGAATAAATGAAAAAAAATACTGTACGGATACTTTAATTACACAGAAAAAAATGATGGTAATATTACATCTTTAAAGGGGCACATCTTTTATGTCAGAAAAAATGTGTAATTTTACCACTGAAAATTTGTAATTTTACCCCTTTTCTGTTGTAATTTCGCTTTTTCAGTCTTCCAAAATAACACCTTCCTAATTTACACAATATTTTACTGTGTAGACAATAAACAATATTTCAAAGGAAAAGTCAACAGAATGCGAATAAATATGCCATTTTAAATATTTTCATAAATCATAATCATAAATGTACAACAAAGCTGGTATAAATATGACGTTTTGCATTGCCTCAAACAAAATTTTAAAGCCTCAATTTTCAAAATTTCAACATTTTCAACATTTCAAAGAAATCAATAGCAACATGTTTTTTATTTAGATCATCAAAACTATTTGATTTGCATTCTTTAAACTGAGTTTAAGTACTTTTTTTTACTAAAACTCATACATGAATTTTGCTCGACATATGTAACAATAAGCCAAACTTCAAGCCTTCAAGGCTTGTACAGAGCATTCGGTGGCTTCAGAGAGCTCAAAACTTTAATGTTATAAATACCAACATTTGCGCAAGAATTGTGCCCAGGTAATTGAAAGACGCAACTTTTGGTACCCAGACATGTATAGGTCATCGCTGAAATTTTAAAGTTATCGCAGTTTTAGTGAAAAAAGTTGATTTTTTGCTGATTGCGTCATTTTCCTGTTTTTGCGCGTGGAACGTCGGAAAAATCATTTTTTATTTTCAAAAAATCATATCTCGGAAACGTACGGCTCGACATCGCCATTTTTTTTTTCAAAGTTTTGTGAAATTTTCCGAGGAATCCGATAAAACTATTTTCAGACATAGGCTCTTAGGTCCAGACACGGTCAAAACGCCATTTTAGGTTGTCATACGACTTTTTCAATACACCCAACCGGCGGTCGCATTATTGTGTTTTTGGTTGTATTTCACAAAAAAAAAAACACTTAGCAGAACGAGGATTGAACCACCAACTTCTTGGTTTTTGATCCGACACGCTACCACCGCGCCATGGACGCTTGATGAAAAGTGAGTGAAAGAGCACCAACATATGCTTCTCTTTGGAGTGTTGCTCGGGGACGAGCCAGCATTATAAGTGTTGGTGAGAACTGCAGATCGTTGAAATGTTTACACGCGGGCAAAAATGATCAAGGGGCCTGCTGCAAAAAATGTTATAAAATGTGACATTTTCTGCAGCAAATCCACTGTTGCAGATTTTGAGATATATTTTTCCTTTGGGTGTAGTTAAGCTAGATTTTTGGAACTTATTAATATTTTTCCCAAATAGCCAAACTCATCACGTTTCTTTTGCGTCGAAGACAGCTATAATCGGATGAAATGGCACGGAGTTATGATATATTGAAAAATGTGGTTTTTGCTAAAAATGACGAAAATTGCCATTTTTCGGACCACCCTAACACGGCGTATGTCACCCTAATGGCCAAACAAAAAAAAAAATACGGGTCTAATTATTTTAGCCAAGTAACCCCCAGACAAATTTTGAGCCCGATCGGAGAACTTTTTTTTTCGGTTTAGGCTCTTTTCAAATGGAATTGCTTATAGGTATTCGGTGCCCTCTCCCCGTGCCATACCTTCACACTTCCCGAGCAGGGGTAAATAACACGGGAATACCAAATTTTGGTATTACTTGGACAAATAACAGCGACCAAAATGTGCCCTTGGTTGCCCAGTAATAGATGGTAAAATACCATGAAATCATACCAAAATCTTGTATGTGTAAGGGCACAACAATACCAAAGCATGTTATTCCAAGGGTAAAATAATACCTCAAAATAAAACCAATTCAATACCAAGTTGAGGTCTTCTGGATTTTTGAACATTGCTTGAATACCAAAACTTGGTATTGCCATGGTTTATTTTTAGGTATTCCCGCGCCCTTGGAAAATCATATTTTGGTATTTCTGTGGTCTTTCACATACATGATTTTGGTATGATTTCATGGTATTTTACCATTATTACTGGGCAACCAAGAGCACATTATGGTCGCTGGTATTTGAACAAGTAATACCAAAATTTGGTATTTTCATACCATTTTTAGTGCAGCAGTTGCAATTAGTGAAAAAACGGAAATTATTCATATGCAACAGCCAAATCTACTCACCTGATGATTCCATGTTGTTATTAGTGATATTCTTCACCACACCGAATGCATTTGTCATTGATGAACGGCCTGTGCTTGAAGTTCTTGAAGCTTCTGAAAAATAACAAGATTGAAAAATAAGTATTATTAAAATGAAACTGAATTGAAATTCACCAAAATTCATTAATCTGTCGATTGACTCGTTTTTCAAAGTATTTGGTTATCCCGACTTAGAGATATTTCAACGTTTTTGAAAAAAATATTAGTGGGTATATCACACTAATTTTTAATATCATCTTTAACATTTTTGGGTTTCAAGTCATTTTAGCGCAAAATTAATTAACTCGTAAATTTTTTTTAACAAATTTCCCACAGTTTCAGAGAAAATTGATGAAACCTTTCAATATTCAAATAATACCAAAATGTGCCATCCTGACTTAGAAAATTTTCCACAATTTCAAGTCATTTCTGTAGGGGGTATATCAAAAATGTTTAAAATCAAGTTTGAAATTTCCGGTTTTGAATGAAAGCATTCGCTTTGAGACATCATTTTAGCGCAAAATTAATTATTTTGTCAAAATTGGTCAAAATGTTCCCATAGTTTCAGAGGAATTTGATAAAATACTGTAATACCAAAAGAATACCAAAATGTGGTGTTCGATCATTGACAAATTCTGCAATTTTGCAATATCAAAACAATACCTTAAATTGGTATGATACCACATTTTGCTCTTGCATAATCCTTAAGACAAATTTTAAAGGGTCCAGGAATACCAAAATTTGGTATTGATACCAGAGAAAGGTATTATTACGCATTTCCCTTATTATTTACCCATGCTCGGGATTAGGAGACCCGGGATCCGTCGACGTTGACGAAACCGTATGGTTTAAGAGGGCCACATCATAAGGTGTAACGTCGATTCCGTTTTTTTTTATCTTACCACTGTTATAATTATTTATAATATGTGATCCGAGTTTTGTCTTTCTGAATAATGTAACAGTTCCGATAATAACCTGAATTTCTCATATCTGTCGGATGCGAAAACACAATGAACATTCGTACAAAAGATGGAACTAACCTAACCTCAAACCACTTGTTGACGACAATACGGTTCCACTCACTTGACCGGCGTCAATTACACTTAATTTAATAACGTGGTGTGGTTTGGCAAACATTGCGAACAAATACTGAAACATACATGAGAGAATCCGCCGACGACGGTAGACGGCATGGTCCTGGTATGAGGAGTACGGGCTATGGCTCTCGACAAGATTCTATACTCTGATCAGCTTTGCCGCACCGCGAGCTTGGTCTCTTTCACAACCCGTTTCTTGGTTTGGCTTCGTGTGCGAAATGGCACTTTTGGTGACCCAGCCAGCTTCAATTAATGAATCGGTTGATCGGAGTTCGGTGATGGTTTGAGATGCATTCTCACACACACGCAGATTCGGAAGTGTTTGGGCTCTAACAGGTGAATTGAGTGCTTGAGTGGTTTGTTTGTTTGATAATCTCGTTGAGCTTAATTTGGGTGCACACGATTGATGAAGCTTGGCTTCCAATTGGTTCGAAAGCGTGCAAGGAACAAAAAAGAATGCATGCATCAGTATATGACTTGCAAAAAATAATTACTCCATGGATAATGTAAATTAGCTGCTTGATTTTGTTTGAAACCTTCCTCATATGAACAAATACGTTAATACTAAAATCAATAGATTCTAGGAAGTAGACGGGATCTTTCTTGGGTGTAAGACAATCAAAGATCTTGATTTTAAGTTTGTTTACACTAAGAACTAAGCCCCTTAGATTCATTCTTATAAAGAAGATTCAATGGAGTCATTTGGTTTCATAAAATGATTCCGTAGCATTTATGGTAGAAATTTATGCTTTTTAGGACAATTAATTTAATTCTCACAGAAAAACTTATTTCCAGCTCCATTTATTTTTTTTATTTTATTATAGTTAATTTTAGTATACACAGCCAAACGGATCCAATTCTGAACAAAATTTAAGGAAAACATATTATAAGACGGCTAAGCAAAGGTATTATATTAAAGGTTCTTTTCCAGAACACTATTGAAACTACTTACATACAGTTTTAGCCTTTGGCAAGGATACGTCTTTTGTCGGAAATTAAGTTTTCCATCACCAGGTTGGTATTTTGACAAGTTATATGTAAGCCAGACTAGTTTAAAAATCAAACAATGTCCGTCAAGCCTCAACGCTGTGTGTCTACGATTTTTGCAGGTGCGGGTGTGACTACCCACTGTAATATCGATATAATAACAGATTATAGTAATTCCTAATGACAAAGTGACTAGCGGACCACGCCATGAAACGGACATTAGTTACACCCACCGGGCTTTATTAATTTACTCCTGGTTGCATCCCTTACTAGGAGCCAATAGACCAGAAAGTTGCCTCTCCGTTCTGCGCGCTTCAGAGCAGTTATAGTTTCTATGCACCATTATTAGCAAGGAATGGTCAGTAAGCCCGGTTTTATAATTGCACTGATTTGCAATACCCGGGAGCAATTACGCCTGATTGCACTTGTAGGTCTCAGGTATGCATTATTGATTGCTGTTAGAACGCTTACTAAGCGAACCACCCCGCATTTGGTCAGTGGAGAACATTTTCGAACTAGCAATTCGTTCGTACCCTAGACAATGTTCTGCCTAGGGGGCACTTGTTGGTTCTCTGTGACTGAAAATGTTCAACCACTCCACATAAATTAGTTCAGTTTAAGAGGTCTGCCGTTCCGGTGTCTGGTGTTTACGTTACGGGAGGACTCAGTATGAACCAAACTGCAGGGGTCCAATGATAAATTGGCTGTTGACGTAGAAAACCCTGAACGCTTAAAAGGAGCACTCTGAAGCGACTTACGGTGTCGGTTCTGGAAGGATCAATCAAGCTGTGTACACACTGAGAAACCCAGTCGCTTCGTCACAAACGGCGTGCAGAATATCGCGTGTCCGCTGATGTCCGAGGACTGTTCTGGAGATCACTCTGTGGTTTATTTTGGCCAATCAATCCTGCGGTCAGATTCAATTACTTAATGTGGCTCGTTTGCTGGTTGCTCTCGCTTCACTGCACTCTTGTATCTAATTCCTTGAAACACGTTTTTGTTCTCCGGGACCGTTCTTAATTCGCGTCACATTAGCCACGAAAACATTGCCTTGACCCTTTACAAAGTAGATCGTTAAACGCTCCCTGTAGACTGAAACTTAGCAAAATATTTCACGCTCGGTTTGCTAAACTTGACCGTTGACGACTATTCGCGATCGCGTCTGGCACTTGAATGGCGCAAATGTTGGCGCAGTTGCCGGACGAACAATTTCTCCAATCGTTTGAAATATTTATGAAGATGTTCTCACTTACTCCGTGTGATGGTGTGCGGAGTGACTGACAAGGGGTGGGAACGTACTATTGTGCCAGAATGTAGTTTGGAGCAGTTCTTGACTTTGAGTCATAGTTTTGTAGGACTGGGAGAGGAATCTAAACGGTTTGTTTTGGAGGCCTGAATACATTTTAACTACCGAAACAAAATCAGGATTCTATTTTTTCATCATATCATACACAGCTTAAAAAGTAGTAATTCAGCTGCGTGTAAAAGGCCTGGGTGTAAAATAAATATTGCATTATTTTATGCAATTTTATGTGATTTTACATCCTGAAATATGTTGCCCATCAGTATGGGAAACCTACTTCACCGAAATGTCAAGCTCGTATATGCGTTTATCCTTACTGCTTTTCATCGGTCTGATGGTCGAGTGGGCTAAGGCGCTAGTCCTTACTGTTAGTGCTGGGTTTGAATCCCGTCGGTGGCAACTTTTTTTGTGTTTGCAAAAAATGTACATGCAGTGTGTAATATTAAGTGTTTATTTTGACGAAGGTGATGTGCATGCTTTTGCATGCGATTTTACCATCTGAATTTTTGCTGTGTAGGGTACATGCATCTACTATCAAGTTATTTTCAAAATGAAAAATCTTCAGCTTCTAATGGGAATCTAATCCGCAATTTATACTACCATTCAGACTGTTAAGAAAACGTGAAAATAAAAATTATTTCATAAAGTTAGTTCAACATCGTATCACGCCGACAAACATATCCTAGCGATAAACATCTCATGCAATACCAGACATTTCATGAGTCACAATACAACACTCATCTGTTGTTCCTGGGGTACAAACATCGCAAAACACCGATTACAACCAATAATTTTCTAATTCTTACGTCGTGTGTACTAGGCGGCAGTTTGCAGGAATCGCTCGTTTTATTCTGAAAAACAACAATCAATGATTTGTGCACGAGAGTTGCATGTAAAATCGCACGCCAACAGTCCGGCAAAGCCAACTTAATGGATTGCTTCTACATAGGAACAGCCCGGTTGAACGCGATTTCGCACAGCTCAGATCACGAAGATCTGCCTGGTTCAGCTGTGGTGTGGCGTGCGAACTTCTCGAGACCGGCTTTCTTTGCCTCTCGGGAAGTTCAGTATACGAACAGATCCACGGCACAGGTCAGCCGATAAGCTCGCGCTGTTCTACAGCAGGCACGGAGCAACGGACGGAAAGGTTCTACACAGCTTGTAATTGGATAATTGAAATGTTGACTGCGTTCGACGGTGGGTGCTTGGGATGACGGATTTATGACGTCGTTGTATGGTAATTGCAACGATTTGTTTATTTCGCAGATGTTGATGGAACTTGTGGGCGGGAGAGATCTAGGTAGTTGGGACTGTTTGCTGGAAGGGATCGGTGACAGTTTTGTGGTCGATGATGGAAAAGAACTAGAGTTGGGAAGTTCCAACCGAGATATACATCATTTCAATGTAAATATGAGTATAAGTCAAGCGTTAGGGATTTTCCCAATCAATAATATCACTCTAAACTTGTTTGATCTGAATCAATTGTATCTTTGAATTGTCATAGGTTTAATATGAATATCACTAAACAGAACAACGTGGAATGATCGCAAAAGATCAAGCTATTCATAAAAGTTTATTTGAAATATTCTGTTCACCAAAACTCCAAGGCAGCCTTGTCAAAATAAATTTGGTGTAAATAAACAAATTCAACTTCAGGTAAATTTGCGCTCATTCAATCAAAAAAAATCCAATCAAATAATTCGCTCTACAGCATTGCTTTGGCGTTCTCGATTACGAGATCCGTAGGCTTGATTGTTTAGGCAATTGCAAACCTCTTTTTACACCTAAGCTTCCATCCACCCCGGGATTCGAACTGACGACCTTTGGATTGTTAGTCCAACTGCCAACCAGTGACTCCACCGAGGCAGGACCCAGGGAGACGATTCCTACACCTGGATTGAGCTAACGACCTAACCCTCTAGGTTAGACCGGGGCCAACATTTACTTCCCCATCCGACGGAAGGCGTGGTCAGACAAATCTCGTCTCGAAAAATGCCACCGGGACCGTCTGGGAGCGAACCCAAGCCGACTGGGTGAGAGGCAACCATGCCTACCCCTTCACCACGGTTCCCGGCCATTCAATCAACTCTTCTTAAAACATGGGCATTCAGTGCAAAGCAAACATAATTGCATTGTTTTTATCCTATTATAAAAACTTGACATTATCCTTTTACGATGCCAGTTAAGGTAAAGGGCATTTCTGATGCAATATTGCAGATTATTGGCTCATCTCTTCTTCTTTGTAAACAGGTAAAGTAAGGACTTCTTGTTTAAGAAAAAAGTATATCTGGAATCTTTTGTGTTTCGTTGAACTGGATTCTAGCGTTTTGTCCAAACTGGTTGTTGGCAGTTACTGCATGAATCTTTATTTCTTTCTTAATATTAATACCGGTTTTACAAAAGATCTGAACTAACTTTTGAACTAGGAAAGTTCACGCTCCGGCATGCTGCACTTGCCATTTCCGCAGGAGGTTTTTTCGCCGCCCGATCGTACGTAATTCATGTAGTATGAATCAGCTAAACCTTTGATCATATTGCGTTTGCTGCAGCCGTTGTAATCGTTGATTAATTACCCCGGTGATTTTATCAGGCGAAGCTGGACGCCGCGACATTCTACGAATTTCTGCGCAAAATTATTGCGGAAAAAGTATTAGTCACTCGGCAGACGATGTGACCAGAATCTATTGTCATCGAAGTGTTGGCTACCGATTTTTTTTATGTATTTTTCCACACAGCAAAAAAATCATGGCAATATTTCATCTAGAAAGGGGTACATCTTTTATGTTTTATGTGTGTACTTCTGTAAATGTGTAATTTTACCTCTTCTCTAATGTAATGCCATTTTTTCAGTCTAAATTGAGGTAAAATTACATCATAAAAGAGGTAATATTCAACCTTCCAAAATTACAGCATCCAAATTTACATTATTATTTACTGTGCATGAAGTAATTTGAATTAAAGTACAATTATATATATGTGTCACCCTAAAGAGTTGAGAGTTGTTAGCTTAGTACTTTGAGAGGAAGTGTTGATTTGTTCTGACTGTGTTGAGTCACCATTATAATCGACATTGATTTATGTACTACAGGTGTGAATCTAATTCAAAGAGTCTGTCGTGTAAGAGCAATCACTTAATGAATGAAAGTGACAAGATGTAAAATGCTGAACATTGTTGATAATTTGTTGATTTAGCTATTAGAAAATGATAACTTGATAAATGATTTGCGTGAAACTTTGTCCTAAGGGGTAACTTTTGTCCCTGATCACGAATCCGAGGTCCGTTTGTTGATATCTCGTGACGGAGGGGCGGTACGGCCCCTTTCATTTTTTAACATGCGAAAAAGAGGTGTTTTTCAATAATTTGCAGCCTGAAACAGTGATGAGATAGAAATTTGGTGTCAAAGGGACTTTTATGTAAAGTTAGACGCCCAATTTGATGGCATACGTAAAAGTTTTGAAAATTCTTCCATTTTCCGTTACTCGACTGAAATGGGTGCTGAAAAGTTGAACTTTTCAGCATTTGTTTCGAAAAGTAATACTTTTCATCATTTTTTTTATTTGAACGATTTATTGATAAAATACATGAATATTTGACTTATAATTTCACTCAAAGGGTATTTTCGAAATTGCAAAAAAAGTTGTATGGAACTCGCTGCAAAACTTGTTTTTTTCAGCTCTCTTCGTATTTATCCAACTCGGTGAACCTCGTTGGATAAATGTACGACTCGTGCTGAATTTTTTTTCTTTTTGCAACTTGTTGCATAAACTACTATTTTGCGTTTCTCTTTGTTTCGTCGTCCGTGTCTGTCGCGGGTGAAGATGAACGGCCATGATTGACGACGACCAACATTTTCAAAAATAACATAACAAAAAAAAGGCCGGGTCTTTTTGTTTACGCGCGAGAGGTTGCCACATTGTTTCAAATTAGAGTCTGCATGTTTTCTGTAAAAGTCTGTACTAGGTATATTTTTAAATTGATAAACTTTTTTTTATTAGGTCCATTTCGATGCTGTTAAATTAGGTACTTTGAACATGTGAGGAAGGCATCAACCACTAAATTGTGGATTAAGAAACGTTTTTCCAAACAATCTTTAGGGGCTTTACAGGGAGGGGTTCCCGTCGTAAGAATGAGTTCAAATTTGGTATTTAGGCAAGTAATGGGTAAATTTTAGATTTCAGAAGGTATCACAGAAGTGTATCCGAATTTTGACTGCCCAAGTAGTTATTTCAATGTTACGATAAATATTTCCTCGCCAAACAGCTATTTCAATCATTTCCGATTAGACAAAAATCAAGAATCGCAAAAATATTATAAAAAATATTTTTGGCAAGCCACCCAAATTTTAACTATTTTATAAATTTTGATAAAAAATTCTGAAAATAGAATTCATTAATATCTCACTCATTATTTTTGGCTACATGCCATAAATTAAAATGTTGGACCAATGGAAATGTTTATTTTGTTCCCCTTGAGGGACAGATTAAAAAAATATTCAATTGTGAACTGTTTTTTTTTCTATTTTACAAAAATGTAATCCCAAAACAATTTAACATAAAATACTGAACCTTACACGTGCCGTCTGTTTACTACAGGATAGAAGCGCAACAAAATCAAAAGATCATTTCACGTTCACTTAACGATTTGCCACATGTGTTTCGAGTTTGCATACGGTTTGATTGCACGCTCTTGTATTGGCCCAAGGTTTTCCCGCGGCGTGTGTGGCGGAGTGTCTTTTTCGCATGGTTTGGGTAGTTGGCAAATAGAGCTCGTTTTGTTAAGTTCTTTTATGACTCTCACGTGTACACGTTAATCATAGTTGCATGCATTCTTGACTTGGGTAAGATCACAAAAAAAAAACTTTGTTTAAATTACTCGACATTCACTTGAATCCACACACAGTTCATTCTCTCACCGAAAGCGTTAGTAGTAATCCGATTCAGAAGATAAATAAGGGGGTGCTTACATTTGCTAAGCCTCGTGGATGTCCTTCCGGGGGAGGAGAGTCGTTACTGGATGATGTATGGATTATAGCACCTTGGTTAGCACTCAAGAATCACGTTTTTCCGGATTGAGCAGCAAACAGGTAGATTTTATTCGCACTATATTTGGAAGCTTTATTTTTGTTTTCCAATTCCGAGTCACTGTCACTGCACGTTCCAGTTCTATTTTTATGAACTTTATGAATTTTCACACTTTTCACTTTAAGAGGTACTGCAGAGAGGATATTGTTCCTTTTTTTGGGCCAGCAAGGGATTCTATGGGGTTCTTCACACACACTCCAATCACTGAACGACTTCGGGGATGGGCTGAGAGGTCCTCGTAGTCGTCGTCTATTGGGTGGTTCTGGCCGCGGCTGATCTCGGGAACGCGCGAGTGCGTACGTGTTTCTGATCGGAATTTTAAAAACAAACTAATTGAGCTGGAACGGCTTGGCGATGCTTTTATATGAGACCCTCTCGCGCTGGCTGGCAGACTAGCTGATTGACGGTGACGCCGGGTACTTTGGGTCAGCGAGCATCACTGCAACGGAGCAGAGGCAATTCGCGCCAAACGAACACGCTGCCAGCAAACAACGATCCGAAGCGAAGGAGAGCTTTTCCGAGCATCTTTACACGAGGGGAGAGGGAGAGAGAGCGCGCGCTAACGCTCCGATGGGTGGTGCTGAGGTAAAGAGTTAAGAACGAAAAGCTCCGTGGGAGAGAATAGTGGCTTGAGCATTATATTGTTTTAAGGAAGTGCGAGGAACTTTGTTAATAAATGTTTGGAAACTAATGCACGAAACATGTTGTGTTTAAATAAATTAATTGTTTGTATTGCAAATGTTATCAAAAAACAAATCATCCACTTTAACGACCCGTCTTTGATGGTCTCTATTGCAAGTTTTTGCTCGAACCTAGCAGTCCAAAGGCTTGAGGGAGCGGCCGTGGCTGACTGGTTACGGTGTTCGCTTTGTAAGCGAATGGTTCTGGGTTCGATGCCCATCTGCTCCCAACGAGAAAGTTAAGAACACTGAAATTAGAAATGATGAATATGAACGAAAAATCAAAGTCGCTCGTTGCGGGGTTCAAACCCCCGTCCTTTGGATTGGTAAGCAAAAATGCTAACCACTAGCCCATGTCGACTTGGTTGAACTTGGACTGGAATTGGGAATACTGTTACAGAGAGCGAGTTGTGGCGCTATAACCACGGCAAATGGTGTCCAGGGCATTCGTGAAAATACAATGTCCCATCCCAGAGGGTCCCGGAGTACCAAACCTTCTTAGCATGGTGCTCCCAACGAATACAACCAAATCTCGGAGCGTATGGTGGTGTGTCCCCACGCTTCTTCCTCCCTTGTCGATTCAGAATTGTGTTGTTGTTCGAACACTTAGTGCTCAAACACAACCCAACTACGAGTCATCTCTGCGATACGACTTGACGCAGTAGGCCTGGCCGCTTTAACGCTTGTGATGTTTCAATGCATTCCGTTGCAATGGCGCACTACAAATGTTAATAAATGACAAGAAGAGTGCTAGGCGTCATCTAACCTAAGGCACTCTCCAGGATCCCTTCGAAAGATTGGCTGCGCCTAGGGTCTGATTAGATTAGATTAGATTAGAACCTAGCAGTCCAAAGGCTTGAATGGGGAGAACACCCAAAACTTTTTCTACTTCAAGGAACCTTCCACCCCAGTGTTCGAACTGACAACCTTTGGATTGCAAGTTCCCATTAGATGGAAATATTGAAACAAGATTTAATTTTACATTGTTTGAAAATTAACTAAATAACGAAATAATTATATTTGAAAATCCGTTTGAAAAAATAAAACAAATATTATTATTTTTCATCAAGAAGATAATCAATTCATCCAAATTTTGAAATGCAATATATTTTTTTTATTGCGATGTTATTTTTATTATATTATATGTCGTTAAGTTATTATGTCCTCCAAAACGATTTTAACAAACGAGCATAGAAACCTTAGCATCGTCATCTGGCCCAAATTGGGGCACATGGTGCGAATTGGGACAGGGGTTTGAGATTTATCGGCATTTTCAACATTTCGAGTGGTTTCGGTTAGGTTGGATCCAGATCATCAAATACTGTACACTAATTTTAAATTTTGTATCCGTTAAGGGCATTAAGAGGCAGTATTTGTAAATATTGCTCGGTTTGTTCTAGAGGACGTATCGAGGTTCTCCGATTTGGATGAAACTTTCAGCGTTTGTTTGTCTATACATGAGATGAACTCATGCCAAATATGAGCCCTCTACGACAAAGGGAAGTTGGGTAAAACGGGCTTTGAAGTTTGAGGTCCAAAAAACATAAAAAAAATCTTAAAATTGCTCGCATTTTCGTAAAACTTCATCAATTCCAACTCTCTTAAATGCATTCGAAAGGTCTTTTGAAGCACTTCAAAATGTGCTATAGACATCCAGGATTGGTTTGATTTTTCTCATAGCTTTTGCAAATTACTGTTAAAAATGGATTTTTTTAAAATCTTATTATTTTTTTTTGCAACAGCCTCCAACACCCTTACTCTTATGAGTCAAAAGTTAGGTAATTTCATGAACTATAAGCCTATGGTATTAACTTTTTGGCCAATCGCAGTTTTTCTCATTTTTTTCGATTTTTCTACACCAAACATTTTACAACGTTAGTTTTTGCCCTGTAGGCCGCCATAGCGGCACTTTTTGGTCTCAATTTTGTCATATTCGGAATCCTCGGACAATTTCACGTAAGTTTGAAGTATAGGAGTTGTAAATTTGATTGGAAAAAAATGCCATTTAGAATGAATTAAAATATTTTTAACACACAGTATAAATAAATCTATTTCTTTTTTCAAAAATGTTTTATTTAATTATTTTTTTAATCAAAATTACAACTCCAACATTTCTAACTTACGTGAAATTGTCCAAGGATTCCGGATATGACAAAATTGAGACCAAAAAGGCAAAAACTAACGTTTAAAATGATTGTTATAGAAAAATCGAAAAACTATGACAAAAACTGCGATTGGCCAAAAATTTAATACCGTAGACTTATAGTCCATGAAATTCCCTAACTTCTGACCTATGGGAGTATGCGTGTTGGAGGTTATTGCAAAAAGATATTAAGGTTTAAAAAAATCCAGTTTCAACAATAATTTGCAAAAGCTATGAGAAAAAATCAAACCAATCCTGGATGTCTATAGCACATTTTGAAGTGCTTCAAAAGACCTTTCGAATGCATCTAAGAGAGTTGGAATTGATGAAGTTTTACGGAAAAGCGAGCAATTTTAAGATTTTTTATGTTTTTTCGACCTCAATCTTCAAAGCCCATTTTACCCCACTTCCCTTTGTCGTAGAGGGCTCATATTTGGCATGAGTTCATCTAATGTAACTATAGGCAAACAAACGCTGAAAGTTTCATCCAAATCGGAGAACCTCGATACGACCTGTTACACATTGCTGAAAAACTCGCTCTTAAATACTACATATTCAGACTGAAGTCCCGATTCATCCCAGTTGACAGTATTTATACTGCCCCTGATCGCATAAATGTCCCATATGCCTTTTTTTAAACATTCGAGTTATTGATGCAATTTGGTTCAAAATCGTGTGCTCTTTCAAAAGAGCCTACAACATCCAGTACTTTGTTCTAGAAATGAGGAGGAAATCCACTTTTTCGTAAAAACTTAACACGTAGCCTCATGTGTGGGACAAATTTGTTTTGCGTTTTTCTCAGCTTGCTGTTTTTGCATATGGGACATTTATGCGAACATGGGCAGTATATGCCCTATATGATTCATTGTGTACAATGTTTCTCGGATCTTGTACATTGTTTCTTTAAATCAAAATGAACACCCCTAAAGAGATTTGTGTAATGTAAACTTCTTTTTCTCACTGTGCCATCGAAATTTCTGTAGAGACCTTAGGGACCATCCACAAACGACGTGGCCTCAATAAATATTTTTTTTGTCCATACAAAAAAAAACTTTTTTGTATGGAGCGTGGAAAACCGCCATGCACCCCCACCCGCCCCTAAAGTGTCCACGTGGTTTATGCATGGTCCCCTTAAGATAATCGAAGGTCATATTCACTTTATAATTAATTATTAATCATGCCTTTGAAAAAAAAGCATGTTGGCAAAACAAAATTAAACTATAATATGATCAGAATTATTCATAGTCGTGGTTGTCCGAACACATTTCCTCCTTAATTAGGGGAAATTAATGTGTCTCTAAAATATTTTTCAAGCTGCATCCGAACGTCAAATAATATTTGCCCGGTGTAAATGCGTACTGTTCCCCTGTATCGCTATAAATTACAAGTTAACCAAAATACTGACACATGCAAAAGTTTCATCAAACCTAAATGACTGGATTATTAATCATTTGTTGACGTTTGTTGTTCATATTGTTAAATTAATTTTTATGACACTGCTCTAAAAAATAAAGTTTTTACAGAAAAAAAACGTTGATAGTTCAATAAACATTTAATAACAAAATTCAAGAATCAAGCAAGAACTGATCGGTAACCAAAACACACCCTAAAATTGGTCATGAAAACTCTTTGAAATAATTTTCTTTCTAAATAATTCATTTCAATGCTCTACGATTTATGATCAGTCGTGAAAAATGAGAGAGACTGCGATCGAGTAAGTGAGAGAAGCTCTTTTTTTCAACAATTTTCCACAACGCTCTCGTGAGAATCATTTCCGGGGAGAGAGCTTTTTCATTTTTATTTCTGCGCATTACAGATCCGTTTAGGTTAATCCTTCAGACTGACTGAAGAGTTTGGCCTCTCTAGAATCAAGAACTTGTTTAAAATCAGATAATTTTTAGTATGGTGGAATGGTATGGTTTTTATTCATGTACAAATATGTCTTGAAAGTATATCAAAATTAATAGTGTTGTTACAGTTTCATTTTGTTTTAATTTGAGTTTTGTGACTTACAAAAGTGACGATTGATGGTTGGACATTAATTTAATAATAATGATTATTCCTTCTACCGAACAGTTCACGTTTTGACTGTCATCGTACAACAACCGAGTTCCAGGTCAACAGGTAGCGCTTTTTCGAGAGGAGGTAATACACAAGAATGACGTACTGAGCTCAAGTTCTGCTCGATCGCCTATGGGTTGGGCTCGGTCTGGAAGTTTGTTGAGCTTGTGGAGATTGGCTCGTACACCAACCGAGCCGCGATGAATATGTAAAGTTTTGAAGGACTTGCTTGGCGCATTCGGCAGAGAATAAAAGGATGCTTCATCATCTCGGTTCGCCCCGGTACGGTAGATGAACTTGAAAAGTGCTGCTGCGGCGTACTCTGCTAAGCTGGAGTGTCGGGCACTTTATTGCTCAAGGAACTTTGGAAGAATGTTGTCAGTCATATCGGGAGCTAAACCACGTCTCCGTTGACTGTAGGTCGTGTGCCAGAACTGGTTATCTTTGCCGAGTGGCGTTTTTTGCACGCCGTTCGATGGGAGATACGTTTTTTTTTATTGTTGTGATTATCTTAAACCAAACATTTTAAAGGGAAGAGAACTGAACTGGTTTGATTGCTCTAAACTGTCGTAAGCGCCAGTTGGCTTTCATTTAAACTGAAACGTGATTCCCTCCGAGCAGCAATTATTGTAGTTTGATGTAGATGTCCTCGAAGAGCAGGACAAATAAAAAACGACAATAACTTGAATGCGCTGTGATGAGCCGATTTACGATGCAGTTTCTCGGTTAGTATGGTCGTCAGTGTGTAGCTTCGGACTGTAACACGGAAGTTCTAGTTTCGATCAAGTTTATTTTGTAGTGGTTGTGTTTGCATGGGTAAACATTAGGGTGGGTACGTTTTTCAAAAAGTTCTCGGATCAAGTTTTAGTATGGTTCCCCTTGTAGGGCATGCCCATAGGAACTTTCATGCCAAATATCAGCTCATTTGGTTGTAAACTGGCTGCGCGCATCAGGGTTAAAGTTTACATGGGAATTACTATGGGAAAATTGAAAATTTTGTTCAAACGCTCCTACAGGTCTGGGAAAATAACGCGCCAACTTCTGGTATGGTCAGGCCTATGGGGAATGGTCTGGAGAACACTTTTCCCGAAGAGAGCATATGGATTCGTTGTCCCTAGACCTGGCGCATCGGCAAACAATCCGATGTCTCCGGAATCAACGGTTTTTCCCCAAAAAGCATCAAATTTTCCTTAGCATGCTATGAAAGCTTGATGAACACCACGACGCCTTACGTCAGGCAGCTACCATGTGGGTGAGAAACGGCTGGAATATTCAATTGCAAACCTTCTTTTAACTAGAAAATGATCATTTCGAGCAATCCTGATATTATTTAGTCGAATTCAGAATCTTTGCATAGCAAATTTGTATTTTTTTGCAAATATTTCAACCACGTGGTAGCTGCCTGACGTATGGCGTCGCGGTGTTCATCAAGCTTTCATAGCATGCTAAGGAAAATTTGATGCTTTTTGGGGGAAAACCGTTGATTCCGGAGACATCGGATTGTTTGCCGATGCGCCAGGTCTAGGGACAACGAATCCATATGCTCTCTTCGGGAAAAGTGTTCTCCAGACCATTCCCCATAGGCCTGACCATACCAGAAGTTGGCGCGTTATTTTCCCAGACCTGTAGGAGCGTTTGAACAAAATTTCCAATTTTCCCATAGTAATTCCCATTTAAACTTTAACCCTGATGCGCGCAGCCAGTTTACAACCAAATGAGCTGATATTTGGCATGAAAGTCCCTATGGGCATGCCCTACAAGGGAAACCATACTAAAACTTGATCCAAGAACTTTTTGAAAAACGTACCCACCCTAGTAAACATATTCACACCATTCAATAAGAACTGGAGTTACCGTTCAAGGATAGTTTGCATCCAAAGTGATCCCTTTCGTCATTTTAATCTGTCTTGCTTGCAAAATGGAGGCAACTATTAAAAAAACGTTACTTAATCCACCTTTATGTGGTTGTTGCCTTCCTCATATCCATAAAGTCAATACATTCAGTAAAAATAGAATCATTCCCTCTTAACATGTCTAACAAATCAACTTTATCACTCATTTCTTTTGATAGGGTTCGCAGACCTTAAATATTTCTGGCTCATCAGCAAGGTCTGATAAAAAAACCTTTCCAACGATAGTTCACATGGAAGATTCAGACAATATTTCTATCACAATATCTGAAATCCGGCCTCCAAAAAGTGTATAAATAACACTTAAGTGCTGATAACTTTTGATAGGGCTGTCAGATTCTCGATTTTTTAGACTCATTTGAAAGGTCTTTCGATTATCTAACTAACGATAGGTCGCATGATAAACCCGGAAATCATTTTTATTGAAATATCCGAGATCCGGCCTCCAAAAAGTGTATAAATAACACTTAAGTGCTAATAACTTTTGATAGGGTTGTCAGATCCTCGATGTTTTAGGCTCATTTGAAAGGTCTTTCGATTATCTAATCATTTTCATTGAAATATCCGAGATCCGGCCTCCGAAACTGTATAAATAACACTTAAGTGCTAATAACTTTTGATAGGGTTGTCAGATCCTTGATGTTTTAGGCTTTTGATTATCTAACTAAGGTATGTCAGATCTTTGATGTTTTGGGCTCATTGGAAAGGTCTTTTTAATACCTTTCTGAAAATGCATAACATGATAGGTTTTCTTGCAAAAACCATTCTTTTTACAATCTTCCGGACATACGCCAAAATCGTTTTTTTTAGCATAACTTTTGAAGTACTTTGCTAAACTTGCTGATTTTAAATAGAGACCTATGGGACCCCAAGACGGATCGAATGAAACTAATACGGTCAAAATCCGTTCATCCAGTCCTGAGATAATCGAGTGACAATTTTTTGTCCACCCACCTACACACATCAACACAGACATTTGCTCAGAACATGATTCGGAGTCGATATGTATACGTTAAGGTGGGTCTAGGTTGTCAAATTAAGAAGTTCATTTTTCGAGTGATTTTATAGCCTTTCCTCTGTAATGTGAGGAAGGCAAAAACTCGTTATTCTACGATGTTTGGCTCTGCAGTTTATTTTGAGATATTTTTAGGTGAATTAAAGACAATTTTATTTTTACCATAAGGTGGCATCAACACAAAAACTTAAATTTATGCAGATTTTTATCATAATTTTTTGCTGGACTATAACGTCCATTTATTGGATTTCACTTAATTTAAAGTATGTTCAGAATTCAAACTGTACTACAATGTGAATTTATTGGATTTGACCAATTTTTTTTTTAAATTAAATTTATCTTTGTTGAACTTTCTTATAATAATTACATTTCATTTACATTCTATATGGTATGACCAAATGCTCTTCATCTTTATTGTATTTTTTGTTTTATTATGAACTATTCACATTCATTTATTTACTTCAAATTGTTTTACATTTTTGCATTGAATCGAATAAATTTGGATGAAAAAGAAAAAAAACACTTTAGCAACTAATCCTAACTTAAAACTAAAAAAAGTAAATTTATTGTAATATTCAAAATCATTAGAACGAGTAAACTACGAACTGTATTTTAAGATAAATCCTCCAAGCGTTCTCACTTGTTCCGCACGAGTTTTGCAACCACGCAGTGTTGTTGTCATCTCGATGAAAATGTTCAGAAGTTCTTGTGGTGAAAATACTGCCTCCATCCGTTGATGCTGGTTGGTTTTCCCTCGGTTGCTGACTGAAACCTGGTGGTGTTGTATTCTCTGCAACTTTTTGCCGCTGATTCAACGGCAATGGCTGCAGACTCCTTTCGCCATGTCCAAACTGCAAGCAGTTCGAACATTGTGTCACGTCACGGTGCACTGGACGATAACGTTCCCAAGTCACGATGATGTTGAAAATTGCCCGAACTGCTTTCAGCTCAGACGGCGTTGTCGATCTCTTCTCGAGATGAACCAGGTACAGTTGATCACGATACTTGATGTCCTTGTTGTGTCTCGACATCTTAAAGACTTCGATCACGTTCAACTTAAGAGTTTTGAGCTCTTCTTTTAGCACACTCACATCCATGTCGTACAGGCCTCGGAGGACCTGTTTCATGGGGCGTTTACCTGGATCGTCATGGCTGTAGTATTCAATCTTTGTGTTGTTCAAGAAATCCCGAACGTGGTTGTAATCCTTTCTGCCAGGTAGCAGAACTTTGAGTCCATCAGCACACAAGCGAATGGAAGTCACTTTCGCACCGAATCCGTAACGATGTTTTCACAAAAATGGATGGCAACTTTTCCCGTCGTTCAAATTCTTCCTTCTCGCTCACGTCCACAGGGAGGGTAGCGAACTGATTTCCAGACGAATTTAGAGCGTCCTTGCTCAAACTGCCTAGTTTTGCAGGTAGCGCATCAGCATTCTTTAACTTCTTTAAATCTGTCGATCCTGCTGGTGAGGACAGCCTCCTTTTCTTGCCGTGAGGCATTTTTTGCACTTTTTAGCACTTATTTGGTGTTTGAGGGACGCACGTCTGACTCGCTCCTCTGCTAATCGCAGCATTGGATTTGACCAAGTTTAGAAGTATGCCCACAATCCAACGTAAAAATTTCATTACCATTGACACTTTAATTTTTGTTCATACATTGGAAACATATTTTCTTCCGTGTATAAATCGTTTTTGAAGATTTTTTTTAATACAATCAGTGATATTAAGTTATTTTGGTTAAATACAAGATTTTTAAATAAAATTATTTATATTTAGTTTAACTACAAAAAAAAAATGAAATGGTCTGGAATTGCTCTACAATATTCATAATAGGCACCTACAATAAAATAACATAAAAATGAAAGATTTTTTTAGCAAATTATAGATTTGCAAAGAGTGGATCATTGATCCCCACCTGTCTCATTGTCCCTGCCAAATGCTTTTATAAAGAGACAGTGAATACAGTTAAACCTCGTATAAGAGCGCCTCGCATATGCAACTTTGCATATACGAGTCATTCCACCTGATTCGGTTTTGTCGCAAGAGTTGCATATGCGAGGTACAGGGCTTTTGGGATTTTGGCTATATGGGAGACATGGGCTATATTATTATAAAAAATCAACTAAACTATACAAATTTATAGTGTTTTGGAATCGTTATGAAGTCAGCTTTACAGTTAAACCAAATTAACATGATTTACGATGTTCTAGATCATCCGAAACTTCGTCAAGTTAAGGCCTATGTGTTCAACGCCGTACAAGTATGAGGTAGGCGATTTGACTGTGGTTTTTGACCACAGATCATATCCGGATAGCCTCAGGGCCTCAGGTTCAGGGACTAGTCTACCGATATGTGGTGATGTTCTGGGTCTTCTGTAGAGTCCCGGGAGGTACGTCCGATGGGTATACCGCCGTAACACGGCAGAGGTCGGTAGTTTTAGACCTCAGATCATATCCGGATAGCCTCAGGGAGGTTCAGGGACTAGTCTACCGGTATGTGGTGATGTCCTGGGTCTTTTGTAGAGTCCCGGGAGGTACGACCGATGGGTCTATCGCCGTAACACGGCAGAGGTCGGTGTTTTTTGACCTCAGATCAGGTTCAGGGACTAGTCTACCGATATGTGGAGATGTTCTGGGTATTCTATAGAGCCCCGGGAGTTACGACCGAGGGGTCTACCGCCGTAGCAAAGCAGAGGTCGATGGTTTTTGACCTTAGATAATATCCAGATAGCCTCAGGGAGGTTCAGGGACTAGTCTACCGATATGTGGAAATGTTCTGGGTCTTCTGTGGAGTCCCGAAAGCTACGCCTGAAGGGTCAACCGCCGTAACACGGCAGAGGTCGGTAGTTTTAGACCTCAGATCATATCCGGATAGCCTCAGGGAGGTTCAGGGACTAGTCTACCGGTATGTGATGATGTTCTGGGTCTTCTGTAGAGTCCCGGGAGGTTCGACCGATGGGTCTATCACCGTAACACGGCAGAGGTCGGTGTTTTTTGACCTCAGATCATATCCAGATAGCCTCAGGGAGGTTCAGGGACTAGTCTACCGACATGTGGAAATGTTTTGGGTCTTCTGTGGAGTTCCGAAAGCTACGCCTGAAGGGTCTACCACCGTAACAAGGCAGAGGTCGATGGTTTTGGGCCTTAGATTATATCCAGATAGACTCAGGGAGGTTCAGGGACTAGTCTACCGATATGTGGAGATGTTCTGGGCCTTCTATAGAGCCCCGGGAGTTACGACCGACGGGTCTACCGCCGTAACAAAGCAGAGGTCGATGGTTTTTGACCTTAGATAATATCCAGATAGCCTCAGGGAGGTTCAGGGACTAGTCTACCGATATGTGGTGATGTTCTGGGTGTTTTGTAAGATTTCGAGAGCTACGGCCGTTGGGTCTACCACCGTAACAAGATAGAGGTCGGAGTTTTTTGACCTCAGATCATAACCGGATAGCCTCAGATAGGTTCTAGGGCTAGTCTACCGAAGTGATAGGTCTTTTGTAAGATCCCGGTAGTTACGTCCGATGGGTCTACCGCCGTAACAAGATATAGGTATGTGGTTTTTGATCTCAGATCATATCCGAATATCCTCAGGGCCGTTACTTCCGGGACTCTACAGAAGACCCAAAAAATCATAACACTTCGGTAGACTAGTATCTGAACCGTCCTGAGGCTATCCGGATATGATCTAAGATCAAAATCCACTGACCTCTGCCTTATTTCGGTGGTAAACCGATTGACCGTAACTCCTTGGACTCTACATAAGACCCAGAACATCACCACACATCGGTAGACTAGTCCCTTAATCTCCCTGAGGCTATCTGGATATGATCTTAGGTCAAAATCCACCGACCTCTGCCATGCTACGGCGGTCGACCCATTGAACGTAATTCCCGGGACTCTACAGAAGACCTAGAACATCACCACACATCGGTAGACTAGTCCCTGAACCTTCCTGAGGCTATCCGGATATGATCTGAGATCAAAATCCACCGACCTCTGCCTTGTTACGGCGGTAGACCCATTGACCGTAGCTCCCGGGACTTTACAGAAGACCCAGCACATTACCAGAAATCGGTAGACTAGTCCCTTAACCTCCCTGAGGCTATCCGGATATGAACTGAGGTCGAAAACCTCCGACCTCTATCTTGTTGCGGTGGTAGAGCCATCGGCCGTTACTCCTGGGACTCTACAGAAGACCCAAAAAATGACCACACATCGGTAGACTAGTCCCTGAACCACCCTGAGGCTATCCGAATATGATCTGAGGTCAAAAACTTCTGATTTCTATCTTGTTACGGTGGTCGACCGATCGGCCGTAACTCCCGGGACTCTACAGGAGACCCAGAACATCACCACATATCGGTAGACTAGTCCCTGAACCTCCCTGAGGCTATTCGGATATGATCTGAGGTCAAAAACCACCGACCTCTGCCGTGTTACGTCGGTAGACCCATCGGACGTAGCTCCCGGGACTCTACAGAAGACCCAGAACATCACCACATATCGGTAGACTAGTCCCTGAACCTCCCTGAGGCTATCCGTATATGATCTGAGGTAAAAGCCACCGACCTCTGCCTCGCTACGGTGGTAGACCCATTGACCGTAACTCCCGGGACTCTACAGAAAACCCAGAACATCACCACACATCGGTAGACTAGTCTCTGAACCTTCCAGAGGCTATCCGGATATGATCTGAAGTCAAAATCCACCGACCTCTGCCGTGTTACGGCGGTAGACCCGTCGGTCGTAACTCCCGGGGCTCTATAGAAGACCCAGAACATCTCCACATATCGGTAGACTAGTCACTGAACCTCCCTGAGTGTATCTGGATATGATCTGAGGTCAAAAACCATTGACCTCTGCCTTGTTACGGTGCTAGACCCTTCAGGCGTAGCACCCGGGACTCTACAGGAGACCCAGAACATCTCCACATATCGGTAGACTAGTCCCTAAACCTCCCTGAGTCTATCTGGATATGATCTAAGGTCAAAAACCATCGACCTCTGCCTTGTTACGGTGGTAGACCCTTCAGGCTGACCCTGTGTGCTTCGCATAAGAAACCCCCATATGAGGTGCATATGCGAGGTTTAACTGTAGTTTTCAAACGCTTCGGTGTTCATTTGACCCCTTTTTTTCTTAAAAATTTTATAACTTTTGGTAGAATTGACCAAATTGGATGCTTTTGATTGCAAAAAAATCCAGATTCAGAAAGATTCCGGATTCCGTTGGGGTACCTCGGCCCTCCTATATGGGTATTTGATCAATATAACAAAAACTTTTTGACTGAAAATTGTCGGAAATGATACAAAACTTCCAGGAATCATCCTAATACATCATCCTGTAAAAATAATAGACATGGTCCTGACCTTCGGGGCACCAGAACAGGTTCCAAAAGGAAACGGTAGACTGAGCTGATGTCAATTGGTGGCCAACTGGAACCGAATCCGATGCCCCGTAGAACTTAACTATGTCAATTAAGTTTTTGCTATATTGTCCAAATACGCATATAGGAGCCGAGGTACCCCAAAAATCAAACCATCCACATTAACGACCCCCGGGTCTTTTGTGGTCTCTATTGCAAGTTTCTGCTCGAACCTAGGAGTCCGAAGGCTTGAATGGGGAGAGCACCCAAACCTCTTTCTACTCCAAGGAACCTTCCACCCCAGTGTTTGAACTGACGACCTTTGGATTGCGAGTCCAACCGCCGCTAGCGATTCCACCGGAGTAGGCTTGGTTTGGTGTGTTGTTTGTACTTATGGCGACGACATGGAGACGATTCCTACACCTGGAATGACTTAACGGCCTAACAACAACCAAGGCCGGGACCGACATTTTACTTCCTCATCCGATGGAAGGTTGGAGCAGATGGGAATCGAACCCAGAATCATCCGCTTACAAAGCGGACAGCGTAACCATTCGGCCACGCACTGCCGAGGTACCCCAATGGAATCCGGAATATCTCCAAAAATCGCAAAAATTGACCATTTCTGTCCCCCATCTAACAGTTCAAAATATAGACAAATCTGGATCTTTTGCAATTGGAAGCATCCAATTTGGTCAATTCTACCAAAAGTTATAAGTTTTTTAAGAAAAAAGTAGGGGTCAAATGACTACCTGAGCGTTTGAGTGATAAGGATGGCTGTTAAGGTCGGATTTCATACACGCAGAAAAATAAGGCATATTTGAATCAACAAAACGTTTTGTTGATTTGAAAATCATGATTTTTGTTGAATCAACGATAAACGTCAAAGCAGCTTTTTCAAAACAACAAAAGACTTTTCTGGAATTGAGAAAATCAAAGTTTGTTTCAGCGCAAAATCGGCGTTGATTATATTCAACAAAAATTTTGTTGATTCAAACCTCGTACAGGCTGATTCTACAAAACATTTTTCTGCGTGTATGTTGTTCAATGTTAAAAAAACATTATCAGAAAGTTAAATTTTTATTGTTCAATAAAAAGTCTTATCAATAATGAAAGTGGTCACCCTTAACAACCAAACATTGATACTTTACCCTAAAATCACACTTAACAAAAATCACCAAAGGTTGTTAGCATTGCAAACGTGACAAAAAAACGTTGCCTGATGTGTTGAACTTGTTCTATCTGGTAAGGACATTTAGGACAACCAACCCTGAATGGCTGGAGCTAGAGGCGCGCAGAACCACATGTCGCGCGCCGTCAATCGGTTCCTCCTGCATTCAAAGCATTCCGCGTTTGGTTCTGCCACGCTTACTGCAAAATTCGTTGTTCATTTCCTTTATTAATGGACGCGTGGTGGTGGCGGCGGCGTCGGTCGGAACCAGCAAAAAATATTTGAAGTATCAACTCCGATCTTGTTATTAGCGACTAAATTCAAGTTTTTTTTTGCGATTTGTGGAAGGGTAAGATTTACGCTAGCGACTAATTTATGTGCGGCGCGTGCGAGTGATTAAAACTTGTCTGCCAAGAGGTTTAGAATGGAACGTTAAGTTCTTTGATCAGAAATCACAGGAATTAGGATGTTCTTCGAAGATCTATTTTAATTCTTGTCCGAGAATTCTTTCCGTTACCAGCATTGGCTGTATCACAATATTCATTAATTTTAAACGGTTTTGGTTTATGAACACACGAGTTTGACGCCAGATTGTTTATTTTGTTTTAGGGCTTTGAAGAGTAAAAACAAGACTTTTTTTGGATTTGCACCAAAGGAAAACAATCATTCATCAAATATTCAACTCTTTTATGTACTTATTTAGTTAGAACTCCGCGTTGAGCTTTAAGTCTTGCACGCCTGGGTCTTGAAATGGTAATAGTAGGCTAATCTATACGGTCCAGACTGAATTACCTGCTACTTCCGATTCTAAATTTCCGCAAACGTTTGGCAAATCGAGCAAATCTGCAGGAGGTAATCCCATTCTTACCAACTTGTCATGGCTGGGTCAACAATCTTTAGAATGACACGGTTGTTCTCACGTGTTACGGATGCTAAGGTTCGTCTGAGCTAGCCATTAAGATAATTGCAGCTCTTTTTGAAGGACATTTCCGTATGTTTGATCCATTTTAAACCGGCGACTAAACGTGCTTTAATCGTGCATCATGTGATTATGGCGTTCAAGTCAACTGTTTTCCAATAGTTTGTCCAAAAGATCTGATGCAATATTAATAGCTGAATATCACAGTCGATCAACTTCAGAAACACAATAAAATTCTCGTCAAAAAGGATCAATGACATTATCGTGGTCTTATGAGTAGTGAGAATCACATTTTCTAATTTTAACGACAATCGCCTTATTGTTGGTCTGGCCCAGTTCAATATTGCGGTTACGAACCGAAACGGTGATCTTTGTTTTTGCACCTTATTCATATTTATAACATTATCCCGAATGAAGCATCCGTTCACTTTTGGCTTGACGCGTGTGTGTTGGGGAGTTTTCTGCACAAGTAAAACAACTTCATGTTGAATACCTAAAAATGTTCTTGGTAAGGTCAGACAGAGACCCGTTCTGCCTCCTAGAGTATCAGCGGATCGAATTTTAATCATCGTTGCGAATAAGTGAATGGCCCCATACATTGGGAACCTGCTGGAACCGTACAAATTGTGGTTGTGGAATGGACGCGAAACGCTTCTGGAACAAGTTGTGTCATAAATGCGCTGATGTATTATTTTACAAACGTAGATTTATATGTCAGTTCCCACTGCTAGAACAAGGAAGAACAATGTTTCTGTTGGGGCAGGATCTTTGATTTGTAGCAGATTACTGATTTAATTGTACAACCCTTTTTATGAGCTCTTATTTTATTTGAATAGATTTGCTTAAATTATCTTGTTGGACTGGATCCATACGGTTTGAGATCAGTTTAAAAAGACGAGTTTTTATTCTCTTTCTCAAGCTTTACACTCCGTTTCGATTATAGGAAAAAAATCATTCTTGCAATGGATCAATGTTTTTTTTAAAACAATCTTCAGAAGCAAAAACAAAAACTTATTGAAACCGCAATAAAAAATACTATATCAATCTCGCCAAGCTGAATAAACAAAATCATGCAGTAAAGATCTTCATTATCATGTGTGTGCTTCCTCCCGGCTTAAACCAGCTGCATTTGCTCACGGATCGGTCAAACAGTTGATTTCATAAACGAGTGCGGACCACCACCGCTGGAGTGACTACTTAATTGAACAGTCATGTTTCGTTATTTGCTTTTCAGGTACTGTTTTTAACCCGATCGATCATAGCAATGAAACGCCTCCGAAGATCATACATCAATCAGTTCGATCGATTTTTGCTATTCAGCGTAAGCAAAGTTCGTGATTTAGGCGAACAATAGCCGCTATACTGATGGGCAATTATACCTTCTGTCAGACTATTTAGAATAGTTTTTTTTCTTGCTAGCAGCGAACGTACTAAGTATATTTTGACATCTTAATCACGCAAAAACTTTGGACAGATTTCACGCAGGCCTGACTCAGGGATAGATTGCTTGCACCCGAACAATTTCGTGAATTGAACCCAACCATAAAATGAATGGCGCTAAAAATCAACAAACAAGGTCAACAGATTGCTTATTTTGTCCCGAGAAATGCTTAACCAAATGAGTAGGAAATGATCTTAAGTTGAGTAGGTACTTCTAGGACATGGTCAATGTCGGCGCACAGTGAATAGTCCTGCCAGATCAGGTTGTTCTAATTTTAGGTGAACCTGTCAATCTTAAGCGATAGGCATCAGTTGCGAGTACGCGATTTTGAGTTGTGAATAATCTATTATGTGTGGTCGCTGGTTCGGCATGTGACCATTGACACGAAAGATAATTTGGTGGCTTAAAGTTGTATAAGAAAATTTTAAAATTGACTAATTCAAACGGACCCCCCTCACCTAAAACGTGGGTGGATTCTTTTGGGGCTCAAATGGAACCGGAAAATTGATGTTCTGAAAAAATCGAACATGTCAAGCCACCCTAACAGTGATCGTAACATCCAAGTGAGAAGTCATTATTAGCCCGTAGCAAATATTTTTCAAAGTTTACGTCGTGCATCTCATTTTTTGTTGAAAAAAAAAAAACAGTTTAAATCATATAATCATAAAATCATAAAATCATAAAATCATAAAATCATAAAATCATAAAATCATAAAATCATAAAATCATAAAATCATAAAATCATAAAATCATAAAATCATAAAATCATAAAATCATAAAATCATAAAATCATAAAATCATAAAATCATAAAATCATAAAATCATAAAATCATAAAATCATAAAATCATAAAATCATAAAATCATAAAATCATAAAATCATAAAATCATAAAATCATAAAATCATAAAATCATAAAATCATAAAATCATAAAATCATAAAATCATAAAATCATAAAATCATAAAATCATAAAATCATAAAATCATAAAATCATAAAATCATAAAATCATAAAATCATAAAATCATAAAATCATAAAATCATAAAATCATAAAATCATAAAATCATAAAATCATAAAATCATAAAATCATAAAATCATAAAATCATAAAATCATAAAATCATAAAATCATAAAATCATAAAATCATAAAATCATAAAATCATAAAATCATAAAATCATAAAATCATAAAATCATAAAATCATAAAATCATAAAATCATAAAATCATAAAATCATAAAATCATAAAATCATAAAATCATAAAATCATAAAATCATAAAATCATAAAATCATAAAATCATAAAATCATAAAATCATAAAATCATAAAATCATAAAATCATAAAATCATAAAATCATAAAATCATAAAATCATAAAATCATAAAATCATAAAATCATAAAATCATAAAATCATAAAATCATAAAATCATAAAATCATAAAATCATAAAATCATAAAATCATAAAATCATAAAATCATAAAATCATAAAATCATAAAATCATAAAATCATAAAATCATAAAATCATAAAATCATAAAATCATAAAATCATAAAATCATAAAATCATAAAATCATAAAATCATAAAATCATAAAATCATAAAATCATAAAATCATAAAATCATAAAATCATAAAATCATAAAATCATAAAATCATAAAATCATAAAATCATAAAATCATAAAATCATAAAATCATAAAATCATAAAATCATAAAATCATAAAATCATAAAATCATAAAATCATAAAATCATAAAATCATAAAATCATAAAATCATAAAATCAAAAAATCATAAAATCATAAAATCATAAAATCATAAAATCATAAAATCATAAAATCATAAAATCATAAAATCATAAAATCATAAAATCATAAAATCATAAAATCATAAAATCATAAAATCATAAAATCATAAAATCATAAAATCATAAAATCATAAAATCATAAAATCATAAAATCATAAAATCATAAAATCATAAAATCATAAAATCATAAAAAAATCATAAAATCATAAAATCATAAAATCATAAAATCATAAAATCATAAAATCATAAAATCATAAAATCATAAAATCATAAAATCATAAAATCATTAAATCATAAAATCATAAAATCATAAACCAAACTGAAACCAAAATTCTTAAACTTTCTATTTCGAAGATGCTAAGTATTCTGCTGTTGAAAGGTAGACTCAGTTAAGGGTAGAATCTGTATCCAAGAAATGTTAAAACAACGTTGGTTCTGATTTGATTTGTTCACGTCTTAAAATCCCAAAATTTTTCTGCTTAGCAGACTTATTGAAAAGCGGTACAGACAAAATAAGTTAGCCTACTCTTAACTAGATGGCACGATTTTTGAGATTTTGCAAACAATTCTTAAATTACGTAACATCAATAGGAAAATGACTAGAGATCGAATGCATTGTGATTCGTTCGTCATAAGACGACCATATAATTCGTCGCCATCGTGCTAACTTGTCGTACGTGCATTTTGGGGCAAATTGAGTTAAGAACGCCATTTTGTGCAGCTCACAATGCCTCACCTTTTGACCTTCACAGATCCCCAAAATTCGATTTCAATCCTGAGATATTCAACAAAAACCGAAAAAACTCCGTGCATTTTTGTCACTTTACATATGAAAGTAGTTTCAATCTTGTCGTGCTATCTTGTCACTCCATGGAAATTGATGTAAGTACGACAAAAGGCCAAAGGGATTTCAGGCCAGGAAAGTCAGGATGCGTTTGTCGCACGTACAAGCTAGACTACCGTAAACATTTGTAATTATAACTCGGGACTCCAGCAACCAACTTCAACCAAACTTTGGGACAATGCACAGAATGGTGAGCCAAACAAAACGTGTTTGTTATTGTTTACATTGCGTGCTCTCGTTTTTGAATATTCAAGGTCAAACATTAAAACGCGTTTTTCTCGGAACGTCAAAATGGCGGGTGCGACAAGATAGCACGACGACGTCGAATTAACATAAAAATAATGGTTAGTCAATGTGATGTTACGTTTTAATTGATCCACCCCTTGTGTCGTGCAACATTGCGTATGCAACAGTAGTTGAAATATTTCGGCGTTGCTTGCTATCTATGTAGCCTAGATGTAGACAGCTAAGTTTTGCTTCGGTCTGAAAATAAGTTTTTTTTAATCGGTCATCATCTCTCACCAACTGCTCCCCACCTCCGTCTCTTCCTGAAGAGACCACGTGATATATAAAAGGGGCAAAAACAAACGATCTTTAACTAGATTTCAAAACTGTTAAATACAAACTAGGTTGAAGGGTCGGTGGTGTAGTGGTAATTGTGGATTTGTCTGATCACGCCTTGGGGAAGTAAAATGGGGGCCCGGCCTAATCTAGAGATTAGGTCGTAAGTGCAGTCAAGGTGTAGGAGTAGGCTCCCTGGGTAAAAAAGCCTGTCTCGGTAGAATTGCTTGTCTTCAATAGAACTCACAATCCAAAGGTCATCAGTTCGAATCCCCGGGTGGATGTAAAAAGAGGTTTGGATTTACCTCACCGTTTCAAGCCTTCGGACACCTGTTTCGAGTAGGAAATTTGCATTAGAGAATGCCAAGGTAGTGCTGATGATCGAACAATTTGAATTTTTGGTTGACACAGCAAATGATGATTCGCGGCCTGGAGATTTGTGATACAAATTTGACTGCTTCAAATTGATTATTTACATATCGTCGCCATCGTGCTAACTTGTCGTAGGTGCATTTTGGGCCAAATTGAGTTAAGAAAGCCATTTTGTGCAGCTCACAATGTCTCACCTTTTGACCTTCACAGATCCCCAAAATTCGATTTCAATCCTGAGATATTCAACAAAAACCGAAAAAACTCCGTGCATTTTTGTCACTTTACATATGAAAGTAGTTTCAATCTTGTCGTGCTATCTTGTCACTCCATGAAAATTGATGTAAGTGCGACAAAAGGCCAAAAGGATTTCAGGCCAGGAAAGTCAGGATACGTTTGTCGCACGTACAAGCTAGACTACCGTAAACATTTGTAATTATAACTCGGGACTCCAGCAACCAACTTTAATCAAACTTCGGGACAATGCACAGAATGGTCAGCCACAAAAACAAAACAAAACGTGTTTATTATTGTTTACATTGCGTGCTCTCGTTTTTGAATATTCAAGGTCAAACATTAAAACGCGTTTTTCTCGGAACGTCAAAATGGCGGGTGCGACAAGATAGCACGACGACGTCGATATGTTTTTAAGGGCCCACATCAGCCGGGGAAGTTGTTCTCTTCTTCTTCAAAAAATGTTGCATGCGACATCACGAAGAAATGTCGTGCAACGTTTTGAGGTGGTTGGATTGTTCTGTAGAGTGATTTGAAGATGGTTGATTGAAATACCTTTTACATAAAATTTCATTCACTTTTTATCTTCAGGTTGCAAAATGAAAATGCTTAGCCGAGTACGAATTGTACGCTTCCATCTCGCTGTGGAACATCAATAAATTTTATTAGAGTGTAAAATATTATTACATAATTTACTGTTGGCATTATTTCAGTGAAAAACTATTTTGAAAGATATTTGCCGTCCAATGTTTATTTTCCTGAAAGCGTACAAAAATATGAAGTCGACCCTATTTGGCTCCTTTGTTCTCGCTGTGTGCCGCGTGCTGGCCGAGTGCTGAGCAGCAGGCTAGCATGGCGCGCTGTTGCCACTTCTGTTGTATGCAACAAAATTGCCTGTCGCGTGCCTGTTGCATGATTTGGGCTGGATAAAAATATTTTTTTGTAGAATATTTACTATAAAAAAACGAAAACTCATATCAAAACAAATTTATATTCAATGAATAGATAATTGTCTTGAGAAGCACGTACCAACTTCCTTTTTTGGACTGACAATGTGGTTTTTGCCCTGTTGGGGTTACACGATCAAAAAACAATATGTAGAGTGCAAAAACAGCATGCAACATTGAACTCTCGGACCCAACATTGAAACAATGGTATTGTAAAAATAGTTTTGCTTAGTTGCAAATTGTTCAGAAATTAAAACTCTAGGGGCTAAATCAAAAATCATATCGATATGTTTTGTAGTTTTCGAGATATACCAGTTTTAGAAAAAAAAAAATTGAGGACGGGTTTCCGGCTGATGTGCCTCGTTAAATAGATTTTATTTTATGAGTGTTGAACATAAATAAAGAGGACTTAAAAAATTCTCACATCATTAATTTTATTACAATCGTTTGTAACAATTCTCTACAAGGAATATAATGAGCATATGACAACGTTGTCATCATTTTACACTGAAATAAAAAAATAGTACCAAATTCCTTTATTCTAGGAATTTTGCCTCTTTTCCTTATTTAGTAATCGGGTTTTTTGGATTACTTAATAAGGAAAGGAGCCAAAATTCCTAGAATTTAGGAATTTGGTACTTTATTTCTTTTCAGTGTACTATTTCATTCACAAAACCTCACTTCGTTGACCCATTCACAGAATCACAAGCACTTGTCCTTCACTCTTCCAACTAACAAATTCATCGTTCAGCGAATTCTAAGGAAAATAGCATGAGTTTCTGGCAGTTTGTTGAATGTGAGAAAAACGTGTTTCCCGCTAACCAGATGATCCACACTGCCAGCACGTCCTTGACCCTTTTCATCGACATCAGCAGGTTGGTATTTCCGCGGGAAGCGGTCATTCCACACACTACGACTAGCTACGGCTGACTGCATCACCCCAAATCTGAACCAAAAAAAAAAAACCCCGGACCGATTCGTGTCCGCTGCTCATTGGGGAAGATTTTATTGCCTTTGCGGCTTAAGGTTTGGCCCCGGTCTCGCACATTCATTGGCTGAAATCGAGAAATTGATACTTTGCAAGTAATTTAGCGGCTCTCACGATGACGCCGGTTTCACGAGGTTGGGTAAACAAATGGTGGTCTGTTTTTATTGGATTTTTTTCATTATCAAAGGAAAAGACACGTTTTGGTTCTTAGACAGCTCGTTTAAAAGTTACCAAGAATCTTGCGTTTTTATTTCGGCGAATTGGCTAGTTGAAGGCAATTTGGAATATTTTATGTGTTGAAAAGGTTTTCAGTGTATAGTTAGAATTGTTGAGATTGTTTATAAAATAAAAATTAAAATATTTTTTTTAAATAAACCATTTAAAGAATACAGAAATCATACTATCTGAAAAACTTCAAATATCTTCATCTTAAAAATGCAAATCGGTTAACTGCTGTCTTCTGCAGTTCCTTAACAAGCTAATCCATTGTGTCGGCACAGAGAGCTCACAGAAGACCACACCCAGCGGCGAACGTCCGAAACATCGAAAACGTTTTGCAAATCGCTTAATCACAGCTCATCCACTGGAATTTATTAGTATCATGTGCAAATGCCACCCATGCCATGATATATTCAAAACAAATCCCCGTCAAAACACTTGCAGATGATTGATTCTACCAGCATCGTTGAAACAAGTAGACGATGACGTTACGCTGCAAAGGAAAAGAAGGAATAAAGTTGTTTAGTTTGGGGAAAAAAATGAAATTTCTTGAATTAGGGGAAAATTTTGCATTATTATCAGATTCATGATTTGGTTCTAATTTCATCCATGTTTCCGAATCTCACTGTTTACTATTTTAGCATAAATTACTGCTTAATGTTATAACTGTTTTTTAATTTATAAATTTTACGAAAAGTGAATTTATTATTATTAAAGTTTGAATTTGATTAACTTTTATAAAAGTTTATTTAACATACGAAACCACTCTTCTGGGTGGATTTTTTTATTCGTTCTACTACTTTCGTTAGAAACAGGCACTAATGAGAAGAAAAACGGTTAGCGCGGTGATGCAAACAGGATGATATGTAAGATGTGAAGCATGCTGTCGACGTTGATGGATGGTCATTGGGAAGAGGTAAGGAGAATCCTCCACTGCATATATGCGTATACGGATCAAATCCACTGTTCTATCATGTTATTTGAAATGTGAAGTTTAGCTTTTCATTGCGATACAAAAGAATATATAGACGGCAACATAATTTGAAAAAAAAGAAAAATACGCTTGGAGAAATAAGGCACTCGCTTATACTGTATATCTTGTTCAAATTGTGCTATTTAGCAGCATACTCTATCGTTTCCCAGAAAGACTTCATTTTTCCGCACTCAAAAGATAAAACAACACACGCCCTTCTTAGAGACCCTAAATAGGGAGACTGGTCTAAGCTGGCTAAATCGATCTGGCAACGTATGTTTTGAGCTTGGCAACACTGATAAGTTTTGCTGGGCGTAAAGGCAAATGCTCGTTTGGATACGTCAAACTCGCGTCTGTTTGGGTACGTCAAATTCACTTCGTCCAGTCTCCCTATTTAGGATCTCTAGCCCTTCTGACACCACTTTGCCTAACCTGTGATTGATTGCCGCACTCATTCATCTTTGGACTCGTCGTGGAGTCGCGAGACTTTGTGTCTTTACTAACATAGAGTGAGTGCTTTTGTTATTCATTGACTGCTGCTGGTGTTGACGTGACAAGTGGAGTGTAACAAAGGAAAGATTGACATGGTATGTTTTATGTTGGTATAGCAATAAGAAAGTATAAGTAAATATCACAATTGAGACTTTGGAGAAGTTTTTAACATCATCTTTCCTTAAAACCGGTGCCGTCAACAGTTACTGTGATTGATCAGTCCAAATAGATGCAGAAGTTTTTAGAATACACTAAACTTGATAGATCTGGATCTGATCTTAGCGAAACCAAAGTATTCCGACTCTCCCCAGTTGACAGATCTTTGTGGTCCCTAAAAACACGTACACTTTGAATTTATCAAAAATATCTAGACAACGCCGAATGGGTTTCCTCCAAAGCATGTAAGAAGAAACAGTGACGGCACTTATTCTCCATACAAACTTTGTAGAAAAAAACATTAGGTCCTGTCAAAATATTTTTGAAAATTCAAAGTGCACGTGTCTGTGAGGATCCCAAACTTCATGCTTCCCCTCGATATTTTGTGTAGGTCAGTATAGTAAACAAAGTAGGCTTAACCTTTCGGCAGTCGCACTAGTGTACATTGTGCACCGTTTGTAAAAGAGACCAAGAAAGCAATTTCTGAAAGGTTAACTTATGAATTGTCGATAATTTTGATTATATTTCTTGCATACAAAGCAGACTTCTTTATCATATAATTTTTAAATTGATTAATACTAACAAGTTCAATGGAGGCGCACGGTAGGTTTTGCAATGTGCATTTAACACTACGCAGTAAAATATAAAATTGATGGCATAAAATGTGAAAGTGTTTAGTTGACTTGTTCTCTTCATGCGAATGTGAATATATATGTGAAAAAAAATAAAACTCCAACAATACACTATTTCAACTGGGCGTTTACGTCACTTTTATTCATTTCAGCAGTATTTGCCAAATTATTGAAATCCGAGATTCTTCTGAATCATATTCAAACTAAATCTGGAAACTTTTGTTGTTTTACTTTTCAACTTTTATATAACTTTTATATGGCTTTTTCGCTAAGTAAAAGTGTCTCAAAATTACAATCATTAAACAACTTTTATTTGAGTTATCAAAAACAAAAAACCTCCTGAGATTATTACATCTTTATAAAGAAGAAGTCTTGAGCTTTCAAATGCAACAAACAGATTGTTTTTTTTTGTTTCCATAAAAAAAGATACAAACATTTGAAAAAGGCTTTACCTTTGAAGTAGCTCTATTTTTTTACTAAAAGAGCTAGCGTTTTCGTTCTTTTGTCAAGCGGCTTTTTAATTCTCTAAATGTGCGCCGAAGACACTAAAATTGCCAAAAAAAAAACAAGTAAGTTGTACAATGAAAACACTTTTTTCAAGGGTAACCCTAGCACTTTTCAAATAAAACGTTGTAGAATGAACAGATTAAGAAATAGAATTTTTGGGTCTTAAGCAAAGTTGTTCAGAATGGTTAGCACTACAATACTGCCCCTATCCCTATCTCATTAAGGTTCGGGGATAGTTTTTGAAAAAAATGAGAAAAAATCAGGACCACCCTAGGAATAGGATCAATATGGTAACGATTTTTCTCAAAATATTTTATCAAATTCAAATAGGAATAAAAATAATTTAAAGAACTACTGTTGAATTAAGCGAGTGAATACCCTTGTACAATTACTAATATAGGGTTCGTGAATTTTGATGATTTCGCAAATTTTGTGAAATTCTTAAAATTTATAAATTTTCTCAAATCCATTTTTTCTTCTCAATTAACGTAAATTTTAAAAGTTTTCAATTGAAAAGCTTGATATGAACCATTTGAAGAATTGTTTAGATTTAGTAATATTTTGTTAGCTTTAGTAAATATTTTACTACTATTTTATTTGAAATGTAAAATTTCAACAGGAATTAAACGAAATAAGCTTTGTTTTATCCAAAATTAAATGAAGAGTTTTTTTTATCTTGGAAAACTCCTTTAAAAACATTTCAGTTCTGTTTAATTTTAACGATATTTGATTATTTTGGTGGATAATTCCCGTGAAAGTTAAAAAATGCCACATTTTTTTGTTTTCTGTTCTCATTTTGAAAAAAATAATCGATTTCGTTACAAAGTATAGGGACCATCCATAAACCACGTGGACACTTTTTTGGGAATCTGTTACCCCCCCCCCCCTCTCGTGGACAATTTTTCATACAAAAAAAATCTTTTTTGTATGGTTCGTGGACAATCGCCAACCCCCCCCCCCCCCCCCCTAAAGTGTCCACGTGGTTTATGGATGGTCCCATATTATTTTTGCCTATTAATTTTAAATTTAGTTTTTGAAAGAGAGATGAAATCCTTAAAAAATATTTTGAATGGGCTAAATATCGCAGAAAATTCAAACTATTTTACTCATTTTGGCTGGACAAGATTGTTGAATCTTGCTTTGATATGAAATTCAATAAAATGTAAACTGATAAAACAGAAGCAAATCAGCGAAAATTTTTTTTTTGATATTTTTGAAAAGTAGTTCAATAAATGATTATACCTATGCCCTACATTTAGTTTCAAAATATAAATAGAGCTAATCCATAAACCAGGTGGAAACTTTTATGAAAATTATGAGATTTTTTTTTGTGTCACGTTCAAATTAAGTAAAGTTTTTTTTAGTTGAAGAATAATATATAATGAAGCATAAAAAGATGTTGCTATTTTCGAGCGTGAAAAATCACTAAGCCTAAATAAGCATAATTTATGAAAGGAAGAGGAAGAGGTTTATAATTTGATGGACACACATTGTTTTGATCTAATTTTACATCAATTTATGTTAAAAAATAAGCATACGTATTCAAAGAGGTAAACTAATACAGTTTCTGAGGTAAATTTTCTGAAACACTTTTGATTGACATTATCTTTATGATTATCAAAAAAAAAAAAAAACACTTTAACTTAACACAACTCGACATTTTTGGAGTTGATGTCAGTAAACGCCTCAGTTTCGCCAATGTATTATAGATTTGGGCTCCCTAAACACGCTCCAATTGACAGAATTAAATTTAATGGACAATAAATAAAATTGTAAATTATGGAACAAATTCTATGGAATTACCGCAACCATGCGCACCCACGTTTATCTATGGGGGTAGCAAAAATAAGGATGTGCGTATGGTTGCTTATATGAGAGAGAAGCATGGTTGTTTAATACCCAAATTTACAATTTAATTTATTTGCAAAGAATTCATTAAAATTCAATTCTGTTGATTGGAGCGTATTCAGGGAGCCCAAATCTATCATACCTTGACAAAACTGAGGCGTTTACAGACATCAATTTCAAAAATGTCAAGTTGTGTACTGAGTTTATCCATTATAAACTATCTAGAAAAATAAAAACCACTTTACACCGCTTTTTGTGAAACGATTAGTTGGTATCTAGAACAAATGTGTTATGTTTTGAATAGTCCCTTCAAGAGCAGTCTAGACGAATTCAATAAGGCCAATTTCACAGCTCATTCAATTCTCACTACATCGTTTCTAATGGAGCCTGAAACAAAACGAGACAATTGATAAGCACTAAGCAGTTCCACGCAATCCTTCATAAACTCGATTTGGATCCGATTCACTTTTATTTTACGATCAAATTTCGTACCCATTCCTATTGTCGAAATCGCAAACAAAAAAGGCTCCCCTTTTTTTACTCTGTTTACCCTGTTTACGTGCAATACTGCTACGAATCTTTTCACAAACACCCTTTTGCTTGAAATCAATACCATTAAGATGTCTCTAAAATATCACTGTATAGAGAAATGTTATGCAACAGTCGATGTACTAATCGTTAGGTTTTGTGAATAAGTTAAAATTTTAAGCTAAAACGCATTTTTCAAAAAAAAAAAAATCAAAAGATCATATCCAAACCGATTTCAAATCGCCGCGTTGCGAAAGAAGAGTGGTTAGTTGGGCTTTCAATTACATTCTATAAATCTATCTGAATACAATTAAAGTTTAAATAAAAACTTTATTTGCTGATTTGAAGAAGAACCAAAAAGCTCAAAGCTGCAAAAAATCTGTTTTTTAGAATATTGAATGTGATTTATCGAAAAATGGTGATTATCCATTCACAGCATCAGAGAAATGATTTTCTGAAAAAAAAAACGGATTGCGGTATCTACATCAGTAGAACCTAAAGTACCATGCTTCTACATCATATTGAGTTCCCAGTACATTTAGCTGGATTCCGTTTTTTTTTCAAAGAATAATTTCTCAGATTCCTGTTAATAGATATTCCCATTTTTGGATATGTTACGCAAAACATTGAATAATCATAGACATATATTTTAAGCTAGAGCTTTTTGCTTCCGAGACCAAATCAGGACACAAAGTTTTCAATTGATTTGTAAGTGTGTTCTGGTTTGTTTTCTGGTATTTTGCATTTGAAGCCTTACTTATTAACTTTATTTGGCAGCTTTATGTCCGTCCTACCCTAGTCTAAAAAAAAATGTTTTCTAGGCAAAAATTATTACCCTTACCAAATTTGAGCTAAATCGGAGCACTTTTGATCTGGATCTTGCTGATTAGAAGTGGAATCGCTGATAGACATTATCGAGTTTCTGCGAAAATCATGCTTCGTGTTTCTTCTGGGACGAATTGTAAAATCGATGTAAAACAAGCTAAAAAAAGACGTAATATAGAACGAAAAACCTCATAGAACTTTTGAACTTTGGATAAGGTCGTGCAAACAGGTGTTACTGGAGCAATACAACCACGTCTTCATCGTCGTCATCATCATCATCATCATCATCATCTGCGTTTAGAATTGCTTAACCTTTTCCTCGTTGAGGCCATCAGTAACGGTTGGATTTTCGCACCCTGTAGTGTGTCATTGCTTTCGCTTTTCATCGTCTGGTAGGGAGGGCTTGAAAAGGTGATTTTACCCCACAGAAGTGGAGAAGTGAAATGTGAGTGAAGAGATATGACGACACTTATCAACAGTCAGCGGCTCTCGTGTGGCAGCAGCTGAGCTTGGATGCTGGGGTGGGGTCTTAGCCGTCTTACCAACATGGTTGGTAGATTTCGTTGATTTGGGATGATGTATATGAAATGATCTATTTTCAGTTTTCGAGATTTGGGCGGTGTCGTGTCGTCGTCGTCGTCATGTTTCTTGTTTTGTTTTGACACTAATGGTTCCGATTTGTAACGCATCTGCCGCAGAAGAGTTCAAGCTGGTGGGCCCGGATAGCTGAGTGACTCTTGGGAGGTTAATGTTAGGTCATGCGCGATTTTTTTTTATGGGGCTTGGAAAGTATATTCATGTTTTAAGAAATTTGTTTGGATAATTCATGGTTCAAGCTAAAAAATTCCAGTACTACATATCCGGAGAAAGTTTTGTTTATTTGTAAAAATTTAACACCTAGCGTTTGCGTTTTTCTCAGCATATTGTTTTTGCATATGGGACATTTATGCGTAAAGGGGCAGTTAAAGCACCATGCGTATCTAGAGACCTTCATATCAGCAAACATAGTTTTCACTTTATCTGTAAGTGAATTCAGCTATATTTTTGAAATGTTCTAGTATTTTTATTAAAGCTCAACTCATCACCTTTCTTTTGAATCGTGGCGAGATGAAATTGATTATGCCTTGCCGGAGTTTTGATTTTATATATTTTTTTTTTTTTGCGAGAATCGATAACAACGCAATGTTTTTGACCACCCTATTCTTATAGAATCTTCCTTATCGTCAAACAAACAAAATACTGGTCTTACTATTTTAGCTAAAGAACTCCCATTTAAGCCAATTCTAGATCCTGCTGGAAATCGCTGAATGAGAACATTGAGAACACTATTTTTTTCATTAATTTTGTCACTTACTCAAATCCTCTTGTAAACAAGACAATTTAAGGGGTTACAAACATGTAGATAATCCTAAAATTTCATATTGCAGGAAATTAATTCAATCTACTCATAAGATGACTTTCAATTACTCCTGAAAGTTTCATGAAGATATTTCCTGACAAAAATGAGTAAGAGACTATTTAAATTCAGAATTTTGCCATGCGCAAAACGGACTGTCAAACTTTGAGAACGTGTTTCCCTTAACACTGAGTATATCTCGATATCTCGAGATGGAATGAACCAAATTGGCTGAAATTTGGGGTGAAGACTCTAAAGACATATCCCGTGTGCATGACGAAGTCCGGTTTTGAAATTTTGCTTAATAAAAAAACTAAAATTAAAGATACACAATTTTTTTAGGAAAAATAAAAAAAAATATTTTTTTAAATTAACTTTTTTTAAATCAGCCATCGTCATGAACACGGAACTGGTTTAACGAGTCATCACCAATATTTTGAGCCGATTTGGTCAAAACAGTGTTGACATATCGTGGCACTACACAGCAAAAAATCCGATGGTAAAATCGTATGCAAAAGCATGCACATCACCTTCGTCAAAATAAACACTTAATATCATACACTGCATGTACAAATTTTGCAAACACAAAAAAAAAGTTGCAACCAACGGGATTCAAACCCAGCACCAACAGTACGGACTGGCGCCTTAGCCCACTCGGCCGTCAGACCGATATAAAGCTGTAAGGATAAATGCATATATGAGCTTGACATTTCGGTCAAGTAGGTTTCCCATGCTGATGGGCTACATATTTCAGAGTGTAATATTACACAGAATTTCATAAAATAATGCAAAATTTATTTTATAACCAGGCCTTTTACACGCAGCTGGATGACTACTTTATTTGCTGTGTAGTTTTTTAGAAACTGCTTGGCTCGAATTTTAGGTACTGTGTCGATTTTGAGCCAAATCGGTGTCGCTTTTTATCGTTGAAGTTTTTATGGGAAAATTTAAAAAAATCTATGAGCAAAAATTTAAAAATTCCGTCAAACGGTTACGTTACATGTGTCGGATCATTGTCAAGTGTGAGATTCTTATGTAAAATTTTATGACAAACGACTTTGTCAAAGACCGCAAAACTATCCGTTTTAACCCTGACGAGTTATTAACAGTGCGTGGCCGAATGGTTACGCTGTCCGCTTTGTAAGCAGAGGATTCTGGGTTCGATTCCCATCTGCTGCAACCTTTCATCGGATGAGGAAGTAAAATGTCGGTCCCGGCCTTGGTTGTTAGGCCGTTAAGTCATTCCAGGTGTAGGAGTCGTCTCCATGCCATAAGTACAAACAACACACCAAACCAAGCCTACTCCGGTGGAATCGCTGGCGGTGGTTGGACTCGCAATCCAAAGGTCGTCAGTTCAAACACTGGGGTGGAAGGTTCCTTGGAGTAAAAAGAGGTTTGGGTGCTCTCCCCATTCAAGCCTTCGGACTCCTAGGTTCGAGCAGAAACTTGCAATAGAGACCACAAAAAAGACCCGGGGTCGTTAATGTGGATGGTTTGTTTTTTTGTTGTTGTTGTTTTTGAGTTATTAACAATTTAAAGAAGATGTTTTTGTAAGAAAAGTTTTTCTCCCACCAACTTCAACGATAAAAAGCTACCCTTAACTCTTAACCGATTACTGCAGTTTGAACTTTCCAAAAGTTGAGTTTGAATTTGATAGTAGTTTATTTTAGTGCAACATTATCAATTTTGGCGCGCAATCGTCTGCAACATTTCCAAGCCACGTTACACAGCGCTGCAATGTATCGTCCACCCACCTCGTGCAACAACTTGCCAATATTAAAAAAAAACGCCAAACCTCCTCTCTCGAAATTCAGCGCGTGTACGCTGAGTGGTGACGTTGTGGTGGTGTTTGTTATGTTGCATACCTCACCCGAATGCTTCCCCTTTTTGTCACAGTAAATGCCGGCTCCGTGCTTTCTTCTTGTGCTTCCTTCTCCTGTGGCGCTCGTGACATATCGCGCGTGACGCCACTACCGTGGATACTTTTCCCTGCCGAGAAGACGATGACGAGGAAACACCAGGCCAAGTCCGGCGCTCAGTTTCGATTCAAGTGTCGGAACGGTCGGATGCTCTTGCCTTGAGCACTCTCTCCCGAGCTCGCGAAGTGTGGTTTCCTGTTTGGTCCTTGGGACTTGGTTGGAGTTTTTGGACTTGCAAAATTTTATCATTCGAAGTTTTGAGTGGTGATCGTAAAACAGTTCATTCAAATTCGGGAAGCAAAGTCGAATGAAGTTTTCGTGATTTTCCGGTCCAGTCTTTAAGCAGTTATCTTCGATAAGATAATAAAGTAAACTGATGTCGACGGTTCAGACAATGTGAGAGCTGCGTAACGACGGAATGCTGTTAGTTGATCCAGTCAGGATTATCACGGAGGCCGGCTTGAGCAAGTACGACGTGTTCAGTGTTTGTTTGTGTTTTTGATTTTCTTTAGAGTTAAGTGTTGCGATGATTGCGGTGGCAAATAGTGCATTAAGTTCAATTGAAGATTCGAAAACTCGCGAAGATCAACATTTGCTCCTCAGCAAATAAGTCTTTCATTATTACCGTGAACTGTGCGGCACGTGTGTTTATTTTAATTTAGGATTTAGATGTTTATACGATCTTGGTGGTTTCGTGGCGTTCAGAGTTCATCCAGTAGTGTAACATAGGTGTTGTGGTATCTGGCACTACATGGGCGTTTGCGTATGTGACGAGGCGTTTGATTCAATTAATTTGATTTGTGTGGTTAGGAAGCATGGGAAGGCGATGAAAATACAATCAGTTGAGTGTGGTTGGAAAATCGAGTTTTCGAGATGATTTAATCGAACTGTTTGGAACACGATGTGTAATGACTTCGGGAAGACTGTTCATTACCAGTGTGAAGTATGTGAACTGAAAGTGCCAAACTAAATATTTTGACTAAGACAAATGCAAATGCCGAGTAAAACTAAGGATTGTTGTAGGACAATGATATTCAGCAGATAAAACACAACGACAAACATGTCTCCTTGGTCGTGGTGTTTAAGGTTCATATGTTTTAATTACACGTTATCAACAATAAGTAAGTACGGATGTATTTGAAAAAATTAAAATCTACAGCAAAAATATAAATAACAAAAAATGATTTCAGTAAGAACAAACCATAAACTAGCTTGATATTTTTTTCGAATTGACTGAACACTGTACTGCCGTTTTACGGCGATATGATGTATACGCCATTTTGGACTTTTTCAATTTTATTGCTCAGTCTGATAAAGAATCTTAAAAGCTACCTCCTGACGAAAGAATTTTTCAAAAAACTGCTTCGGGGCCCATTTTATTAAGCAAACAAACAATGATGTATACGCCAATTTTACTCATCATGATGTATGTATACATTGAGAATTGATTGAAGTCAAATTCAATACTGTTTGAATGTTGATTTGAGGTTTTGGGATCAAATCAAGATTGGGCAATATTTTATTACATTATTTCGATTTAATTCTTATGGGGACGTCCATTAGGCATCATCCATAAAGTACGTCACGTTCTGAGGGAAGAGGGGGGTTTTGAGAAAGCGTGACGTTGCGTGTTAAAAGCATAGGAAAATCGTGACAAAGGGGGTGGAGTAAATTTTGGCTTATTTTAATGTGACGTACTTAATGGATGACACCTTATCCACATCCACGTAAACACTTTTTTGAATCCATCCCATAGACCCATCCACCTCCCTTGCTGACAATTGTTCATGCAAAAAATGTGTTTATGGAGCATAGAAAATCGCTAAGGGAGCGTTATTTTATTACGTAACGCAAAAAAATCGGATTTTTAGACCTCCCCTCGTAACAAAATTTCCACACAAATTTTAAAAATGTTGTATGGAGCATAACACGGCCTCCGAACCCCCTCCCCCCAACTGCGTTACGTAATAAAAGAACGCTCCCTAATACCTCCCCCCCCCCCTTAAAGTATCCACGTGGACAATGCATTACGGGATCCACTCAGCTATCAAAATAGCTGGCACATAAAAAAAGCCAGCTTTGATCGAGCAATGTATACATACATCATTGGGCAGGAAAAGTAGTGATTTTTTATTGCTATTTTTACGGCCAAATGATGTTTGTGGTTTAAAATCGTAGAGAATAGGAAAAAACAAGAAATTTTGTAGGGGCCACATTTTTATTGTACTTTTTAACAGTTTCTACAGAGCAGACCTCAAATTAGTCATTTTAAATTGAAAAAATGAACAAAAACAGAAAATCGTGTCTACAGCAAAATCACCTCAATGGCGTATACATCATATCGCCGTAAAACGACAGTGTAAGTATCAGATTATGTTGAGCAATTCCAGCCCAAAACAGGATTTTTTAGGTACTTGTTTACCTAGACATATATAAGCCATTTTTTTGACTCCATGTTGCATGCGAGAATGGTATTTGAGAAAGGTGTAAGTTATTTAAATATTTAAATATTTTCGTAATTCGCCGAGCTACCGTGGCCGTGAGGTTGCGGGTTTCGCCTTGTCAGCGGAAGGTGATGGGTTCAATTCCTGTATGGCTCGGCAAGGTCAGATCCCTTCAAAGAGTTATTCTACTCACTGGGAATACTGACCGGTAGCTCACGCGGATTTCCAGTCCAGAGGTCGCGAGTTCGATTCTCGTACCGGGATGATGAAGTTTGATGAATTTGTAATTTGATTATTGCTGTATCTCGAAGCCGTTGAATCCTTTTAAAAAGTGTTCGTAGACAAATTTGAAGGCGATATCACGACTTTTTGTTTCGTTTATATTTTTTGTGAAAATAGTCAAAGATGTTGCCAAAAGCAGGATGGTATGTCTCACCAAAAAATACAGAAAATTATTTACTAAAATCGTTTTTAAGTGGCCTAACCGTCATTTTTTTTTTTTGAAAAACCGAGTGCGGTAATCAATATTGGAGACAATTTTACATAAAAGTCTCCTCTGTCCTAAATCCAATCTTTGTAAAGATACAGCGATTTAAGAAAAATGTCAAATAACACGTGTTTTGTTAATTTTTTGATGGTTTTTAGATATTTCTATGTGGGAGACTTGATTTTTTTTTGTCTCGTTTTTTGAAACGAGACTTGTCAAAAACTGATTTTAGTAAAGGGTTTCTGATTTTTTCAGGAGGAACATACTATCCTGCTTTTGGCAACATCTTAAGCTATTTCTAAAAAAAATGGAACGAACAAAAATCGTGACATCACCTTCAAATTTGACTTATATTCTTAAAAATTAAAAATCTCATAAAAGTGGCGTGTGTTTTTCTTTAAGTGTATTTTCTCCGTCACCTTCCTACAAGTTTGTCTCCGATCACTTTTTCGTAGAATGTAACGACTTAAAGATACAGCATTAACACTCAAACGCTCGGGTAGTCATTTGACCCCTATTTTTTTTCTTAAAAATCCCATAACTTTTGATAGAATTGACCAATTTGGATGTTTCCGGTTGCAAAAGATCTAGATTTGTCTATATTTTGAACTGCCAGATGGGGGACAAATGTGGTCCATTTTTACCGGAGATATTCCGGATTCTGTTGGGGTACCTCGGCCCTCCTATATGGGTATTTGGCCAATATAATAAAAACTTTTCAACAGAAAAATTTCGGAAATGATGCAAAACTACAAGGCATCATCCTAATACATCATCCTGCAAAAATAATTGACATGGCTAAGTCCTACGGGGCAGCGGAGCCGGTTCCAGTTGGGCAACAATTGACATCAGCTCAGTGAACCGTTTCCGGATAGAACCTGTCCCGGTGCCCGAAGGTCTTCAGCATGTCATGTATCTATGCAGGATGATGTTTTAGGATGATTCCTTGAAGTTTTGCATCATTTCCGATTTTATTCTGTTGAAAAGTTTTTATTATATTGGCCAAATATCCATTTAGGAGGGCCGAGGTACCCCAACAGAATCCGGAATATCTCCGGTAAAAATGGACCACATTTGTCCTCCGTCTGACAGTTGAAAAGTTGAAAAGACAGTTGAAGCATCCAAATTGGTCAATTCTATCAAAAGTTATGAGATTTTTAAGAAAAAAAATAGGGGTCAAATGACTACCCGAGCGTTTGAGTGTTAATTAAATTACGAAATAAATTAAAATACCTTAACGCCCTTCTCAAATGTAATTTTAGAATGCAACTGACTCCAGTAAAAACTCTTTTTTGTCATTTAGTCAAAAAATTACTTACTTTTCCTATCATTCTTGAAAGACGAAACGGTCTATTCTTCTTTACCAAAAATAACAGAAACGAAAATAATACCTTTAGGTAATGGGCTGAAAAGTTTCTAAAAGGTTTCGAAATATTTGAACTTTTTAGCACCTGTATCGAAAAGTATTACTTTTCAGTATTGTTTTGATTTGAACGGTGGATTCACTAAATACATGGCCATTTGACTCAAAATTCGGAATTTCAAAAAAGGTTGTTTGCAACTCGTTGTAAAATTTTACTTTTCAGCACTTGTTTTTATCCAACTCGATGAATCTCGTTCCCGAGCATGGGTAAATAACAAGGGAAATGCAAAATAATACCATTCAATGGTATCAATATCAAATTTTGATTTTCGCGAGCCCTTGAAAAATGTCTAAAGTGTTAGTTAATACCAATCTGTAGTATTATAAGAAATGTTGGTATTGTTTTGTTATTGGGCAAATTTTAAGAAAATGTCGAATTTTGGCATACTGTTACTTACTTACAAACTTAAAAACGCAAATCTACTCCAAATTAAAGCTAACTATTTTATTTTGGTCCGAAAAAGTCATTTAATGATCATTATAAATTGGGGAATACCAAACATTGGTACTGTAAAGGTATTTTAAACAAGAAAATTATAAAATGACGATGATTCATAAAAAATCTATTTTAAATTATGTTAAACATTCTTAAAAGTATGCTGATATATTTGAAAATGATAATAAAAACATTTATATATTTAGAAGATAAACTTTACGACAACCATTGGTTCAACGTGAAAAAATTACAATTTTAGAATGGATTTAACTTAATATTGTGAGCCTTTTTCGTCATAATCGAGAAACTCAAAAAAAAAAAAATAATGTCAATATTTGTTAATTTGATAAAATAACTCTTTCAATACCAAAATGTTGGTATACATGTGGTATTCAAACTTCGTTCTAAAATCCTTTTAATATTGGATTTGTGTTCCTATTCCGTTGGAATCATGCATCCTCGAAAATCCTACGAAAAATGCCACGCCGCCTGGGCCTTTCTCGTTCTGGTTTAGTTTGTTTCTCTTTCTTTGAATTTCCTGATATTTTTGCCTGTAGCTAAAACAGCAGCTCGTTTTCAACAAGCTTTGATAGCACAGTTGTTAAACGGGTAGCTAAAATGGTGTCTACACCTTGCCTGTCATGAGTTCGATTCCAGTATTCCTCTAGTTTTCTTTACCTGATATTTTTTGGCTCTCCAAGCAAGACTTCGTTTTCCTGCCTGTTTGAAGGATTTAAAAATAGCATCAAAATTCTACCCATGTCTCATTGCAATCTCATTAGCCAAATTAAATTCCCGCTGTAATCCTATAGAGAATTCTCATTGTTTTTGTCCAATGAGATTTTTATTTACCCGGAAAGTTGTTATTTGTCTGGTATTCATTTGCCCTTGGAATGGCACGTTTTGGTATTGCTTTGGTCTTCCCCATACAGTTTTTTGGTATGATTTCATGGTATGATACCATCTATTACTGGGCAACCAAGGGCACATTTTGGTATTTGTTATTATGCCAAGTAATACCAAAATATAATATTCCCATGTTATTTACCCCTGCTCGAGTTGTCTGAATAAACGACTACTTGATATTTTACCATTTTTTCAGCAGGTGCTTTTCTATTGAAAGTGAGGAAATTTAATGCTCTTTAACTTTGTCGAAGGGTCCAAAGCAATAAAGTTTGATCCTGCGATTTCCCAGTTATTTTTTCATAAACTTCAACATCAACATCGTGTAAAATTGACAAAAAAAAGTTTCTGATTGGGATGTTTTATCTGGACATTCATTTATGAAAAACGTTACAGACTGATTCTTAGCACTCTAAATAAATAAAAGAATCATCATTATTTTCCGCATTTCTCTTTTCATTTGACTTAATTCAGAAGTAACCTCCCAAATACTATATCGGTGCTATACTGCCCATGATCGCATAAATGTCCCATATGCATTTTCATCACTTTTGAGTTATTGATGCAGTTTGGTTCAAAATCGTGTGCTCTTTCCAAAGAGATCAGTAGTGCGGTGCTTGTGGGACGCGCAGTTTTGTTTTTTCGTGTTATTTTCCGTCTCTTTTGTGTCGCTGTTCGAGTGCATGGGGTGATTGGCTATCATAATTAAATAATGGCATCAGTAGTGCGGTGCTTGTGGGACGCGCAGTCCTGTTTTTTCGTGTTATTTTCCGTCTCTTTTGTGTCGCTGTTCGAGTGCATGGGGTGATTGGCTATCATAATTAAATAATGGCATCAGTAGTGCGGTGCTTGTGAGACGCGCAGTCCTGTTTTTTCGTGTTATTTTCCGTCTCTTTTGTGTCGCTGTTCGAGTGCATGGGGTGATTGGCTATCATAATTAAATAATGGCATCAGTAGTGCGGTGCTTATGGGACGCGCAGTCCTGTTTTTTCGTGTTATTTTCCGTCTCTTTTGTGTCGCTGTTCGAGTGCATGGGGTGATTGGTCATTATAATTAAATAATGGCATCAGTAGTGCGGTGCTTGTGGGACGCGCAGTCCTGTTTTTTCGTGTTATTTTCCGTCTCTTTTGTGTCGCTGTTCGAGTGCATGGGGTGATTGGTCATTATAATTAAACAATGGCATCAGTAGTGCGGTGCTTGTGGGACGCGCAGTCCTGTTTTTTCGTGTTATTTTCCGTCTCTTTTGTGTCGCTGTTCGAGTGCAGAGTGCATAATTGGCAAAGGGAGCGCGTGGTCGTAAAAAATATGCGGAGTGAAAAGTGATTTCTTTTATGATTTTCAAAGCCCATCCTATATCATCGTTGTTCGGAAGGCACGGCGTCGGGTGGATTGTGTTTAAATTTTTCGAATAAGGTTTAATTTTTTTGCGGTGAAAAAGAAAATTCTATATAATGAACGAAAGACGCACTGACAATTTGGATCGTTGAGTTAATAGTGGAGCAAAATAACTGTGTGTGAGTGATTTTGTGTGTTAACCAGAAAGACCTTCCCATAGCATCGTTGCTCGGAAGGCTCGCCGACGGGTCTGTTATGAAAGTCCTCCCCATAGCGTCGTAGCTCGGGAGGCATCGAAAAGCCAATACCTTATCCCACTAACCCAAAAAAAAAATTAATCACGTGATGCTTGAAGGAGATGCTGTGGATTCAACGGTCTCAAGCGGTATCAACAAGTATATAGCGAAAAACTATGTGCTTGATGAGTCTGCAACTTCAACTATCGGACTAACATTCCTCCCTTTCGTTGAACTGCAGGCTTCTTGGGAGGGCGCCGGTATTGACTAATAAAGTCGGGGTCTTCAGGGGTTAAACAGTGAACGGATGGTTGGCTCCCACTGATCATTTTTGATTCATTGTTTAACTTCAGCTGATCTGTCAATAACGGAGTAGCAGCTCATTGGCAGTCAACCATGCTCATGCTCAGTTTGGTTCAAAATCGTGTGCTCTTTCCAAAGAGCTTATAACATCCAGTACTTTGTTCCATAAATCAGGAGGAAATCCTGTTTTTACGTGAAAACTTAACACGTAGCCTTATGTGTGGGACAAACTTTCCTCGCGTTTTTCTCAGCTTGCTGTTTTTGCATATGGGACATTTATGCGAACAGGGGCAGTATATGAAAATTAAAATGTAGTGATTTGTTTTTCAGTAGTTCTGACTAATCTAAACAAACAGGACAGGACATTGGCGTTGGTGGGTTAAAGTTTTAGTCATATTTAATTTTTAAGTTGACATAATTTTCATTAAATGAAAACATTTTTGTGGAAATGGCAGCAAATTTTTGTTAAACTTATTTCAAAGATAGATAGAAAAAAACTCTACTTAGTAAGAGATGTTTTTCATTTTGTAAATGTCCTTTAAGAATTTTAACAGACTTTCAAGGAATAACATCATTATTCCATTGCCTAAATATCAATTTTATTCTGAAGAATTTTGGTGGCAACCGAAAACTTGTGCTTTGGAAAAGTTGGTACTGTTTACGGTGGCACGTCATGCGTTGCAAATATAAATACCTACATCCATCGGGAAATGATAGAGTGCATTCGACGGTTTTTCTTGTGTTTTGCGCCGGCAACCAGCAGCGCAACCATCAAACGCGGCCGCCCACCCATCGTGAAAAAGTTTTACCCTCCTCATCACACATACACAGCCACAAGCACGCACGGGGAAAATTTTCATTACGGCGGAAACGTGCAGAGCATCACTTAGACGCGTGAAAATGGTGTTACTCTTTTAATCGTTTCAGCCACTCTGGAAACCACCACGCCACGATTCACTAAGCTGTTTGAGTGTTTGTGTTGCTTGCTGCAGTGCTTCGTGATGTTGCTCGCAATTAAGAGGACCGAATATGAGAATGGTGCGCGAATCCTCTCGGCAAAATTGGAGAGATGTGATAAATTGGTTGCTAAACGACTCCACCAGTCGTCACTGGATGGTGGCTGGTTGCGATATAATTGGCCTCGCTGTGAATGGCACTCTGGTTAGTGAACTTGAAGTGGTGCCTTACTTTGAGAATTGATTAGAATTTGCACTAAACATAATTTTTTCAAACTTAGGTTTTTATAAATTAATTTTTGATACTATTGTTTTACTTTAACTTAACCCACATTTATTTTTTCAGAAATGGTAAATTAATAATAGAGCCTTTCACTTCGATTTCATCCCAATATAATAGAGAGCAATTTGGTAAATCACACTACTCACTTCTCCAACTCAGCTCCGTTACAGTTTTCCAAACAATCGTTTCTCCAATGATGATGTTAAACGCCAACGCCTAAGGCAACACCGTTTCCCTTTAAAAAACACAATGACCGCCTCGAGACGACCTTTCCCGATTAGGACTTTTCGTAAATAACTCAATTCTCAACCTCCCACAGCCGACCGACCAATCGACTGGAGTTCATATTTACCTGCCGGAAAGGGGTCTCTCTCCCTTTCTTGCTAGAAGCACACTTGAGTTAATTTGCTTGGGGCTTAATCCAGCTCGGCCGACGACTCGCTAAATTTTCGCTGCTTAGCAAACGATCATCGAAGCGCTCTGGCGGTGTTGCGTTGTTTATTTGCTTTTCCCAAATCGAGAATCACTCTTTCGTCTCTGCCCCCCAAGACTCTCTTAATCCGCAATATATCCGTACAGTACTACGAAGGCAAGCATCGCAGCGTCGTCTGAATGTGCAAAGTGGCACTTGAACTTTTTCTCGGGCCAATCTAGGAAATATTGATCTGAGTTTTTAAATTGAACTTTAAATATATTTTGAGACACATTGATGACGGTTTAATCCCAAAAAGATGTTACGTGGCTTAAAAAATGCATTAAATATGTGATACGGTGCATTAAAATAAATTGAAATAATCCTAACCATCGAGAATTTTTTTCCTTTAAAATTCAATAAATTATTTTCGTTTTGTAAGCAGATAATTTCAACATGTTTTAGTTTACAATCTTATGTATTCTTGAATAAAAAAAACTTTAGTTAGATGAAAAAAATGCTAAAGTGAGTTTTAATAAAACAATGGGGACACATGGTGTTTTATGAGTCAAGTCAAAGTCAGATTGTGAAAAATAAAATAGAATGGACTAATTGATTAACCATTGAAATTTATTTACAGCCGCGGCTGTAATTTTGAGTGAAGATTTTGGATTTTAATATGAATACCCATCAAAATATTGTTTCAAAGATTTTTTAGAAACTTAAACTTTGTCTTGTTTTTTCGATATTCTCTTTAGAAAAATCCTCGAAAAATGTTACGTCGTTTATGGCTGGCCCATTTCGAAAAGTAACATTATAAATAGTTGGAGGGTAAAATATTAATATTGTGCATTTCCTCGCAACGATTCTAACGGAATTTTAATAGTCTGGTGTTTTCCCAGGAATCGCTTTATTTTATCTATCTTGTCGAGTTTACGTTATGCTCAACGTTTTGTTGTGCTACCGCAGAATCTATGAACTATTGCTTTTCAATCACGGTGCTCCCACCTCATTCCTGTGCCGTGGTCGCGCCATTATATGAAACCAGTTCAAAGTTTGAACCAGCAGACATAAATATTTAGTTAGCAATCCGGTATCCAACCGTTGATCCCGGCCGGTGGAGTCGTCCTCCAGAGGGGGTGGCCGCGTGGCCAACGTCAACCGAGCCACAACAAAAAACGATAAAAAAAAACCTCAAAGCACTGTCAGCACTGTCTCTTTTTGGTCGTTCGTTACTGGCAAATGGAGAGGATCGGGAGATGAAGAGAAAATGAAGATTTGCAGCATCCCTGAAAAGAAACAAGCAATAAAAATTCCAACGACGTCATCGCGGTTGTGCAGCGTGGCGCGGCGTCCACCCGTTGCTGTAGGTCAATGACAATCGGGAAAGAAAAATTTGGGCCGATTGATTCCGATTGTTGTATGCGGGAACCAATGAATGGTGGGATATTGTCCAGTGTCCTGTCATGACACATTTGACTGATCATTTTCGCTAAACAAAGCGAAACTGTATTTCTTGGACGAGTAATCAAAAGGTCATAGTTGTCATGCCCTTCGCAGAAAACATTAAAGGAAATTTCAACAATTCACGAATTGGAATCACTTTAAACTGCTTTAAATTTAAGATTCGCCCTATTGAACTGTTACTACGGAATATTCAACAAAACGCGATAAAACTCCGTGCACTGTTGTCACTCTTCATATGTACGAAGTCTCGACCTGATCTTGCTATGTTGACACACCCTGAAAAGTGCCGTTAGTGCGAGTGATGATTTTAGTCAGAACGCGTTGACACAAGTACATGCCCGACTACTGCAAACATTTTTAATTATAACTTGGGACTCCGACACCCGGGACAATGAACAGAATGGTTAGTCAAACAAAACGTGTTTGTTATTGTTTACATTGCGAGTTCTAGTTTTTTTTTATTTAATGTCAAATATTAAAACGCGTTTTTCATGGAACGTTAAAAAGCAATGTGCGACAAAATAGCTCGATCACAACGAAATACTAATTTTCATGGCACAAGTATAAAAAGGGCAGATGACATAAACCTTAAAAACTCCATGCAATATTGACACTCTTCATATGAAATGCAATTCCGATCAGATTGTGCTTTCTGCCGCAGCCTGCATTCACGACAAATGAATAATGGGGATATTAGTCAGCTGTTGGTTTGTATGAATGTCCTTTTATCAAATTCTATTATAACTCGGGATTCTGGCAATCAAATTTCAAACCAATAATCAAAAGCACAAAACATCCAACTGCAATCTCCGTTACGTCCTTTTCAAATCTTACGCGTGGGTTGCTCCTAGTGCGTGTGATACAAAAATTTGACCATCACCCGAATGCATCGTCATTTTGAGCTTCTTTTCTTATGTCTGTTGGAAATCCGCTTCGGAAGTTTCCTTTTTTTTCTTCTCAAGGCTGACTTTTGGCTTAATCACCGTTGTCGCGTCGGAGCGTCATGTTTTTTTTTTGTTATTGCGTAGGACTGCGGGGAATTTTGTCGTGCTTTTTTGCACGCTATCATCCGGATCTATGTTTACATTGAAAATTAGCAGTGGACTGTCGAAATGGTCATCGCAGCGTCACCATCTTTGTAGCGCTTGGGCTCCGAGTTAAGCTCTGGGTAAAGGTTGTATAGAAAGGCCGAAATTAGAGCAAAAAATCATTTAGTTTTTTGTGAACCGCAAAAGATCTGGATCAAATTAAGAACTTGTTATATGGAATGGTCTTCTGATCTGACAAAATGAAAAATGCGAAATTATATCTAAGTAGCTATTTTTAATCATAATTGAGGTAAAGAAAGCTTATCGAACCTGTAAATAAAAAAAGAATTTCACAGGATGCTACATTCCTTAGTTGCACGATATTTAGCTGCAAGTTCTATGTCCAATGGTGATGTCTATTGTCGTCACAAGCAGACGTATCATGCTAGATAAACACCCTCAGAATTGTAAAAAAAATGAGAAAAAAAATCTTCCTTTCCTCTTCTCATCAAGATCGAAAACGATGCTGTTTATTTTGCATTAACATCTGGCCTTTTTTATGTTTCCTTCCTAGAAGAAATGCGCTGGCAAATTTCCCCCGTTCGCCCATTGATCTTTCCCGTCCGTGGCCCCTCGAGAGTTGAATTTGCGCGTACTCTCGCGCGCGCTGTCATCATTAGCAAAATCGCTTAGAGTGTGCGATGGTATGTGAGATGGCAGCAACACAAAAAAAGTTACTGAATGAGAGAACCTAAGCAGGGTTAGGTGGCAACAAAATTAGCATAATTCAAATATACGTCAGACTGAAGTGAAGCTGATGAAAAGTTCCCTCGTGAATGAGTTCATTGTTTTGAGCTTAAAATAAACGACTGGCTTTTAATGGGTGATCCTGTTTACAGCAGTTTTTTCACTAATCATGTCAGAAATGTTTATAAAGATGAGTTGGCTTTGCTCTCAATTTCGGCGAGTAATGATAAATCAACCCAAGTCACGTTCGCCCCGATGAACACCTGACTGAGACCCTCTGGTTTACTTCAAAATCACACTCTCTAAATCAGAGCAGTTGATCTCGCACGTGCCACCAATGATTGGGACAGCGATTGCGACGATTCTGTCCATTGGAAGGATAAGCAACAGGGGAATAAACGGAAAATAGTTTTGCCTCTTCTTTGTCAAGTAATTCGGACACTGTCGGGGTGTGACAACGTAAGAAATAAGTCACAAAAAAAGCTAAATACCCTCACCCCAATTTGTACCGTCATCGCTCAAGGAAAACCGTTACGAAACTCAATTCAAGACACGTCAACGCTGGGAGGATGCTGCGTCCTTCCGTTTCTTGTCCCTATTTTTTGCCGTCCCATCGCCCAATCTGGGACAACTTTTTTTCCCGATGCGGCCAACAAAATGTCGCCGTCTTGTCCCCCTCGTCACATTCCGGTGGAGTATGATAAGATGTTGGGTGAAAATCCCACATCCCGCAACAACTCAGAGTAGAAGAATAGAACGGAAACGAGTGCATCTCGTCGCAACATTTTGGCCTCTGGGCGCCATCAGGTGAAAAAAGATGCAACGCTCGCGTTTGATGAATACGTGAGTTTGCAAGTGACTGACTGTTCCAGGATGAATTGCAAATGCTTTGGTGCAGGTACCGCTGCTGCAGCGACGTCAAGTGTCACCTTGGGCAATTACTTTGTTCGAGTGAAAGATGTCGATGCAGAGTGAAGTGATAAATCAAATAACACGAATTTTAAAGCTAGCTTACACTTCCACAATTTCTCATCTATATTCAGTATTCATTTATCTGAGTTTTGGTGCACCTACCTTTCCTTTGTTTTTTGTTGAACCACATCATAAGTTACGTATTGTTAACAATATACTCTTTTTGCCTTTTCATTCTGGAATTGTTGGGTTTAGTTTCAAGATATGGTAAAAGGGAATTCAGGTCAGAACGCGTGTGACACACGTAGGGTATATGGCCCTATTTTGGACCTACTATGCAAAGCGTCAACATATTTCGCATAGTTCTAAGGAACGGTCTAACTAATTTGGCTCGTTTCAGGATTGTTTTGTGCCTTAATTTATGCTTAACAAAGTGTACTATTAAAAATTTAAAATAATTTAACCATTCCATTGTAATAAGCATTTCAAGTAAAACATTTTTTGGATGCTTTTTGGACTTATTGAATGTATTTTGGAGACATCGCTGAACCTATTTTGGACCCACACTCTGATTGGTTGAAATTTGGACAACTCGAATTGCGGCGTGCAGCGGCAACACGCACACTTACAAAAACTCGGTTTGATAAACCAAAGGGCCTATTCACGATTATAATTTGGAAAATATTTATTTCAGAAATCAAACAATTATGATGAAACAATGGATTTGAATTTGAAAACGTGTTTTAATCATATTGAATGGAAACTCACGCATCTTTAGCAGGTCTCTGTCCTATTTACAATTTGCATATTCTTACGACCTAATTGTTCAAGCATTAGAACATAAAAGACAACCCGTTATTACTCGCAATAAAAACACCTTATCTTAAAATTAAATGAATGACACAGATACATAACAAGTTACAATGAAAAAAGGTTCTAAATTTTACACAGAGCTTATGTTCAAATATTATTAAACAATCAAGAAATTTTAAAGGGAGATCATAGCTTGTAAATTTGTGTGAAACTTTCTCATCTGTCATGTTAAACTTTACAGTTGCTTGACAAAAAGTTTAACTACATGTTGCACTTTAAAAACAATGTAATATTTGAAAAAAATCTTTGTTTGAATACCAGGGTGCCTTTGATAGTCATAGTTTGTCTTGTTAAAAGCAGATTTGAGGTTTTCAAACATTATTTTTACTTCGAACTTACGATCACTTAGGTTGCTGATATAATTTTTAAGAAAATCATTTATGTCAATACTTAGTTAATTATGTTTATAAGCTTTTTAATGTAATACATATAAATTTTAGGTAATATTATTAAAAATTCAGAACTTTGCCTGAAATTCGTTGAAACTAGTTTTGTTTATTAAATTATGGATTTTTATTACATGTATAACTGAATTTAAAGAATGAATCAAAAGTTTTCACATTTTATATGAAATTTGTTTTACTGGAAATGCCTTTAAATTATGAGATGAGTTCTTCATGAGGTACTTTGAGCACTTCTCTACCACGGTCAGTATGATTCCATACCATTCCATACGTATTCAATTTTTACTGTCTCAAATCATAAAATTCATAATGTTAACATCGCATTAACCTCTTATGCTTATTTTTTTCGAAGATTTTTATTTTTCTTGCTGGTTTAATTGTGTTTCTAACATGATTGACACGGTAAAATTTAAAAGTGTAATTTATTATAAACCAACGCTGCCAATTTTGAAAAAATCGTTATACCTGTATTTTTAAAAATTATATATAGATAAATATTCAAAAATCAGATAAAACTTACTGATTAGTTTGCAATACGTCTTAAAAGCCATCACGATCTCCGACACATATTTGATTTTTTTTCTGAACCAAACCAAATTTTGTTTGTTTTTCAGTAAAGAGCAAAAAAATTGATTTGTTTACAACTAGCGCTTAGGATCTTTTTAAAACTAACTCAAGATTTTTTTTAAATTTAATTCATACTACTTTTTCAAAAACCACTCGTAAGCAATGTTGACAGCTCCTGTCACGGTGACAGCTGACGATTAAATGAACTAGACCCTTTATGTTTTTCATTCGTTTGCCCTTCAATTCCAATAGGGTAGCCAGTTTGCATTTTTTGAAGCAAAAATTAAAAATATATGCGGCTAAATTGGCGATAATGATGTTAAGACAAAAATAAATCAACATCAGTTTAAATTTTGGGATACTTTGCAATCGGTCCTAACAATCATCTAAATCTCTAGCATCAATTTGCATTTTTATCGTTTAAAAAACATATTTTCATTGTTTCTGTTAATCATTTGCTTTATAAAGCTTAGATTTCATTCAAATAATTACAGTAAAGAAATTCAATTCAAAATATTAAATTAAAAAATTTCAATCAATTTCAATGAAATATCGAAATAAATTGATGAACAAAACTGGCAACACCTTGTTATGCATGTGTTGGTGATAGCCTTGAACCGACGGCAAAGTAGCTCCAAAAACTGATCCAACGCGGCTGATTTGAAAAAAATATTTTGAAATTAGTTTTTTTCGATAATATAATAGTTATTTCAATGGTTTAGTGACGGAAAACAAGAAAGAATTAAATAAACAACAGTTACATTGCTCGGAAACCGGACGAAATTGCTTGGTGTCAGTGCAAAACAGAAAAAATTATCAAGGTGTCGCGAGCCAAATCTGATAAGCAACGAGGCCGGAATTTTTGGACCTAATCGATGTGCTAGGAAAATGAAAGAAAGTTCGAATGGCGTTGGAAATAGTGGCTGAAAAAGCGGAAATAATCAAAAATGTTAACATTTTTGGAAGAGGTAAGATACAGAACGATCCTGCCTACACTTTCAGTTGGTTGGATTCAGTGAATTCGTTCTTTAAAAGCCTGAACTACCTCGATTAATAAAAATAGGTCCAAAATAGGTACTAGGTCCAAAATAGGGTCATATACCCTACTTGCCTGATTACCGTAAACATTTGTAATTAAAGCTCGGGACTCCGACAACCAAATTCAACCAAACGTCGGGTCAATGCATAGAATGGTCAACCAAACAAAACGTGTTTGTTATTGTTTGCATTGTGTGCTCTAGTTTTTGATTATTCACGGTCAAACGCTATATTCCCCAAGAGAGTATTTCTGGATATAGTGAACAAAGTTTATCTTCCTTTTTGAGCCATGTAAGGATTATTTGCAACTTTCGAAATATCGTCGTTACAACTTTTTTTCAGGTTAAGGAGGCAAACAAAGTTGTTAAAATTTAGGGCATCATATTTTTTTGCTTTGTAGTATTTTACCCCTTCCCTCAACTTGTGTCAGAACCAGTGTTGCAAATGAGTGATAAAAAGCTATCATTTGATTATCTCGGGAATGTGGTGTAGGGGTAAGCGTGGTTGACTCTCACCCAGTCGGCCTGGGTTTGATCCCAGATGGTCCCATTTTTCGAGACGAGATTTGCCTGACCACGGCTTCCGTCGGACAGGGAAGTATCACTCCTCCCCTTTGCTTCGACTATGCGTTCTCATCGCTGACTCTCTCAATCAGTGCTTGCGAAATTTCGACATTGTTTGAGATAGCTGACAGAACACTCCAATCGTCTTCACTACGACAACCCGATTTTTACATTCTACTTTCGTTCGTTTCACACACAAAGGAATGAGTGCTACGCAAAGTCACTCGCACAATCATTGACTTCCCTCCAGGAATCGCTTAGAGAGCGGTCGTTAGACATTCTACCGAGATTCCGATCATCTCTCCAATGATAGCAATCATATGACTTCTGTCACCCTTAGCATACACTAGGAAGAGAGAAACAAAAACTAGAGAAAGAGAAAGAGCACGTTGTCTCGTTCGGGCGGCTGCTTGAGTGGTGCTCATTTTTCGTTCGTTTCGTCCTCGTGTCGCCAATAAATGACGATCATGATAGGCGTTGTGTGTCAGCGATCAAAATCAAAATGAAATATTTCATACTGAGCCTTAGTAAGGTGTGCTTCGATAATCAGCGCAAATGCTTCTTCCGGCGTTTTTAACTGTCGGTCGTTAGTTAACTGAACGTACATTTTAGAAAAGTAATCCTGATTTTTCAGGAGGTGTCCTATCACTTTAACTACATTCACATCGTGCCTTTTAAATGCTGTTCTCCTTGCCATTAACAAAGCCTTATGAATTGAATCCACTTTAGGATCCAATGATTCATTATCAATGGTACGTCGAACACTCCTATCACTCTTCGCATCAAACTCTTTGGGTTCTCGTCCACGTTTTTTCGTTGATCCACTTGTTAAATTCACGTTTTCCACGATAAATCCTTCTAAATCAAACTCACTATGTAACCAATTGATGTTAGATGACTCAAAAAATGAACTTCTTCTATGGGCTTTTGTATACCTCGTTTTAAAGCTACAGAACAACATGCGTAGTTTTTCCCTGAGTAGATCATGTGATGGTTCTGCAATTCTTACAAATATACTCGAAAGCAGTTTTCACATTTTCAGAATGGTGCTTCGTTACATCGAACATGGACACTACGGTATTATTATCCATATTTTTAAAAGAACACAACAACTAACTGATATGAATATTCGAAGAATTGTTGCTGTTAAATACTTAGCATAGGTATTTCTAATTTTATTAAACGTACCTAAGTACCAACAAAGTCATGAATATCAAATCAATTCCAAAACATACATAGCAGGTACGTCATTTCTGCCTCCGCAGGTAAATATTGTGATTTTAACCAAGCGTATGCGCGAAATCATTAATTTTCTTGCATGAATCAAAATGTTCAAAATGGCATAACTCAAAAAGTGCACATAAGTGCACTTTGAAATTTGGAGACAAGTTAGGACATGGTTCAAATTTTAAGCTGGGAAATTTTCAGATCGCACAAATGCACACAAAAAAGTTCTCCATTAACAAAGTTGAAAAAAACTAAATTTTGAACAAAAATCCATCTTTTTTGATTTTTATTATTTTTTTTAGCCTGTAAAAGTGTGTTTTGTAAAATTTTATTGAAAAGTTGAATCAATTACCTTTCTGAATATATATAATGATGCAGGAAAAAATACATAAACAGCTACACAGTACAACTATGAAAAATAATCATTTTTTTGTCAAAAAACATGTTTTTTCTTACCATTTTGCCTTTGAAGGTCTGCAATTCAGTGAATTTTGAACCTACAACTTTCAAACTCCGGATTTTTCTTAGTTAGAATGTTTATTTTCGAAAAAAAATACCAAAAAAATAATTAGAGTATGTCGGTTTTTCGATTTATGGCCGCCTGAAACCCCATAGTGGATTAGGAGCCGACCACGCATGACGTCCCGTAACACTGTGCTTAAAAAAATGATTTTGTGAAGGCTTTTGTGGTTGAACTTTGTTGCGGTGGGATGATCGTGAAAACGGGATTGAGAGAGAAAAGGAGAATGTGAAACGCGAGTGTGTAAACACAGAAACATGTTTTGCTATGCTCGGCGTAGTGAATATCAATACAGAGAGAAGAGCAGTTGTATTTGTGGCATGAGTATTCAGGATTGATAATTGTATTTGCTGAGAGCTGACAGTTTGATATTTTTACAACACTGGTCTGAACATATTTTTTTTTAAATATGTGTACGTGCTCTACGCGAGTTTATGGTTATAAGAATAAAGCCTTGTCCATCTTGCTATCTTGACAACTTTAAACTTTCTATTTTGGAATATCATTTGAAGACAAATCTTGTACAAAATATAATAATTTCAAAAATTTGCTGCAAAATTTAAATTTTGTTTGTTTGTGAAGTTTTGTCTATAGAAAATTGTGTAGCCGCAAACTGCCTCCAGGAAATCACCCACCACGTGGGAGTGATCACGGACCGCGACGTGCATCTTGCTTGTCCGCTTGCTGAGATGCGACTGCCCGACTGACAGCCGCACGCTGTCATCGAGCAGTTCCCTGTTGTCACTGCGAGAGTGCAATAGGCACTCTTTACATTGACTGGCACGCTCTCATGCGTGTGCCCCACACAAAAATGGTTGAAAACTTATTGCACTATTCATAGAGAACTAAATACGCAAGTGCTTGTCACCATGAAATAATATTCAAGCAAAGGATTCTGCGACGACATTCTACACCATTGATTCCTTCCTTCTCTTTCTTTGAAAGACGAAACTGCAAAGCTCCTGGCGATTTATTCCTGTTTCATTTCTTTTAGTTGAGTGGACACAAATCGGACAGTATCGCTATTGAAGAATTTACCTCCTGCCAGAAATTTACAATTGAATTTTACAAAGAATGGGTGAAGCAAGTTCTACGGTACACTTCTTTATCGAAGTCTTCAGAAGAAAGTACGACTGTAAACTGTACAATACTCTCTTTCTGTCGCAACGCTGCTGGCTGGCACAGTTTAGCTTCTGGAAAAGCCACACCGTTTTCCCTCCTTCTTGGCACATCTGTTGCACATTGCACTACAGCGTTTGGTGAAACCAGAACCTTTAAAGTGGAATATAAGCGATAGGAAGGAAGCGACATCGATCGCACGATTCTCGTAAAAAAAGTCCTGAAAAGCTCACTCGGAGAACTTTTGTCGAGGGTCTTTTTAAAATCGCTGTCAACCACAACCACGCGCGCTCACTCATACTCACACGCGAACCCTGTTGAAATGCGTCGAAAGAAAGAAGCTTAAAAGAGAAGCTTAGAGATTATGGAAGAAAAAGGACAATAATTCTCTTGGCAGTCATGACCGGAAAGTGACAATGTCATTATCTGTACTGATGAAGTATATTCTGAAGTGGTTTATGGGTGGATTACGTTATTGATAAATACCAACACTTTGTGAGTGATATGAGCTGCTTTTAATGTGCCATCAATACACACTCTTATATCCTTATTAAACGTCCCTTGCTTCGAAACATTCAATAAATTAAATTGAAATTCTACCAAACGAAATTCAGAACAGAAAATATTCACTTTCGTAAAATCGCGAAACAAGTTCATCAACGATGACGAATGTTTCCCAACCTTATCGCAGTCCACAGAAGCTTTCGCTTGGCTGGTCCTCAATGTCCACCAACCTGGAACAAGGAGGGGACCCATCAATAGTCCTTCGTTTTTTTTTCTCACCACACGCTGCTGTAATCACAACCCCGTTTGACCCCCGGAGGGGAGAAAAACAGACAACCAACCAACCAATCGACCAACCGAGCCACCATCCGTCCAACTGAGTGCGCATCCCGCAAAACCGAGTGAGAAAATTGAAAAAGTTTTCCACACAGCGATTGAATTTAAGTGGCTACTTTTATTAGTTTCCTTTTAATTACATTGTGTAGAAAAAAACGCCGGTGCATTTGGAAAATTGTAACGGACACGGTGTCTTATTTAATATTTATCTATTTACCCTGGATTCTTACATAGATTAGGATCATTGTTGACTACTTCAAGATACTTCAAAAGTTATATAAATAAATAGCAACGAAACAATAAGTTGGTAACTGTTTTTTTTTCAAGATTGTTGAAAATAGCAGTGTTCCAAAATTCGCTCATTACCACTTTTAATCACCTAAGTTCACACACTCTCTACACCTTCTTGATTTTTTTTCAAGGATATTAACCGCCTCGAAAAATCAGTACACTTGCTTTATTTTTTTCAGTTCACGTAGTAACTAATTCTATACAGTTTAAATTGTAACTGAATGCCAAAATTAGATAACAACATGGTATTTTTAACTGATGGTTTGGTTATCTTCTTCAAATTGCACATTGTTTTGGTAAAATTGCCGGGTGTCGGTGGGAAGCGTGGTTGCCTCTCACCCCAGTTGGCCTGGGTTTGATTCTAGTCGGTCCCGGTGGAATTTTTCAAGACGAAATATTATCACGCCATCCATCGGATGGATGTAGGAGTTGTTTCCCTGTGGGTTAAAAAAAACTGTCTTGATAGAGCCGTTGGTCGCCAGTTGGACTCTTAATTCAAAGGTCGTCGGTTTGAATCCCGGGGTAGATGGGAGCTCCCGAGCAGGGGTAAATAACACGAGAATACCAAATTTTGGTATTACTTGGGCAAATAACAGGGACCAAAAAGTGCCCTTGGTTGCCCAGTAATAGATGGTAAAATACCATGAAATCATACCAAAGTCTTGTATGTGGAAGGGCACAACAATACCAAAACATGTTATTCCAAGGGTAAAATAATACCTCAAAATAAAACCATTTCAATACCAAGTTGAGGTCTTCTGGATTTTTGAACATTGCTTGAATACCAAAACTTGGTATTGCCATGGTTTAATTTTTAGGTATTCCCGCGCCCTTGGAAAATCAGATTTTGGTATTCCTGTGGTCTTCCAAATACATGATTTTGGTATGATTTGATGGTATTTTACCATCTATTACTGGGCAACCAAGAGCACATTTTGGTCGCTGGTATTTGCACAAGAAATACCTAAATTTGGTATTTTCATACCATTTTTAGTGCAACAGTTGCAGTTAGTAAAAAAAAAACGGAAATGATCCATATGCAACAGCCAAATCTACTCACCTGATGATTCCATGTTGTTCTTAGTGATATTCTTCACCACATTGAATGCATTTGTCATTGATGAACGGCCTGTGCTTGAAGTTCTTGAAGATTCTGAAAAATAACAAGATTGAAAAATAATTGTTATTAAAATGAAACTGGATCGAAATTCACCAAAATTCTATAATCTGTCGATTAACTCGTTTTTCAAAGTATTTGGTTATCCCAACTTAGAGAAATTTCAACATTAAAAAAAAATCTTAGTGGGTATATAAAAAAAATGAAAATCTGCTTTAACATTTTTGGGTTACAAGTCATTTTAGCGCAAAATTAATTATCTCATCAAAATTTATAAAAAAAATTCCCATAGTTTCAGAGGAATTTGATGAAACCTTCCAAAAGCAAAATAATACCAAAATGTGGTATCCTGTGGAAATTATTCCACAATTTCAAGTCATTTCTTTAGGGGGTATATCAAAAATGTTTAAAATCAAGTTTGAAATTTCCGGTTTTCAATGAAAGCATTCGCTTTGAGACATCATTTAAGCGCAAAATTAATTATTTTGTCAAAATTGGTCAATATTTTCCCATAGTTTCAGAGGAATTTGATAAAACACTTTAATACCAAAATAATACCAAAATGTGCCATCCTGACTTAGAAAATTTTCCACAATTTCAAGTCATTTCTTTAGGGGGTATATCAAAAATGTTTAAAAATCAAGTTTGAAATTTCCGGTTTTGAATAAAAGCATTCGCTTTGAGACAACATTTTAGCGCAAAATTAATTATTTTGTCAAAATTGGTCAACATTTTCCCATAGTTTCAGAGGAATTTGATAAAACACTGTAATACCAAAAGAATACCAGTATGTGGTGTTCGACCACTGACAAATTCTGCAATTTTGCAATATCAAAACAATACCTTTAATTGGTATGATAGCATATTTTGCTCTTGCATAATCCTTAAGACAAATTTTAAAGGGTCCAGGAATACCAAAATTTGGTATTGATACCAGAGAAAGGTATTATTCCGCATTTCCCTTGTTATTTACCCATGCTCGGGCTTAGGTGTAAAAATACACCTAGTTTCGAGTGAGGATCTCGCAATAGAGAACTCAAAAGTAATGCTGTTGAACGAATTTTTTTTTTTGGTATATTATCGTTGTGGTTCTAAACTGCAATTAATTAAAACAAAAATCTTTACATATCCATGATTTTTTACATAAATATCAAATAATTCTCACTGTGTAACCCTGTACACCTACAAAATCCCCCCTACACACAAAAAATAACAAATCATTACCAACTAAACCGAGCTCCGGTTTGGAGCACCGTGGTCGTGAAAGGAGAAATAAAACAAGATCATGTTTTCGGAAATTGCTCAATTTAATACCTCTCTCGTGTGCGCTCGCGCTACCACTTCTGGTAATAATGTAAGCAAGCATCCCCCTCATTCACACCGATCTCGTGATGTTGGTCACCCACACTTTTTGGTGTGACTTGTCGAGCCTGCTGGCAGCAAGTGAGGCGGTGGCGGTAGCAGCACCCACTTACCCACTCCGTCACCACGGCCAATTCATTGCCCGGGACAGATTGCCATAATAAAGCGAGTGACTTTTGTGTTGTTTCGTTTCTCGAGATTTGGCACTTTATCATCCGTAGATTCATCTCGTGGATTGTGGTGGTTGGTTACCTTTCCAGGTGTTTTGGCTGAGCTCTTTGAACGAGGTACCGAAAGTTTGTAAGCACCGGTGTTGTTGGCGTTGTTTGACTGGCTGTGAATTTACGCTTAAGCTTCGGTGACAATGGAAGGATTTAAGTCGAATGTTATTGATTGTCGGTGAACGTGTGCACACGAAAAGTAGGTGTTGCAAATATATCCACTTTACATAGTGATATAAATTACAATTATTACAAAAATATGCAGAATCAGTTACTTACTGCCTCATCTGGGACCGCATTCTGGGTCGAATCGGGAAACTTGGGGTGAATTTGGACAGTTGTTTTAGCCTTGTTACTGCAACATATATGAATATTTTTGACTGATTTCGGATAGAACAGACACAGAACAACATAAATAGTGCGTTGTTTTCCAAATGTCTAGCTTTCAAGTGCTCTAAAAACTGTTCTGATTCGCCCCAGTTGACGGTTTGCATTAAAACACTACAGAGCAGTAGAATTGAATGCTGTTCAATGAGTTCCAGCAATATTGATTGTTTTCCTCGTCTCTACTTGTATCTTTGTCCCTTCAAATGCCAGGCAAAAATATTCTTAAAATTTTATCCTTTTTTTCGTTTCAGCTTTACTATGTACTTTGCTAACTCTAGTCATTCTGACAAAAGAAGAAATGGATGAAAGCAGCAATTCTAAACTAGCTTGTGAACGGTCTTAAAATGTGTTTTAATCGATTGGTTTACATCAAAGGAAACGTTTAATGGCGAGCCAAAGAAACAAAGCTCCCTCATACTCTTACCTCAGAAGAAAATTCTACTGCCATCAAAAATCTTCGTAGTGATAGTGTTGTGAATCTTTCCCAAAATGAAACGAAAGTTTCCAATAGTTCCTAAACGAAAGTAAAGTGCTTGCAAGTTAATCTGGTCATGTTTCATTTATATTTAAACTCAGTTTGAGTGAGCCTACGAGAAGAACTGATTTCGCACGGTGAACCACCGCAAGTTTCGCTAGGCCTGTTCGGTGGTGATGATGCCGCCGTGTTCCTTCCGAGTGTCCTGGCGAACGCAACGGCCGCAAAAACGACGACCCCGGGACTACTGAGCGCACTCAGTGAATCCGTTGCAGCCGGCTACTTGAGCGTAACGGGCGGTGTAGACCACGAGCAGCAGCAGCTCGGATCATCCGTGACGGATGGCCTCACGACCGCTGCAGACTTGGGCAGCAGAATCGGTCGATTGGTGTTGAACGCCAGTGTCACCACCGGCCAGGGCTTTGAAGATGAGTTCTTCAATGGCAGTGGCAGCAGCAGCACCAGCAGCTTCAACGAGTCACTCAACGACATGCCACAGATTCCGGAGTACATCCGGGCGACCTCGATGGTGTTCTGCATTATCATCATGTGTTTGGGTGTCATCGGAAACATTATGGTACGATACTGGTGAATGCTTCCATCAGTGAATGCCATTTAAATGACAATCCATTATCTTTCAACCACCAGGTGCCCATTGTCATCCTCAAGACGAAAGACATGCGCAACTCGACCAATATCTTCCTAACGAACCTAAGTATCGCGGATCTGCTAGTGCTGCTCGTCTGTACGCCAACGGTTCTGGTGGAAGTAAACTCACCACCCGAAGTATGGGTACTGGGAGAGGAAATGTGTAAGTTGTGTAGAAAAAAAACTAATTATCACAGTCACTTGTTAAACGGACGCCAACCCACAAAACCGCGCACATTATCACTATCGCTGGCAAGCGACCTTAATTGCATGCAATTTATTTGAAAACAATTCTATTCATCGCGGCTGACAGCGAACAAGAAGGTTACTTCAGGGCACGGCTGAGGAACCACCACGCGCGGTTCATTCCGCCAGTAATTACCGAAAATTGTCCACATTCCAAACGACAAACTTTAATTAACGCGAACGCCTCATCTCGGTGAAAAGGCAAATCGTAATCGACACTCCGGGAGCAATTCCGGCGCTGACTTGAGAAACTCCCCCTTCAAACAAAGTGTTGAGCTTAAGCGAAGCAATGTCAAAATACCTCTGTATTGAAATTTAATGTGTTTTGCTTGAACCATAGACGGTACAGTGGGCTCCGTTGGGAAAGGTCTCCTCTTCCGACAAATTCGACGGGCGGACGGGTTTGACTTGGGAAGTAACCGGTTTAAAGCGAAATGCTTGCGAAAACTTAATAAGCACCAAGCACAGCCAGTGTCAGCTGATGTTGGTTGGGTGAACTGTTGATTGGAGTTGAAAAATTTAATTTCATTCTACACCCAGAACTGGGCATCGGCATACGAGAGGATAAAGAGCACGGCTCGATAGTAAAATGGTACTGTGTACGGACGGAGAGGATAAATCCCGAAATAAACGAGAGTACTTTACTCATGGTTCATTTTTCAAAAAAGTTCATCTATCAAAAAACAAAGTACCGGTACCGAGACTCGAACCCAAGACCTTCGGCATATTGAACCGTGCCTTTGCCGTATGGGCCACCATGGTTCGGTGACAAAGTGGCGGTCATTTGTCCATATAAGCCACTCAATAGGATGAACTATTTCAATGAACGAATGAACACGCGAGAGGTCTTTACTCAAGCAAAATAGTATTTTCCTCACGTTTCTTTTCGGGAGGACTATCCCCTCGGTCTTTAACTTTGGGTGTAATTATGAAATCATATTGGTTCGAGTCGTATTCACTGTCAACGGGATTGTAACATCTTCTTATATCAACTTATTAACTTTGTGACAGTTTTCCATTATCGTGATATCTTGTCGCACGTGCATTTTAAACCAGTTTGTGTTAAGAACGCCATTTTTGACAGATCTCAATGCCTTACATTTTGACCTAGACAAATCCCCAAAATATCAATCCTTAGATATTTAATAAAAACCGAATAAACTCCGTGCATTGTTGTCGCTTTGTTATGAAAGAAGTTTCAATCTTGTCGTGCTATCTGGGCACACTCTAAAAATTGTAAGTGCGACAATTTTTCCAAAGGGATTCCAGGTCAGAACGCGTTTGACACACGTGTGGCAGGTTGATTTATTTTAACGCGAAGCTCTCATCTCTAAAGGCACTCACTTTTGTGGTTTAGGTGAGCGTTTGAGCAGAATGCATTACTAGGAAAACAAAGGGACGAGTTGTTCCTTTTAATTCCGCTGTATATACAGTGAACAACTCGCTCACTCACTTTTCACATTAAATTTTTCAAGAACGCAAATGTTCATTTTAGGCATTCTTTCATTTTACTAATATATACTGATATACTAGAGTGTAACAAAAATGACTTTTTGGCAGGCATTCAAGGGTTTGTTCCGGTGGGCATACTAAGCCCAAATTCAAAATATAAGCTTGATTGGACGTAACAGGAGCTGGCGCTTGGCATTTGAATTTTAAATGGGATTTTACCCGTAAAAAAAGATTTTTTCTAAAATGTCACTCTTTGAGGCATTTTGGACACTGAAGTGTTTATTTTCAACATCATAGGCGTGTAGGCCAGATCCTTGCGCACTTTTTGGTATATATAACATTAAATTTGGAGCACCCTGGAGCTCAGTACTGACCTTCAAAGTTTGGCATTTTTTCGAAAAATTGACCCCAGCAAAATCAAATTAAAGTGTCTAAGGCGTCGCGAGGCGCGACGCATATCTTTTTTGCCGGGGCCGATTTCTTGAAAAAAACTTTGAAGGTCTGTACCGAGCTCCAGGGTGCTCCAAATTTCAATGTAATAAATACCAAAAGATGCGCAAGGGTCTGGCCTACACGCCTATGATGTTGAAAATAAACGCCAAAATGCCTCAAAAAGTGACATTTTCGAAAAAGTCTTTTTTTAACGGGTAAAATCCCATTTAAAATTCAAATGCAAAGCGCCATCTCCTGTTACGTCCAATCAAGCTTATATTTTGGATTTGGGCTTAGTATGCCCACCGGAACATACCCTTGCCCGCCAAAAAGTCATTTTTGTTACATCCTACTGATATACCCTACTGGTAGTAAAAACGATTCCATTCGAATGAAAACAACGATAGCTCAAATGAATATATCACCCAATTCAATGTAGCTATCTGCGTATCAATATGAAATTGATTTATCAATCTAGTCTTGGTGTCTGATAACATCAAAAACAGGGGAGATATCTATTTTTTTCCATGTGTGATCCACACTCACACAAAAAGTCTAAAAAGACAAAGCAAAATCCCGCTTTCTTTGTGCAAATGTCAGGTATAAACCAAACACTTAATATTTTTTTATCTTCGCCCAAAACTCAAAACCAGTGAGCGTGCGTTTTTAAGCAACACACAAATTGATAAAATTTTATCGGTCATAAAAAAATGGGCGCAATGCATGATGTGCTCGCTTTTATGCCGGTTTATAATTTATCGTTGTTCAATATGGTGCAGTATGTCACGGGGCCACTGACTCGCGACGGTATGGGGTGGGAGGAAATTTACTACAAATATGGTATAGAATGAGCTTTTCCTTCCTTCCCGCCTGCCTGTCAGCCTGTTGAAGTCAGCCAGACCAGTTGGTCACGCAGCGATAAGCTCGCGAGCGCGAGTTGCGAGCCGTCGAGGAGGAGGCGCGTTCTTCCTCTTTTGTTGTCTGCGCCGGTTCATTAGCGTAAACAACAGGTATTAATTGGGCAATGTTCTGTGTGTCAAAATTGACGTCAGGAAACAAAACACAGACACTTTTGGGTCGCGTTGGATTTATTTCCAGCCTAGACTTGAGAGGCGACCCGAGCAGGGGTAAATAACACGGGAATACCAAATTTTGGTATTACTTGGGCAAATAACAACGACCAAAATGTGCCCTTGGTTGCCCAGTAATAGATGGTAAAATACCATGAAATCATACCAAAATCTTGTATGTGTAAGGGCACAACAAGACCAAACCATGTTATTCCAAGGGTAAAATAATACCTCAAAATAAAACCATTTCAATACCAAGTTGAGGTCTTCTGGATTTTTGAGCATTGCTTGAATACCAAAACTTGGTATTGCCATGGTTTTATTTTTAGGTATTCCCGCGCCCTTGGAAAATCATATTTTGGTATTTCTGTGGTCTTTCACATACATGATTTTGGTATGATTTCATGGTATTTTACCATCTATTACTGGGCAACCAAGAGCACATTATGGTCGCTGGTATTTGAACAAGTAATACCAAAATTTGGTATTTTCATACCATTTTTGGTGCATCAGTTGCAGTTAGTGAAAAAACGGAAATTATTCATATGCAACAGCCAAATCTACTCACCTGATGATTCCATGTTGTTATTAGTGATATTCTTCACCACACCGAATGCATTTGTCATTGATGAACGGCCTGTGCTTGAAGTTCTTGAAGCTTCTGAAAAATAACAAGATTGAAAAATAAGTATTATTAAAATGAAACTGAATTGAAATTCACCAAAATTCATTAATCTGTCGATTGACTCGTTTTTCAAAGTATTTGGTTATCCCGACTTAGAAATATTTCAACATTTTTGAAAAAAAAAAATATAAGTGGGTATATCACACTAATTTTTAAAATCATCTTTAACATTTTTGGGTTTCAAGTCATTTTAGCGCAAAATTAATTAACTCGTAAATTTTTTTTAACAAATTTCCCATAGTTTCAGAGAAAATTGATGAAACCTTTCAATATTCAAATAATACAAAAATGTGCCATCCTGACTTAGAAAATTTTCCACAATTTCAAGTCATTTCTGTAGGGGGTATATCAAAAATGTTTAAAATCAAGTTTGAAATTTCCGGTTTTGAATGAAAGAATTCGCTTTGAGATATGATTTTAGCGCAAAATTAATTATTTTGTCAAAATTGGTCAAAATTTTCCCATAGTTTCAGAGGAATTTGATAAAACACTTAAATACCAAAATAATACCAAAATGTGCCATCCTGACTTAGAAAATTTTCCACAATTTCAAGTCATTTCTGTAGGGGGTATATCAAAAATGTTTAAAATAAAGTTTGAAATTTCCGGTTTTGAATGAAAGAATTCGCTTTGAGATATGATTTTAGCGCAAAATTAATTATTTTGTCAAAATTGGTCAAAATTTTCCCATAGTTTCAGAGGAATTTGATAAAACACTTAAATACCAAAATAATACCAAAATGTGCCATCCTGACTTAGAAAATTTTCCACAATTTCAAGTCATTTCTGTAGGGGGTATATCAAAAATGTTTAAAATAAAGTTTGAAATTTCCGGTTTTGAATGAAAGAATTCGCTTTAAGGTATGATTTTAGCGCAAAATTAATTATTTTGTCAAAATTGGTCAACATTTTCCCATAGTTTCAGAGGAATTTGGAAAAACACTTTAATACCAAAATAATACCAAAATGTGCCATCCTGACTTAGAATATTTTCCACAATTTCAAGTCATTTCTATAGGGGGTATATCAAAAATGTTTAAAATCAAGTTTGAAATTTCCGGTTTTGAATGAAAGCATTCGCTTTGAGACATCATTATAGCGCAAAATTAATTATTTTGTCAAAATTGGTCAAAATTTTCCCATAGTTTCAGAGGAATTTGCTAAAATACTGTAATACCAAAAGAATACCAAAATGTGGTGTCCAACCATTGACAAATTCGGCAATTTTGCAATATTAAAACAATACCTTAAATTGGTATGATACCACATTTTGCTCTTGCATAATCCTTAAGACAAATTTTAAAGGGTCCAGGAATACCAAAATTTGGTATTGATACCAGAGAAAGGTATTATTACGCATTTCCCTTGTTATTTACCCATGCTCGGGGAGTGTTGCTTTGTTTTGTTTCGATTCAACTTAAGCGCTTTTGATTTATGATTAGCAAAGAATGGTTTCAACAGAAACAATAGTTTCATTTGCTTTCTTTAATATAACAAGTTGATGACACACTAGCATTCATGAACGGATTGATTACCAGAGAAACTCGTGGATTACGAATTATTATCTTGTATTTAAAATTGTAAAAAAAAGATTTGTACAGAAAAATAGCACACTAAAAAAATAATAAATCAAATTAATATGAAATTTCGCGCTAAATATAAACAAGAAATTGAATATCAAGTTCATTGTTTGTCTTTCAACCGATTGACTTCAACTGCTATTTTTTTGTTTGAAAAAAAAAAAAAACAAACAATGTTGTAATTATTGAGTAGTAGTAATACTGTCTTTACTTAATGTAATCAACGATTTCAAACATGCATTGCTATTAAATGTTACGAGTAAACCACGTACTCCCATTTCTTATATTTTGAATAGAACATTTCGACGTCGTCGTGCTATCTTGTCGTACCCGCCATTTTGACGTTCCGAGAAAAACGGGTTTTAATGTTTGACCTTGAATATACAAAAACGAGAGCACGCAATGTAAACAATAACAAACACGTTTTGTTTGGCTGACCATTCTGTGCATTGTCTCGAAGTTTGGTTGAAGTTGGTTGCTGGAGTCCCGAGTTATAATTAAAAATGTTTACGATAGTCTAGCTTGTTCGTGCGACAAACGCATCCTGACTTTCCTGGCCTGAAATCCCTTTGGCCTTTTGTCGCACTTACATCAATTTTCATGGAGTGACAACATAGCACGACAAGATTGAAACTACTTTCATATGTAAAGTGACAAAAATGCACGGAGTTTTTTCGGTTTTTGTTGAATATCTCAGGATTGAAATCGAATTTTGGGGATCTGTGAAGGTCAAAAGGTGAGGCATTGTGAGCTGCACAAAATGGCGTTCTTAACTCAATTTGGCCCAAAATGCACGTACGACAAGTTAGCACGATGGCGACGATTTGTTCATTGTTGGAATTCGAGCGAGAAGAAGGAAAGCATTTCTCGCTCGCGAACGAGGGAGTGAACTTGTAGTACTTTTCTCTTCTCGCTCGCGCTCGCCTTTTCGTTCGCGTTCTCGCTCTCGCCGCGAGCGCTCGCGAGTGCCTCGTGCTAGACGTTTGTCCCAAGCTAGCAATTTGTGTATCAGGCTTATGAATACGAACCAGGCGATGGTATAGAAGTGTAACTTCAATCGCTGTGTTGTTTTTTATTCGTTTCTAACACGTCCAACTTCTCGCGAACGGGCAATTCTGGCTCGCGAGAAAGCCCGTTCGCGAGCGGAGGAGAGCACGGGCAATCGGTGAGTTTCTCTCGGCAGCTCGAGACTCGCGACGAGAACTCGAGAGAGAGAAAATTTTCTCGCGAGAGCGCGATAATACCAACACTGCATTTGTTAAACAACTCAATGCAAATTTGTTTTTGGTCAATAAATCGTGCTTCGCTCCTTTTTCTAGATGCTGTATTTAAATTGGATTATGAACGTAAATTTCTTCTGAAAAATATAGCTCTCTATCAAGGTATTATCATAATCCTTACAAATTGGCAGCTTTTGCTATTGATTTCGATAGCATTAGCCGCCCCAAAAAAAAAGCTCTACATGGCACAAACAGACCATCCACCCCCGCATCCGAACTTCCTCCACGCCATTTGGGAACGTTTTTAAGGTGGACTTGATTCAGGTCAACACCGCCTCGTGGGAGTACGCGGACCTCAGTCGCGGCCATCGCTAACGAGCGAGCTTTAAATATTGAACCCAGGTAAACATCATCGCCGTATTGGATGTCACTGACTGTTAAAATAAACCATAAATCAGTGCCCCGGAAAGGGGAGGGTTTACACTTGTGTGTGTGATAAATTTGGACTTTGTTGTCTAAATTGCTCGTTCTGAGCGCGCGCGCTTGGAGAGGCGCCGATAATTAATTTGGGCCTGATTTCAAACCCATTCTTGTCAAGTGCACTCTGTTTCATAACAATTGAAATTAACATTTTATCAAAGATAAATTAAATCGATAATGCAAAAATGATTTCAAAAATTCTGCCTTTTTTCGATACTGGACTAAAATTTTGTTTGGCACATGTCACTTTATGGGAAATTTGACGTACTTTTCGAATCTGAAATAACCCAGGTGTGGCATTTTTCATTTAGTCAATAACTCGAACTTTATGGGAGCAATTCTTTACGAAATCGGTATTTTTTCTTCAATTTTAATTTTTATATTTTTTAATCTGGCTGAAACTTTTTTGGTGCCTTCGGTATGCCATTTGCATCATAAGTTTGCCCATATGGTTTTCCACACATATTTGGAAGATGGACAGCAATGGACAGCAATGGACAAAAATGATATGTGAAAACTTAAAAATCTGTATCTTTTGAATGATTTTTTTGATAGATTTGTTGTCTTCGGCAAAGTTGTATGTATGGATATGAACTTCACTGGAAAAAAATGATACACGGTAAAAAAAAATTGGTGATTTTTTATTTAACTTTTTGTCACTAAAACTTGATTTGCAAAAAAACACTATTTTTATTATTTTCTTATACGGTTCAGAGGACTTCAAATGACAACTTTTCAGAAATTTCCAGGTTGTGCAAAAAATCTTTGACCGAGTTATGAATTTTTCAACTTCATTTTTTGATGTAAAATCAGATTTGAAATCAAACAGTACTTTGGTGCAATTTTGATAAAGTGCATCGTTTTCAAGTTAAATCCATGTTTAGTTGACTTTTTTGAAAATAGTCGCAGTTTTACATTGTTTTAAACATGTTTGCCCACTTTTGATAAAAAATATTTTTGAAAAGCTGAGAAAATTGTCTATATTTTGCTTTTTGAACTTTGTTGATGCGACCTTCAGTTGCTGAGATATTGCCATGCAAAGGTTTAAAATTTTAAAATGAAAAAAAATAGTTTTAACTGGAAAAAATACCTATCTAGGTTATTGCAGATTCGAAAAAAAACATTAAATTTCCCTTGTAATTACAGATCTAAATTTTTTGTAAGGTTGAGGAACGAAATATGGCTGAATTTTTGAAACTTTTTATTGTATATTTTTCGATGAATATGCGTGTTTATGAAATTTAGAGTACACCATCAAATCGGGTGACCTATTTTACTTATGATTCCCCCAGACACCAATTTTGCAAATTTCAGGCTGCAAATTATTGAAAAACACGTATTTTTCGAATGTTCAAAAACGGAAGGGGTCGACAGCCCCTCCATCACAAGATATCGAAAAAGTTTTCTCTTAGGAAAAATGTTCACACAAATCGGGATCGGGGTAACTTTTTCCAATTTCGTGTGAGTTGGCGGAGAATCACTCCTATTGTTTTATTATGTCAACATGTCAGACGAAACTAATTTCAGCAAAATTCAAGTTTAAATTTACGCACAACTGAGTTTAAAACAGTTCCTTTGCGGTGGTGTCACTTTACGTCACCACGGTGTGGCCAAAAATATGAGTCACTTATCACCGTGTTTCCAGTCGAATAACCAACTAAATATGGCGAGACGGGCGCTGATTGACGACGACACAAAGTGCCTACAACGCGCAGCCGGAAGGCGTTCATAAATTACGAAATGTTTGTTGAGGGTGGTAGATATTTGGTGTGAAATGTGGTAATTGGACTGTTTATCTCAGTGTGCGCATGAATAATTAAAAAATAAATCTGTGACGGGTTTCGTGGATTCTCTTCCTCCATCCAAAATATATCGGCAGAGGCGTGAAAATTGAATCGTTAACGGTCCTCGACGCACTTTGGTCATCTTGACACTCCAGTGGCTGCTTCGCGTTGCCACATTTGGCACAGGACGGCCTTTGGAGGACGCTCGCTGGGGCAGCTTTTATGGATACCCAAATTACTGGCTGAAAGGAAGCCAGTTGCAAATGATAGTAGCTTAAATAAATTACAATTAGCATCATTAGTGCCACACCGCGGTGGAGCCCAACTTAACCTCTTGGCTCGTCGTACTCGGAGGGTTCGTCAACAGGTCGATCGTTGGAGAGGAAGCGGTTTTATTGGGTGCGTAGGAGAGCGAGTACAGGTCTCGAGGATTACCGAAATTGTGGGCATAAAATTGAGCAAATGGTGGTAAACAGATCCATAAAGTCGCGCTGAGCTGAGCCCAAAAGCAGGCGACAAAGACGACGACGACGATGATGATGGCGAAGAGATACGCGCCGAAAATCTGTCTGATTGACTTCTCTGAGCCTGCAAAGAGTAATGAATGGGGGCACGCTTTAAGGAATTTAACCAAGTATGGATCATAATAATAAGATTGTGTCGACAAAACGGATCATAATTTATGATAAACAAGCTGTCAGTCAGGGATACTCACGGCGTGGATTGGAATTGAAAATAAATCTATAAAAATAAAAAAATAAGTCGAACTTTGCAACATCATTTTACAAAAAATCTTTTATCCAATTATTTTGACTGCACCTATTCTTTTCATGTTTGGTCAACACCATCAACTCACATGTCGTCAATGTCGTGCTAACTTGTCGTACGTGCATTTTGATCGAAATTGAGTTAAGAACGCCATGTTGTGCAACCTCACCTTTTGCCCTTCACGGATCTCCAAAATTCGATTTCAATCCTGAGATATTCAATAAAAACCAAAAAAACTCCGTGCATTTTTGTAATTTTTCATATGAAAGAAGTTTTGATCTTGTCAAGCTATCTCGACATAGGCTCAAAATTGATGTAAGTACGACAATTGGTCAGAGGGATTTCAGATCAGAACGCGTTTGAAATCAAAAATCTAACCACTAGCTGGGTTTCAAATTTGAGCTTGATCTGACGGCAGGAACCTCTTCAAGTTTGAATGGGAAAATTCATTTTACGGTTAAAGAATCTTTATATAAGTTAGAGTAACTTTCTCCAAAATACGGGAAAAATATCCTTTAAAATATGGTGTCTTTGAGAAATACTCTAAATCCGTTAGGATCGGACAACGCCCTAATAGTTCATATCTTCATAAATTTTGAAGATTATTTCCTATAAAAACTTCAAGGACTTACAGGATGGGCTTCCCGTGTTCAGATCGAGCTAAAATTTTTAGACAATCTTAGTTTTTATTGTCAAAGTTGTTCCCTATCTAGGACATGACCTAAAAGCTATTTCTGAAGATCAAAGTACAGTTTGATTCGATCTGACTTCTACATAATGAAACGTGCAATACTCAAATCAGTTTTTGTCGAGCTGTGTAATTGGTAATACTCAATTAGGTCATCAATAATATTTTTTTCAAGACTGGAAACGATTACCACGATGAGTGTTTCAATCGTTTCGCCCATACACAACAAACCTACCGGAGAATCTGCACGTCAAGTGAATTAATTGAGCTAAAATGCATCTCGCTAATTTCTTCAGCCTCTCATCACTTGAGCGAGGGGAGTAAAACTGATGGTTATTTGGCACGAATCTTGTGTGCATGCTAATTAGCACCCAACCGAGAGAGTAAGGCGTCATTGCTTGCATACCTGCTACCGTCCCCATCGTGGGTTCACTTCCATTTTGCGCTTTCAATAACCGAAGGACTTTGATTACCGGACAAATTAAATTACGGCCGCCGCCGCTGCCGCCATGCCGAGGCGCGAACGTTGCCAACAAGTGGTCGATGTTAATAAACCTCGCCACTGCTGGCCAACCAGAAAGCTGAAGTCCGTCATTCACACTGGTTTTTGGTTCGGATTCCGGAGATGCAAATCCGCAATGGAAGTAGCAGGGGCGGTTGGACCAAACTGCTACCACACGCTACCACAAATGAGACCCCCGACCGATGAACCATCCAGGCAGAAGTTGAGCAATAATGCACCTCCGGTTGTGGTCGGCAAAGTGGGGTAAAATAGGTTTTTATCGAAAACAATTAGCAATTTATTACATGTTTTCTTAGAGAATCATGACGGGTCTCTGTTAACGCACAGTTAATCTAAAAAAATACCTAAAATTAATCCTGAAGGGTTAACCTCACAATTCTGTAATCTGCATTTCTTTTTAATCTAAAATCAAATTGAGAGATTCGTTTGATAACATACTCAAAGTCCGACTCACCCCACTGTCCAGCTCACACCTCTCTAGCTACCCCCGGAGCTCGTAAGAGATGGCAATGCTGGATAGTCTACAACAGCGGGCGTAAATAACGGCTTATAGAAATAAATTTTATTGCAGTCCATTAATCCAACAGCGAGCATGAGCCGGGTCAGGCTGAGAGTGGCCAGAAAAATTATGCACTTGTTGCACTCTGGCTGCTGCAGCTGGCAAGAAAAATGACAAATATTTATCTTTCACCTTCTCCTGTTGGAAACTTTTGTGTACAGAGGAAGCTTTTATATTTAGATAATTTGTTGATCAAAGATTTTTCAACTTATAATAACTTTTATTAAAATTATTACAAATTTGCATAGGAACAAAAAGAAAAAGCTAACAGCATACGTCATTACGTAAATGAATTTCAGAAATCCACAAACTGTAGCGGCCACTTCAAAACTGAATAACATCACAATTCGCCAGAAACACACGCGATGACCTACGGCAAGAGCAACAGATTCAACACACATGTTCAATGTTCATAGGGATTTAGGCGAGAGTTGTTGCAGAAGTCAACAAACACTTTACTGCAACATTTTTGTTTCGATACACCAGCATCCGTTGCCGTCACGTGCCGCGTGATGTCAATGTTGCACTCTGCCAAGATGTGGTGTATCTGTGCAATGCTGTACAGTCATGCCTCGGTTTAGCACCGCATATGGGGGATGCAAAACCGAGGCGTGCATAACCGAGTCATGCATAACCGAGGCACAGAGCTTATGGGATTTTGGCTATATGGGAGACATTGGCTTTAATCGTACGAAAAATCATACAAACATCAAAAAATTATAGTGTTTTGAAATCGAGATGATGTCAGCTATCCATTGAAATGAAAATGAAAATTTTCAAAAAAATACGTATTTTTCCTGTATTTCGAAAATGCATTTTTTTCTCTAAAGAAACCAAAAATATATTATTATTGCAATATGGGTATCAAATGATCAGGTTTTTTTTTTCATACATTTTGGATGTAATAAGAACATTTTTAGAAAATACTCAAAATATTCACAAAACTACGTCTTTATGAAAAAAAAACTCCAAATTTCAATTTTTACAATATGGGTATCAAACGATCGGGATTTTTCATACATTTCGAATGTAATAACAACATTTTTAGAAAAAACTCAAAATTTTCATAAAACTATGTATTTTCGAATAAAAAACTCAAAATTTCCGTTTTTTACAATGTGGGTATCGAACGATCGGGATTTTTTTAATACATTTCGAATGTAATAACAATATTTTTTTGAAAATACTCCAAATTTTCACAAAACTACGTAATTCCAAAAAAAATACTCAAAATTTCCGTTTTTACAATGTGGGTATCAAACGATCGGGATTTTTTCATACATTTCGAAAGTTTAAAAAAAAATGAAAAAAACTGTAAATTTTCACAAAACTACGTATTTTTGAAAAAAATGATTTGATTATTTGATACCCATATTGTTAAAACTGAAATTTTGAAAAGCTTTAAAAAAATACGTAGTTTTGTGAAAATTTTGAGTATTGAGCAACTCTCTACGAAATCGGCCGATTTCGATCATTTTTATTTTTTGTATTTTTTTATTTGACTCAAACTTTGTGGGGGCCTTCCCTATGACCAAATAAGCTATTTTGTGCCATTGGTTCACCCATACAAGTCTCCATACAATTTTGGCTGCTGTCCATACAAAAATGGTATGTAAATATTAAAACAGCTGTAACTTTTGAGGGAATTTTCTGATCAATTTGGTGTCTTCGGCAAAGTTGTAGGTATTGTTGAGGACAATTGAGAAAAAAATATGTACACGGAAAAAAAATTGCAGATTTTTTTATCAACTTTTTTTCACTAAAACTCAATTTCCCAAAATATGTATTTTTTGATTTTCGAGATTTTTTGAAATGTTTTAGGGGACTAAAATCCGCAACTTTTGAGCTATAGAGAAACATGGTCAAAAAATCTGCCGCCAAGTTATGATTTTTTGAAAAATAGTGATTTTTGGAAAAAAAATCCAAATTTCATGCAAAAACAAATTTGAAGTTATTTTTTAATGCAAAATTGAATTTGCAATCAAAAACTACTTTACATTTTTTTGATAAGAGCTCCGTTTTCAAGATATAGCAACCGAAAGTTTGATTTTAGCAAAATATTTGCAGTTTTTTTATTTTTAAAAATAGTGACCATGAGCGACCATTTCTAATAATATTTTTTTTTTGAAAAGTTCAGAAAATTTGCTATAAAATTTTCTAAGAGACATTGAAGATTGGACCTCGGGTTGCTGAGATACAGCCGCTTCAAGAAAAAGAAACACGAAAATTGAAGTTTTCTAAGTCTCACCAAAACAACCCACCATTTTCTAATGTCGATATCTCAGCAACTAATGGTCCGATTATCAATGTTAACACATGAAACATTCGTGAAATTTTGCGATCTTTTCGAAAAAAATATTTTGAAAAAAATTAAATCAAGACTAACATTTAAAATGGGCGTAATATTCAGTGTTCGGCCCTTTTAAAATGTTAGTCTTGATTTAATTTTTTTCAAAATATTTTTTTCGAAAAGATCGGAAAATTTCACGAATGTTTCATATATTAACATTGATAATCGGACCATTAGTTGCTGAGATATCGACATTAGAAAATGGTGGGTTGTTTTGGTGAGACTTAGAAAACTTCAATTTTCGTGTTTCTTTTTCTTAAAGCGGCTGTATCTCAGCAACCCGAGGTCCAATCTTCAATGTCTCTTAGACAATTTTAGAGAAAATTTTCTGAACTTTTCAAATAAATATTTTTAGAAATGGTCATTCATGGTCACTATTTTTAAAAATCGGAAAACTGCAAATATTATGCTAAAATCAAACTTTTGGTGGCTATATCTTGAAAACGGAGCCCTTTATCAAAAAATCTGTGAAGTACTTTTCGATTGCAAATTCAATTTTGCATTAAAAATTGATTTCAAATTTGTTTTTGCATGAAATTTGGATTTTTTCCAAAAATCACTATTTTTTCAAAAAATCATAACTTGGCGGCAGATTTTTTGACCATGTTTCTCTATAGCTCAAAAGTTGCGGATTTTAGTCCCCTAAAACATATCAAAAAATCTCGAAAATCGAAAAATACGTATTTTGGGAAATTGAGTTTTAGTGAAAAAAAGTTGATAAAAAAATCTGCAAATTTTTTTTCCGTGTACATATTTTTTTCTTAATTTTCCTCAACAATACCTACAACTTTGCCGAAGACACCAAATTGATCAGAAAATTCACTCAAAAGTTACAGCTGTTTGAATATTTACATACCATTTTTGTATGGACAGCAGCCAAAATATATTTTTGGATTCTTTAGAGAAAAAAAATGAATTTTCTAAATACAGGAAAAATACGTATTTTTGCGAAAATTTTCATGAAATAATAATTTTAATGGATAACTGACATCATCCCGATTCCAAAACACTATAATTTTTTGATTTTTGCATGATTTTTCATACGATTAAAGCCAATGTCTCCCATATAGTCAAAAACCCATAAGCTCTGTGCTTCAGTTAAGCACTGGGCCGTGCTCAACCGAGGCAGCTGAACGGTGCAAAACCGGGCAGTGCAAAACCGAGGCGTGCAAAACCGAGGCATGACTGTATGTTTTTATTCATGTTTGCTTGCGATCGGACGATGCACCTCCCACCGCACTGTCAGTTGGACTGCATTCGGTGGAATCCGTTTGGGTGGGTGCTTGAATGAATGTAGCAATAGTATTATTTGTATTTCTCTTTATATCGTTCTTTTGCCTTTCTTACTAAAGAAAGGTATAGGTTTTACTTTATGGCTGGTCGTCATTTTCATCTTCATAAATAAGACGATACAGCAGGAATTTAAATCGGAAAAAATCGCTAAAAAATCACACTGCATCGATTTTCGACGATCTATCGATTCATCTTGACAGAACTCGTCTATCTCCAACCCTCGAAATTTGAGAAAATAAATTCCGTGAAGATCAAGTGATGTTCGTATGTGGTAAAATTTTGCCAAATTTTGTGTCGCGCTGTTCTCAGCTCCCCTGAATCCGATTTTGATTCTTCTTAATGCAGATGAAAGCTAGTGTGCTGAACCTGGGCGAGTTGCCGCTCAAATTTCGAAATATCCATCTGTTTTTGGATGTGGACAGAATTTTCAACAAAATACACAGTTTTCAAATGAAAATATGGTCAAAATTTTTCATTTTCATATCTTTTATTTATCTCAAAAATTGCATTTTTCGATTTCTACAACCTCCCAAATTTTCATCCAGATCCATAATCTGGTTCTGGAGTTAGAGCCGTTTGATTAACCTACCAAAAGAAAAAAATCCCTAAAAAAAAGGTTAAAGCCCACTTGGTGACCTTCGCCAACACTTTTTATTTCCAATTTTATCCGAAATTTCTTTCTACATTCATAGTACAGACCATGAGTGAGCATCTGAAACAAATTTGACATCTATCGGCAATCCGGATAAATTTTTAGAGCGATTTACTTTTTGCCTTTCTTACTAAAGAAAGGTATAGGTTTTACTTTATGTCTGGACGTCATTTTCATCTTCGTCAATATTACGATTCAGCATGAATTTGAATCGGAAAAATCGTCAAAAAATCACACTGCATCGATTTTCGACGCTTCGTCGCCAAGTCGACAAGTTGTCAAGTTGAGCTTTGAATACTGGCGCGAGAATGCTGGCGCATATATTTTGTGGCTCGACTTATACTCGTTTTAAGTTTATTTAACAGGATTTCATTGGATTCTAATAGGAGCTTTCTAAGCTTTTCATCGTTAATATCGTTTTCAAAGTGTTCAATGCTGGCGACGCCAATGGCTTTCTATCGATTGAGTGTGTAGTGGTGCGGTTTTAAAAATAGCTATATCTGACTCTGTCACTTTCGTAGAAGCTGAATGGTAAGCTTTCCTGCACCGTGCGGCACACGCGGTTCACTTGTACCTCGGTTTTGCTTGGCTTGATGCGCTGGAACGATGAACCAAAATATCAACACACAAAAGGGCTCGTTGCGAAGCTAGAAAACCAAAACCGCGGTGTGCGTTGTCACTGACGCATGGGAAGCTGGCTATGCTCGCGTTTGTCATAAACTCTTCTTTGATTAAGAATACGTACGATTAATAATATTCTTTTGGTGAAAATTGCGTTTTTTATTTCTTTTAGAAAGCATATCACTTCTAATACTTTGCATTCATCATTAGACTTTCTTTTGTACTGACGTTATAAATAAACAAAGTCGTTGTTGTGAATTTAAAGAAGAAGTTCTACTATTGTTATATTCTTTAGTAAGAAAGGCTCTATCTCACCCCAGGTGGGATTAAATCGGGTTTTATTGTATAATGGAGTTATTTTAAAACCTCCGAAAAAGTAGCAGCCAGATCATCAAACTTTGTGAATAATCGAAAAGGAATTCAAAAATCATAATCACTGATGCACAGGCAAATAGTTACGAAAGATATTTCCATTCAATTTTCAAAAGTTCGACAAAGACGATATTCGATGACAGGGTTGTCAAGTCTACAAAGTTGTTGAACGTTGGAAAAGTCTTTGTAATTTCTTCACAACCATTTTGGCAATAATTTTTATCAAATTCACGACAGAATCAGATTCGCCATTATGTTTCTTGCCAGTTGTTTCTGAACTTTTCCCGGTCATCTCGGAGATCCCTTTTAATAAATAAAACATAGACCATTTTGGTCGAAAATGAGTTAATGATGACGTTTTGCTATAGAACAATTCTCTGAGATTTCGGTCATTTGGTTTTTTTTTGTATTTTTTAATCCGGCTGAAACTTGTTTGGTGCCTTCGGTATGCCCAAAGAAGCATTTTTGCATCAATGGTTTGTCTATATAAATTTCCATACAAATTTGGCAGCTGTCCATACAAAAATGATATATGAATATTCAAAAATCTGTAACTATTGAAGGAATTTTTTGATCGATTTGGTGTCTTCCGCAAAGTTGTAGGTATGGATAAGGACTACACTTAAAAAAATGTTACACGGTAAAAAATTGTGATTTTTTATTTATATTTTTGTCACTAAAACTTGATTTGCAAACAAGCACTATTTTAATTTTTTTTAATTTTTTGATGTGTTTTAGGGGACATAAAATGCCAACTTTTCAGAAATTTCCAGGTTGTGCAAAAAATCTTTGACCGAGTTATGAATTTTCGAATCAATACTGATTTTTTCAAAAAATCGAAATATTGGTCGCAAAAATTTTTCAACTTCATTTTTCGATGTAAAATTAAATTTGCAATCAAAAAGTACTGTAGTGAAATTTTCATAAAGTGCACCGTTTTCAAGTTATAACCATTTTTAGGTAATTTTTTTTGAAGATGGTCGCAGTTTTCCATTTTTTAAAATTAGTGCACATGTTGCCACTTCTGAAAAAAAATTGAAAGGCTGATTCTCTATATTTTGTTTTTTTGAACTTTGTTGATACGGCCTTTAATTGCTGAAATATTGCCATGCAAAGGTTTAAAAAGCAGTAAAATTGATGTTTTCTAAGTCTCACCCAAACAACTCACCATTTTCTAACGTCGATATCTCAGCAACTAATGGTCCGATTTTCTATTTTAAAACATGAAACATTCGTGAAATTTTCCGATCTTTTCGATTTTTTTTTCAAATCAAGACTAACATTTTAAGAGGGCCAAACATTCAATTTTACGCCTTTTTGAAATGTTAGTCTTTGCCGAAGACACCAAGTCGATCAAAAATTCCTTCAAAAGATACAGATTTTTGAATTTTCATATATCATTTTTGTATGGACAGCTGCCAAATTTGTATGGAAATTTGTATGGACAAACTATTGATGCAAAATGGCTTCTTTGGGCATACCGAAGGCATCAAAAAAGTTTCAGCTGGATTAAAAAATACAAAAATTAAAATGAAAAAAAGAAAAGATTTCGTAGAGAACTGCTCTATACATAACAAACACTACAAGATGCTTTAACCCGATTTTGGGAACACGCTTCCGTTTCCCGGATATCGCAATACACAATTCTGACATAGACCAATTTATCATAAAAATGTTTGTACACACTTGTGACACGTCATACATGTTGTTGGAAAATGTGGAAAACATTTGTTGTTTTTCAGAAATTTATGAATGAAATATGCACACTTTCTAAAGGCAATGCAATCTTTTGTTTTTGAAAATAGATCAATTAAGTCGGTTGAACTATTGATTGAAGCCGCATCTCGGCCCGAGCATTTGTAAATAACAAGGGAAATGCGTAAAAATACCTTTCTCTGGTATCAATACCAAATTTTGGTATTCCTGGACCCTTTAAAATTTGTCTTAAGGATTATGCAAGAGCAAAATGTGGTATCATACCAATTTAAGGTATTGTTTTGATATTGCAAAATTGCGGAATTTGTCAATGGTCGAACACCACATTTTGGTATCCTTTTGATATTACAGTATTTTATCAAATTCCTCTGAAACTATGGAAAAAATTTGACCAATTTTGACAAAATAATTATCTTTGCGCTAAAATGATTTCTCAAAGCGAATGCCTTCATTGAATACCGGAAATTTCAAACTTGATTTTAAACATGTGTGTGAAATTGTGGAAAATTTTCTAAGTCAGGATGCCACATTTTGGTATTGAAAGGTTTCATCAAATTCCTCTGAAACTATGGGAAAATTTTGACCAATTTTGATAAAATAATTAATTTTGCGCTAAAATGATGTCTTAAAGCGAATGCTTTCATTGAAAACCGGAAATTTCAAACTTGATTTTAAACATTTTTGATATACCCCCTAAAGAAATTACTTAAAATTGTGGAAAATTTTCAAAGTCAGGATGCCACATTTTGGTATTATTTTGGTATTGAAAGGATTATTATTTTGGTATTGAAAGGTTTAATCAAATTCCTCTGAAACTTCGGATTTTTTTAAAATTTTGACGAGATAATTGATTTTTATTTGACTTGAAACCCATAAATGTTTAAGCTGATTTTCATATTTTTTGATATACCTTCTAAGATTTTTTTTTAAAACGTAGAAATTTCTCTAAGTTCAGATAACCAACAAAAAAAAACAAACCATCCACATTAACGACCCCCGGGTCTTTTGTGGTCTCTATTGCAAGTTTCTGCTCGAACCTAGGAGTCCGAAGGCTTGAATGGGGAGAGCACACAAACCTCTTTTTGCTCCAAGGAACCTTCCACCCCAGTGTTTGAACTGACGACCTTTGGATTGCGAGTCCAACCGCCGCCAGCGATTCCACCGGAGTAGGCCTGGTTTGGTGTGTTGTTTGTACTTATGGCATGGAGACAACTCCTACATCTGGAATGACTTAACGGCCTAACAACCAAGGCCGGGACCGACATTTTACTTCCTCATCCGATGGAAGGTTGCAGCAGATGGGAATCGAACCCAGAATCATCCGCTTACAAAGCGGACAGCGTAACCATTCGGCCACGCACTGCCACTGCCAAGTTCAGATAACCAAATACTTTGAAAATCGAGTAAATCAACAGATTATTGAAATTTGGTGAATTTCAATCCTTATTTTTCAATCTTGTTATTTTTCAGAAGCTTCAAGAACTTCAAGCACATGCCGTTCATCAATGACAAATGCATTCGATGTGGTGAAGAATATCACTAAGAACAACATGGATTCATCAGGTGAGCAGATTTGGCTGTTGCATGTCTCGTGGCGCAGGGGTAGCGGCTTCGGCTGCCGATCCCGATGATGCTATGAGACGCGGGTTCGATTCCCGCCTTATCCACTGAGCTTCTATCGGATGGTGAAGTAAAACGTCGGTCCCGGTTTCTCCTGTCTCGTCAGAGGCGCTGGAGCAGAAATCCCACGTTAGAGGAGGGCCATGCCCCGGGGGGCGTAGTGCCAATAGTTTCGTTTTTTTTATATGGATCATTTCCGTTTTTTTCATTAACTGCAACTGTTGCACTAAAAATGGTATTACTTGTGCAAATACCAGCGACCAAAATGTGCTCTTGATTGCCCAGTAATAGATGGTAAAATACCATGAAATCATACCAAAATCTTGTATTTGGAAGACCACAGGAATAGCAAAATCTGATTATCCAAGTGCGCGGGAATACCTAAAAATAAAACTATGTCAATATCAAGTTTTGGTATTCAAGCAATGTTCAAAAATCCAGAAGACCTCAACTTGGTATTGAAATGGTTTTATTTTGAGATATTATTTTACCCTTGGAATAACATGGGGTGAACGGGGCTAATTTTCCGAGTCCTGCCAAGACTATTCTTATGTAAAAAAGCCCTAGGAAGCGATTGGAGAGGGTTTCATCCTGGGTGCACCACGGGGAACCGAGATATGGCTGGATTTTCCCTGGAACTTGTATTCCGAAAATTTTACAAAATATCCCCTATGGCAAATTGTGTGACATGTTCGTGCTATTTTGTCACACCCGCCATTTCGACGTCCCGAGAAAATGCGTTTAAAGGTTTGACCTTAAATGAACCAAAAATAAAGCAAAAATTCTACATTTACATGCACAGATAGAAATCTTGTAAGAAAATCTGATAACTCTGTCAACTCTGTTTGCCGAATTTGTCAACATTGAAATGTTTCCAAAATTGTCAAATTGTTTTTCGATTTCATTGTAAATGTTTTCAAAATCGACAACATTGTACTCAAGATCGAAAAAAATGTTGACGATGTTGGAAACATTTCTGGAGTTTTTTTTTTTGAAAAGGTCCAATAAACCAAATTTTCAGTTTTTGATTTTTGGGTGTTTTCGAAACCGCCTTGAGTCAGGGGTATTAAAAAACACCCAAAAAGCAAAAACTGAAAATTTGGTTTATTAGACCTTTTCAAAAAAAACTCCAGATTTCAATGTTAACAAATTCGACACCACGGAGTAACCGGATTTGCTTGCAGGATTTCTATCCGTGTGCACTAGGGTGGTCCAAATTCGGGATATCTCGGGGCTACTCCCTGAAATCAAAGATTGATCCATCGCTAGGCTGAATTCCGTATAAGGCCTTTGATAGTTATTGCGATTTCTATAGGTGAAAACTGAAACAGTTGCTTTTTTCCATACATTTTGACGATTTTTCCCAAACCAACTTCAAGCGATTAGAGGGAGGGGTTCCCGTGGTCAGAATGAGCTCAAATTTGGAATTCAGCCCAGCGAAGGGTCAATCTTTGATTTCAGAGGGTAGCCCCGAGTATGCCCAGATCTGGAGCACCGTGCACACTTAGGTGGTCCAAATCTGGGTTTACTCGGGGCTACCTTCTGAAATCAAAGATTAACCCATCGCTGAGCTGGGTACCATAAATCGGGGTGACTTTGATAGGATTTCAATTTGTTTTTTGAATATTTTCCAACAGAAAAGGTTTTTCTCAAGATTCTTATTTCTAAAACATGTACTGGGGTATGCCACACCAAGTCCATGCACTATTTTGGAAAAAAAGATTTTTCAATAGTGTTTAGAAAAATAGTTATGTTAAAAAATCTTAGTTTAAATTCCGGGGTGACTTTGATAGTCATAGTTTTTCTTATTAAAATCATATTTAAGATGTTCAAACTTTATTTGTACGTTAAATGTACCATCACTAAAGTAGCTCATATCGTTTTAAGAAAAAAAAATCCATGTTTATATTTAGTTAGCTAAGTTTATAAGCTTTTTAACAAAATACATATAAATTTTAGGTAAAATTGTTAAAAGTCGGAATTTTGCCAGAAGTTTATTAAACTAGTTTTGTTTATAAATCAATCGATTTAAATTGCATTTCGTACTGAATTCGAAGCACGAATCACAAGTTTTCACATTTTATATGAAATTTGTTCAACTGAAATTGCCTATAAATTTGGAGATTTTTTTTTAATTGTGTTTCAAAAACCCATATTATTTATTATTTACAAACTTATTTAACCTTCTCCTACACAGAAAAAAATAATGTTAATTTGGAAGCTGTAATTTTGGAAGGTTGAATATTACCTCTTTTATGATGTAATTTTGCCTCAATTTAGACTGAAAAAGTGACATCACACCAGAAAAGTGGTAAAATTACACATTTCCAGAGGTTAAATTACACCTTTTTTCTGACATAAAAGATGTACCCGTTCCCAGATGTAATATTACCATGATTTTTTTTTCTGTGTAGTAGAAAACTGTCCAAAGAATCCGAAAATGCATTCTGTTTTCCGATTCAAAATCATGTTCATTGAGAAAATCATGACACTTTGAGAAGTTTAAAATAATCACTTTCATCAAAATTTTCTTAACTATAGTTAACTAACTTTTTAAACTTTTCAAAATTTTATGAAAAGTTCTTTTTGAGGTACTTTGAACACTTCTCTACCAAGGTCAATATGGTTCTAAACCATTCCGTACGTATTTTACTTGTACTCTTCATTTTGCGGAAAAATCGCAAACCTATCAAAGTCACCCCGGCTATCAAAGTCACCCCGTTTTACGGTATGTCATAACGACCATGGTTAGCGCGATTTGATTGGACAGACTAAAGCTGTACAACTTGATCCTGATAAGTTACTAGCCATTTAAAAAAGTAATCTTTTTATGTTTTTTTTTTCACCAGGATAAATGTACGACTTTTGCAGAAAAAATCCCTTTTTTTGCACCTTGTTGCATAATCTATCATTTCAGAATTAAATTATATTTCGGTAAAAAAAACTATTGATAAAATAACCCCACTGCACAGTAAAACACGCTTTCTTCCTCTTCCGTGCACTGTTCCCCGTTTATGACAGCCAGTCCTTTGAAGATCGCGGGAAGCAAGATCAAATTTCAGCCAAAGTTTAAACGCTGCACGAGATTTCAATCAACCGGTGCGGTAAACCACAGCGCACTACAACAGCAATTTAATGACACACTTTGAGCTCCCCAACTGTGCCGCAGATTCATTCCAATCTTTGGCCTCTTTACTGAAGGGACCGGGCTGGGTGGGGTTGGTTTCGTGTCCAACTGTTGCATATTGATTATGCAGATGAAGGAGCAATTTTTTTTTTGCGTCACCCCTCTCAGGATGGATAAACATCAGTTCGCATCCCGTGTGATGGATTATGGTGAAATTTGGCTCGCGATTCATTCAGTACACCTTTTTATCCTGCTCTCTATCTCTCTCTTTCTCAACCAGCAGTAATCATCCGCATTTTTTAATCCCAATCTTGACACGAGAGCTCTTGATCGCAGCTGAAATGTGCAATTTTGCATCTTCTTAACAATAAGAAAGACCGACCGCGGAGATCTTTGTTGGTTTTTCGAAGAAAAGAAAACATTGATTTCGTTGTTTATCCATTTGTATGTTATTATCTGATGTCATTTTTGTTTGGATTGTGTTCACAAATATGCGAGTTGATCTCCTGGGGAGTTTCAGTTTATTTTTTGTGAAATATGGAAGTGGGGGATCAACACACAATTGGCCATCGTATATTTTGGAACTTTATTGAAGTGCAAAAATGTTTGTATGATAATGAGTACGATTCATTATTTTTTTCAGTTTAACTAGGAATAATGTCATTCTGATTTGCTTTTAATAAAATGATTCTAATGTATGTTGTCATTTTCGAAGCAAAATAAAAATGAGTTTAGAACGAAACAGTCTTTTTTAAAATATCAGCACAAAAGATCTTTATAAAATACATAATTCTGAATACAGTCATCTGGAGCGGATCGGGCCACATTATGCGAATTGAGGCAGCTGTTCTAGTCTTGTGACTGCACTGCACAATATTTGGATGTATTTGATTGGGTTTGGATAGCATAGACACAGAACAACAAAAATAGTGCATCGTTTCTAAAATTTCAAGCTTTTAAGTGTTTTATAAATTTCTGTTCCTCTTCAGACTGCAGTCCCGATTCACCCCAATTGACGGTACATGCTTTGTTTAATTCATCTAAATGTTTTTATTTGTTTTTAATTTAGAATATGGGCAGTGTAGGTCAATGTCAAATTTACACTCGGGCCAAATTGATGAGAGTAAGTTGTCGGGGCCCGTGGTGTAGGGGCAAGCGTGGTTGCCTCTCACCCAGTCGGCCTGGGTTCGATCCCAGAAGGCCCGGTGGCAAATTTCGAGACGAGATTTGTCTGATCACATCTTCCGTCGGACAGGGAAGTAAATGTTGGCCCCGGTCTAATCTAGAGGTTAGGTCGATAGCTCAGTCCAGGTGTCGTCTCCCTGGGTCCTGTCTCGGTGGAGTCGCTGGTAGGCAGTTGGACTCACAATCCAAAGGCAGGGAAGGGAAATAGAACCCTAACTTGAAGTAAGTAAAAGTAAAGTAAATCTTTCCCAGTTCCTGAGGGGAACACCCTTGAAGAGTATCGGGGCCGGCATTTACAAAGCGGATTCAGTGGCAGTTTCATTCTCAACTTAATGTTAACATGTTAAGGTTTTATGTTAACATTCCATAGGTCGCCTCCCTAAGGTGTCGTGATAAGGTCCAGTTTGTGACGATACACTACCTTCCCTTTACTAAGCAATCGATTCCAGAAGGGAAAAGATCACCAGTTGTGTTGATCCGAGCCGGGATTTAAACCCCGATCTACCGCTTACTTGAAGTAAGGTAACTTTGATAAGCACTGCACTTTGAAAAAATCGAGTGCGGTGCTAATGATAATATGAAAATTTGGTGTCTAAATTCATTCATTTTTAAAATGTTGTAAAAACGGAATCCACGATGTGAAATTATTGGAAAAGACAATACTTGAAACCTGGTTCTGTTTCCACCTTTTTAATATTTTTTTTCACCATCAAAAGGTAATTTCCTAGTTTGCGTAATTTAGATACTTTACTTGCAGAAATCTCAATTCGAATGTAAATATTGCTTTATATTTTCAGTCAAAAAAAAGCAAAAAAATCACTTTGAAACGGTTTGGAGAAGCTGGGGGAAACAGATATTTTTTTTAACTTTTTTTAACTCGCGTGAAGACAAAATTCTCATTCACCTTTGTCAACATTACAGATTCTTCATCACGCATCAATTTTTACACTGGAACCTATGTTGCATTCCTATTTATTGGTTTAGAATAAATATTCTTTAAAAATCAGTGGAAAAATAAACACCTTCAACCTAGGTGCTTAAAATAAGCACCGAAAAAACTGGATGTAGGTGACAACTAAAACACAGTACCTTGTTTTTTTTACAAATCTGGGTGGCTATGTAAGTTTGTCATTTTATGAAGCAAGGTTTACAATTTTGAAGTATTAATTTCTTCTTCCAGAAGAAAAAAATTACAGTTTATTAAAAATATGCCAGATTCTCACGCAAAAAAATGCAAGATTTTATCTACTGAAAGAATACCCCACAATTATCAAAGGAAATATCAATAATGTCATGCCACAAGAGATAAACACGACCCACTTTACTGGCTGGTCACTGGCCATTCGATTGCATAATGGAATCGCCTCCACCGTTGACAAAGGACACACCATTCATGGGCAATATTTAACTGTGGAAAAGGATAAGAAAACCGCTCTCCATCAATCGAGGAAATCTCGTCGAGCTAAAAGCTGGTTCCTATGAGTGTCAGGATATTTCCACTTGTATGCGGTTGACTTGGGAAAAAGCACTCGTCTTGGTACGGAGGATGCTGGATTTGTTTGCGTACAAGAAACGATATGCCATTATGGCATTCCGAAGATATTTGCACTGATGAGCTTCGGAAAAGGGTTGGAGGTTGGCTGGTGACCCAAATCTTTCCGTATTTTCCCGATCATGGACTTGTCACTGTGGGAAGGTTCCGATCCGGAATACAATCAGAAAACCACTTGGTGTGAATTTGTGGTTCATGGAGTTGCATTAATGATGTTTTCAGTGGTTATCAATTGAGTGGTAAAATTACTAGTAATCGTATCCGATCTGAGAACCCCTGGTCTGAACATTTTCCACAGAAGAAAGTGAAAAATAATCCATCCAGGAATGCAATCGTCATGTGTTTGCGTAAGGGTGCAGTCAGTTATGGAATTGACAGGAAAGCAAATCCTGCCAGCTTCATAACATTTATCATCCAGCCTTCCACCGGATACTTCGAGAAGAGTGAAAATGTGCAATTTGAGGTTATGCATCATGAATCTCAGCATAGTATTCAACAGCTATGATTGGCACTTTTCCAAGAAATTCCACACCTGAAATGTTCAGTAAGGCACTCTCAAAATTAATTTACCCCGAAACTATTTACCTCTCCTCTCGCCCGGATGACCCCAATTCTCATTACAACCGGGGATAGAATGACCCTCCTCCGAGCAGATAAGGCCTACGACCTCGGAGTTGGTGTGTTGCCGGGCGGCCGAAAAGAACGCAGTTGGTAGCATTTCCTAACTAATTATAATTTCCGCTCACTCGGAAAGTGCTATCCCGTGGTGAATTTTCATTAGACGCTGACAATGCCGAGATGCTATTGTCCTGGTGTCCGTTTGTGTCCGGAATTACCAAGTCCATGTCCATGACGCGGGCAGCTTCTTGACATCGTCGTCACCCGCTGGACCAGAGGAGTGCGACCAGCATTTGTCCAACAGGGTCCAGTGCTTTAAAATGAAAATTGTTGGCTGTTGACTCCCATGTGACTTTTGGACTATGTATTTTGAACAAGCTGTTGAGGCAACTTTGTTTTTTGTCCAGGAGAAAATTCCAGTGAAATTCAATACATATTCATTAGGATGTGTAATTAAATTTTGCTGTCCCGTTTGTCACGGGGAAATGCGAAGGGAAGATCTACGTGCAAGATGGTGGAAACGCTATACGTGTCGAACAGAATTTGGAAGTCAAACATCGAATGTTAGGTAATCAAGCCGAACTTTTTAGCTGGTTCAAATCAACGTATGAGCGGTTATAATTCCTACAAATTCATGAAGATAGCTGATTTTAGTATTGTTTGATCTGGAATCGATTGCTTAGTAAAGGGAAGGTAGTGTATTGTCATAAACTGGACCTTATCAAGACACCTAAGGAAGACAACCTATGGAATGTTAATATTAACGTCAACATGTTAACATTAAATTGATTAACTGTCACTGAATCCGCTTTGTGAATGCCGGCCCCGATACTCTTCACGGGTGTTCCTCTCAGGAACTGGGAAAGATTTACTTACTTTTAAATCAACTAGCGTCATAGACTAAGCAAATCATGAAGGATTTGGATAGCTGTGCGAAGTAATCTACCGTATCGCTGGCTGCTTCCGGATAGTTGTAGCTCACGACTGATAGCGCGCTGGAGATTCAAACGATTTGATCGAAGGCTCCTGATAATTGGAACAGGGCTTTTGCCTACAGGCCTAAGCAGTTCTAAGTTTGCTCACCGATCAGTGAAAAATTATGAGCACAAATGATGTTCAGAGAATGTTTCTCTTTTCACTATACCTCATCGCAGGTCATTAGATAAAACAAATGCGACGTTTAATTGCTGAAAGAGTGGCTATTTTAATTAAAACTGATTACAAACAATCCATCGTCGACGTTACAATCTTCCGGCTGCTACACGTTACATTTTGTTTCTTTCACCAATAGACGTCCAAATGTTTACTAAACTACGATCATTCACTTCGCGCCAAATTCCCAGACAATAAATATTCACCTCCTGCAGGAGAGTTCGAATGCACCGTTTTCTGCACCTTGGTGCAAACCAACACAAAAAAAAAATCACATAATAATAATTTATCACTGCAATCCTGTGCTGTAAAACGAATGTATATTTACAGTTGCACCGGCAGCTTGTTTACAGTCGCCACTTTACACGCACTGGAACGATCGCAGTTTGTGTATACCAATATTGGTCCACTTTTTGTTTGTTTGGCCAACATTCGGTTGCAACTCTTGCTGGGTGCAAGGTGATGGCGGATGCAGCTTCTTGAGAATAGCAAATTGCCCTCTCACTTTCATGGCCTAGCGTCTTGTGGAGCGGCGGACGAACCCTTGTGACGTCTTGCGAATCTGGAGTTTGTTTGGACGGCGCTATAAAAGCCAAACATAAATATACGATTTAATTGACTGCCTCGGCTCGGGATGAATTGACGCGTTTATATTGGGGGGGTTATTTATTTGTTTGACCCTTTAGCTTCACCTGTGCGTGAATGCTTGTTTGAGAAAATGTAAGGTTATTCTTGTCCCATAAATATAAACGTCGTTTATGAGTTGTTCAAACTTTAAGTAATGGTAATTTTTGAGCATATTAGATAGTTTTGCGATTAATTTCAACATCATATACAAAATAATGCAAATTTTAAGAAAAATACTTAAATTCTCATTCATCTCTTTCCAGGCAAAGCGGTCCCATTTGTGGAGCTGACGGTGGCCCACGCGAGTGTCCTGACGATCCTGGCGATATCCTTCGAGCGGTACTACGCCATCTGTGAGCCGCTGAAGGCCGGCTACGTGTGCACCAAGACGCGGGCGTTGCTTATCTGCCTGGCCGCGTGGACCGTGGCGGCCATCTTGACGAGGTATGTTAGGGTAATGGAACGAATTTTGTAAGTTGACTAATACGAAAGATTTGTTTATTGTTAGTTAACTCACGTTGCATGCCATAAATCACTGTTGAATTCTATTTATTAACAATGTTTACCCGTCTTGTTTGTGCTGGGTGTTTGGCTATTGTCTGCATGTAATTTACAAATTTTAAACTTCAAGCTTGTTGTGTGTTCATTTGGTGTAAGTATTTCAAATAAATCCAATCTAATTTCTCATTGCAACATTTTCAACCGTTCACAAGAAAAATAAACTAAAAGCAAAGAAAATGAACTTTCCAGAAGCATCGTCGTGTCAACCGACATGAACGATTTAAATTTATTGCACCATTCTGCTCAGCGAACTTTCCACGAGGGAAATAATCACGTGGGAAAATGAAACTGCAGAGTGGAGTGTTAAAACTATCATCAAGAATTGATAGATTGCTTTTCGTTAATCCAGCTCGGTTTGTTTAAGAAACTATCAGTATTTGGTCAGAGCACAGACACTCGGGGAGGGGATCTACACTTGATTCAATCATCGTCTCAGTGTGATCCGAAAGGATTAGTAAAGTTTTTCATGAAGAGATTTTGTCTTTTTTCGTTCAGAGACAGAGAAAATACTCGTGGCAAAGATGAATGAAACATGAAATTCCTATGAATCCCTCCGGAACAATTTAGCAAATCCCTTTTAGTTTTAACTAAAAATTTGATTGAATCTTATAAAAATTTAGTAGTTTCTATTTCCATACATTGACTGAAATTCGCTAAGTTGTTACCACGAGTTGAGCAAAGACCTAACGAGCGTTATTGTCGCGCGAATTTTTCTTCGGCCATGATTACACAGGAAGCCAGCAAAGTTTCCGCCTAATTGAAGTCTTCTCACAAAAATGGCAATTTTTCTCTTTTATCTCGTGCGTGTCAGAGGCCGTTGAGGGCCTGTAGTCAACGAACTACGTGCCTCATCCTCTTCACGTCCCATCAGTGCTACGAGAACTTCTCCGAACGTTGGGCGAGTTTTCACGCCTTTTTTTGATGCGAGGTCGTCGCCGGCAACAATGGCCAAAATTTGTCCCAATTTCAGTGAACCGTACCGGTGCGAGGTCACCCGACTGTTGCAGCCCTTTTCAGGAATGAAGAGGAAGCTGGGTGGATTGGAGGCTCGCCCGACATCAAGAAGGAAAATTGCCCATCTCATTATGTTGCTTGGGGAGCAATTGAGCAACACTCTTAAGTATGTATATTCAAAGGCAATAATTTTCCAGCCGGTTTCCTCGGTGCAGACAGTTGCGCGGTGGGATTTCAGTGTGAATTTTGAGCAAACTTGAAGTACATGTCCATAATTCATATTTCTACACCTTTGAGTCAAAACATATTTAAAATTAAATTTAATGCATAAAAGTGTTTCAAATTGTTTTCTGACAATGAAAAACTAATCTATAATAAATAATAGCAAAGGCCTGATGAGATAAATTAATTCTTAGCTTTCGATAAGATGCTATATAAATACCAGATTCAAGGTATGCCAAATAATAATGAATTGGATAATAAAAGACTAAGATTGTGTGATTTTGTATCTTATTCCAACATAAATGTTAATTTTATGAAACTACAACTAATTCAAACAATTGGTTTCATATCAATCAATAAAATATATACAGCAATTCCCCACGAAAACAGCACGATTCGCAAAAAAAATTGTCCGATCGGGCTCAATATTTAGAAACATCTAACTATTTTTTCCTTGAAGCCTATCTTATATCCTTTCGTTTGCGTCTAAGACAGCTGAAATTTGTTGAAATCGCAGGGAGTTATTTTTGCGAAAATCAACGAAAATGGCAACACGGCGTAGGACACCCTAATGGCCAAACCAAAAAAATACCGGTATAATTATTTCGGCCACTGAACAACCAGAAAATTTCTGAGCCCGAGACAACTTTTTTTTTCGAATTATGCTGTTTTCGTGGAGAATTGCTGTATAATCAGAAAATTTTCAAACTATAAAAACTTTTGAAAACACCGTGTCACACATTTCGAAGCCAACATTGTGACACAAAATGATTGCTCATAAAGCGTCCATTATACGCCTCGCAGATAAATCGCGTGAATATTCGTCACGGCACTTTGATGCGATTTTTATTCGGCTTGTTTACTGCCCCCGAAGGACAACACTCGAAGGGCCTCTGTTTATCATGGTGTTGCCAAGTCACAACATTTTGACCGGATGGTTGAGCAATGATTCAAGACTGATGGTATTGCTTATTTTTCTGAAATCCTCTCCTGATTGATAGCATTGTCGACAAGGTTTGGGGTGTTACTTTATTTTTTTGCCAAGCATTCCATGGTAAAATAGCATGACACAATTTTTACAGAAAAAGCTCATCAAATGTCTGTCCAAATCACTTAGTGAACTCTAGATCAAAGAGGCCTCAACCACAACCATCAATCAAGAGCAAAGTGTTGACCCAATCTACGAAAAGGATCATTTTGTCATCAAAGTTATACTCAACCTTCAAGAAGGTGAATTATTGACCCAGTGAGTGATATCTACGTTTCCCGCTCCTAAATCCTCCAACATGGAGAGCATTTATTATGTCCTTGATCAACATATTTTTCGCTGCAAAGTATATTAAATCCTGTCCCATCGTTCTTATCCTTAGATTTTTCAACCGTTACGCTCGTGGTTGCCTGGGCTATCGAAATATTTATGTCCTTTTTCTACTTTAATTGTACAGTTGTGTACCACCGCAACCACAAAGCGCTTTGTTCGGAACTTTATGTCCACTTCAACCTTCCCGCGCGCATCTTCCTCCTCCGGAGGATTTTTTTTACTCCGAACAACAGAAGCAAGGAAAAATCTACCGCGGAATCAAAGTGTCATTTTTAATGTATTGATTCTCATCTAATTTTTCATAAATAATGATGCTCTTCCGTGCCTTCCAGACTGTGACTCTCAGCAGATTCCAACGAAGACACGAGGACGCACACTTTCACTGACCACCCGCTTCTCCCACGGAAATGGGATAAACCTGAACATTGAATTGTGTGCCTTTTTCTTTTGCGTGCACCAATGGACTTGGAGGGGGTGGTCGGGGAGAATAAAACTGTTTGTGTAATCAGAGTAAGCAAACAAGACTTTTGCGCTGGTGCCGTCCAAACCATATCGGGTGGACACAAAGTGCTCCACGGGATATGTTCGGAACTTCGGAGCTTGGGACTTTTGGGGGGATGGACTGGACATCCAGCAGTCGTGTCTCCTGTGTGTGGGAAGAAGCAGCATTTCTTTGATAGAGGATATACATCATTTAGTAGTGATTTCATGTAGTTGATTCAACAGCGATGTCCTTCGTAACGATGAAAAGACAAAAAGAGAGTAGAATTTCACAACCATTTCTGAAAGTAAAGTTTTTCTGTTCTGAACACTATTAAATAGCATTAAAAATTTAACTGCTTAGTTATCTCATGAACTGTTAGTACTCGTGTTTTAGCTCTATGGAATAACTTTTGTTTGATTGAAGTAAAAAGCTCTTGGTTCAATTTAGTTAAAGGATTTAAACGTTGTTTTTTGACTCATAAATATATGATACGAATACACTGTTTTCACAAATAGTCCTTGAATGAGAAAACAACAAATATCAAGCTCATCTTTTCAAAAATTGAAGCAAAAAGTATCACAAATGCAGTATACATTACTAACGTAATACTATCACCGATAAGTTTTATGTTTTTTTATTCGATTTGTAGTCTCGTAATTGCTGTTGAAAATGCTGCCAAAGTTGTAATTTTTTATATAAATAATTTAAATATTTGCAAAATCATAAAAACCTAAGGTAATTTTTTCAAAGGACGTAACCTGGCTTGCAAACATCCAAGGTTACGTCCTACTGTAAAGTTACCTTAGAAATCAAATCTATCATCTCTTCTATTTCCTTTTTGCAGAGTTTAAATCATGATTATCTTGAAAAAATAGATTCTAAGCAAGCTGTTGCTGCTATTAAGCATCATATGAGATTTAACTAGATTTTCAAAGACCAGGTGTGCCTACATGATTTTAACGATGCTATCACTTGAAAGCCTCGTAAAACCTCAACCAGAAGAAAATTTACCATTTCAATTTTCACTTCTGGATCTACCCCAGTATTTCCTTCCAATACACAGAAAAAAATCAATTCTCGTAATCGTGAATTAAGTTCACGAATGTGAGAACCACGAAGGAAATTATTCATGAGTATGGTGCATTTGAACTATAAACGTGAATATATTCCTTCGTGGTTCTCGCATTCGTGAATTTAATTCACGATTTCGAGAATCGTTTTTTTTCAGTGTACTCTTACTTTGGAAAGCCTAAACTGGTACCTCCCCCCTTGTGAGCTCTTATCAATCCTCAAACAGCGCAATCTGGAACAATCCCTCCCTCTCCAACTCTCTCAGCAAGAAGTATAATTTATGGCCCTGTTACGCGTTCGGATTACTAGCCACAAAAATGATGCCAGTTAACGCCGTTGACAGCCCAACCAGCCTTGTTGAGGTTTTGTTGCCCCTCCATACGCACCAGGAAACGGAACAACTCACGCTTCCGGCCCCCCAGGGCAGCAGGTCTTTGACCTGGAAAGCATCTTGAAAGATTTTTTGCCCCTCTTCACATGATTCCCCGGATCGACAGGTCCACCGCCCTGAGGGACATCGATTACGTTTTTCTGACATTGACCACCCTGCCCCTTCTGGAATGCCGTTATTTATGGGCGATAAAAGTAAGCAGCTGTCTCCACCCATCAGAGAACATGACTTAGACCTCCGACGCGTGGTCGCTCGATTCGGTTTGAGGAGATTTCCGGGGAACGTGATGATAGTGCAAAAAACTTGCAGGATCATAATTGGGCCCAAGGACCAAGCAGCGGTTGAAGCTGGTGTGATACGGATGGAGTTTCTTTGTTAGAACTGCTCAGATACAAATCATTGACGGGATACAAAAATACTTTGCAATTATTTTAGTTATTTTATTAAGGTAAAAATATGAATACTCTAATACAAAGGGGATAATATCAAAATCACAACATACATTTTATCAAATTGTAATCTTGAGAAAGGATTGCCAGATTTTCAAATTTTATGATCAGTAGTCATCAGATTAGTGAGATCTGACTATGAAAAAGTACATGGATATGTCTTTAGAAGTTATAAATTGAGATAGGATTGCCAGATTTTAAAACATTAATAGTGGAAAGACTAATTAAATGGAATAAATCCAAGGAGGTGCTTGGTTTCTTCGAATGACTTCAGAGCATTTGTAACCAAAATTAGAGCTATTAATAACCGGCCGGAAATGAACTGGAATTTAACTCTGTCGATTGATATAGCATCGGGGAACCTGATACTAACAGCCCAAGACGTAAAATCATCAGTATCCGCCATTGACCTTTAACATTTTTAAATGTATTACCAATTAAATGATGTAGATAATGATGGCATTTGAGTTGATTTTCAGCTACATATCTAACATCCGAATATATGTGAAAACGGGTTTTATTCATATTGACAGATTTATCTGAAATCCTGAAAACTTTTTAATTATTCTGATAGCAGTTAAAAAATCTATGTGCCTTCCTCACTCATAATCAACATAATCAACAATGGGTGACATAATGGATCCCAAATTTCATCTGATTTATTTTAGATCCGGATTAAATAATACAGCAAAGTGAGATCCTTATGTTGAAAATGAACGAATTATCATTGGACTCTGTTTTCAAAAGGAAGCTATATCAATTACCTTCAAAACGTATTAAAAGACTTTTCCAGAAAAGTATGTGTTTCGAGATATAGGCAAAATCTGTAAAAATCACAAATGCGCACTAGGGTGGGGCTTTTTTGTGGCTACCCCCTGAAATCAAATATTGACCCATCACTAGGCTAAATTCCAAATTTGAACTCATTCTGACCACGGGAACCCCTCCTTCCAATCGCTTAAAGTATGTATGGGAAAAATCGTCAAAATGTATGGAGAAAAGCAACTGTTTTATTTTTTTACCTGTGGAAGGCGCCATAATTATGCGATTCTTACAATTTCTCAGATGTAGAACCTTCATTAAATTCAGAACAACTTTCCCGAAGACACCATTTTTTTTGGATTTTTTCCCGCGAAGTTATAGCGCCCAAAACTGACCATTTTTTTAAGCGATTGGAGGGGTTCCCGTGGTCAGAATGAGCTCAAATTTGGAATTTAGCCTGGTGATGGGTCAATATTTGATTCCAGGGGGTAGCCCCAAAAAAGCCCGAATTTGAACCACCCTAATGCGTGCCATGCCCCGGCTGTGGGGCAAGTGTAATTTTTTTTTATCGTTTTAACCTGGATGATGATTAGAGGGAATGAGTAACGTGATTTTCGAATGATCCCACTTTGTTAACATCTACATAGTAGGAGGCTGTTCAAGCACAAGCATGACTTTTTTCTTGCTGGTAAATGAGCTGTTTAATAATCAGTAGTATGTGTTTTATTTTGTATAGCTTTTGACATTTTTTGCCAGAAAATTTTCGGGTTTCGATCGGTTAGAAGAGATTTTTTACGGGTGACGAAGAACTGCGGCGAGAGTGTCATTCTTGTGAGTGCCTGACTGATTTTGGAATCCTGCAGCTCTTCCTGGTCCAGCAAAAAAACATCGTTAATTCTAGCGAAGCTGTTCCAACAAGCAGAGAGAATTTTAACTAAACCAGGTTTTTAAACGGAATCAAACAATAAATGATTGCGACAGGATCTTACGCTTTGACTTTGCAGTTTAAATGGGATTAGGGAATCGGGAATGGGAAATCGGTGCGTTTTGGTTTTTGCCTGTTTTTAGCCCTTAACTATTTTTGCATTTTTCAAAAACCTCTCGAGCCCATAGTCGAAGAGTGCAAAAAGAAAACTAGTTTAAAAAATTTATGCAATTTGCCAAAAATATCTGACTCCAATTGAACTTCGATTAATTCAAGAAATCTTACTACAACTTCAATCCTCACTGTCGAAAAAGCACCCAAAGCTGCGCGGAAAAACTTCCCAAATTTTTTCGGTCTATAAATACCGGTGCCCTACAATCGACGACCCGCTATCTCGCGATAAAAGATAATTGATTTATATAAAAAAGCTATAATTGCATGTTGGTCGACATCGTTCAGCTATTTCCAGCAGCGAAGCTAGGATTCCACTTGTTGGGTGTGGAAAAAGTAAATTTACGCAAACTGAACTGCAGAAGTGTTCGAGGGTGAGGAATCGCGGGGTTTAGCCATGAAAGACGTCACCACAACTTTTCGCTCTGGCATTGTGTCGGAGCAAATTTTCTAGCCACAGAAGCAGAACTAAACTTTTATCCACCTTCGACGGAACGCGACAGGGCGCCCCGCAAAATTTTATTTACGACCAATCCGGCCACCAGTCAACTCTTGGGGAGGTCCGGGGTCTCGGTGGCGTTCGCTCCCCAAAATGTGAAAAAGAAAAGATATTCGCTTTTTGTCGTAACTTCCCGGAGCAGCCCGTAGCTACGAAACGTGTTCTTCCTTCTTTATGTTTGTAAGGAGTGTAAGAGGACTTTGCTATGGCGTAAAGTTGCTAGGTTTTCCACCGAAATGTGGTCGTGTCACTACCGCAATCTTTTAATTTTAGTGCGTTTGTAAAAAATGCTATTTACTGACCCATAAAGAAAGACATTTTGCAGAAGATCAACCTCTAAATCTAATAGTAGAAACATATTTTTTACCGGTAAATTCAACTTTTCTCAAAACAAACAAAACAAAAAGCCGGAAGATTTAACCAGCGCGACGCGACGAATAACAATGCTATAGTTTTCTCGTCATTGATATTCAATTCTTTTTCTATCCTCTTGCATTATTTTTTCGCCTAGGGAAAATTGAAAGACTGCTCGGCAATAGACATCAGACATTGCTTCTGCCTTTGCTGCGGTAATGAAGCGTGAATAATGCTTGACAGTTTGGACGCGGAAAATGACATTCGCATCCAACGGGAAAGATATTGAACGAAAGTTGAGGGAAAAAGATTTTTTTCTCAACAAAAAGATGAAAATGAATGGCAATCCATTTGTTTTCGGTTGAAAATGTCTCGCCATGGTTTTGGCCTGTTGCGAGCGACGGGAAAGGGATACATATTGCAGCTGTTCGGAATTCCGTCCACGTCGCCGGGAAAGCTTACCCACCCGCCACCCCTTGCTCTGGTTTAGCACGATAACACTTGAAACTTTGTGTGCGTTGATATGCGTAAGAGTAACCAACTAAAGTGGCTTCAACGAGATCCGTACAAAGTTTGAAAGAATTTTTTTTTTTTTTTGAATTAAATATACTTTATTGAATCTTTCTTATAATAATTACATTTGGTTTACATAATAAGTGGTCAGCTGTGGCTCTTCAGCTTTAGTTTGCTTTTCGTGATTTGAACACTGTTTATTTTCATAACTTTAAAAGTATATGATTTATCATTTTTGTAACACTAGGTACAATGAGGAAAAAAAAAATGTCAAGAAAACATAACCTAACCTAAAACTAACTTTATCTTACCATAAACTAAACCAATCCTTGAATCAAGGGGTATTCAGAAATAGCACATTTTTCCCTGAATTTCAAACATTTCTCTTGAATCTTCTGATCCAACGTTTTTACTTCTGCTAATTCATGAACCTCACTTGATCTTGTCCAGCCAGGAACATTCAAAACCATTTTGAGTACCTTGTTTTGGACACGCTGGAGCTTCAATTTATGAGTTCTAGCGCAACACTCCCAAACAGGTACTGCATACTCAATAACGGGGTAAATTATTTGTTTGTAAACAGCTAACTTATTTTTCAAAGAAAGCTTTGATTTTCTGTTAATTAAAGAATACAAACACCTGATGAGAATGCTGCACTTGTTCAATATTTTGTCTACATGCTGCCGAAACAAAAGTTTCGAGTCAAGTATGAGACCTAAATAGACAACTTCCTTTGACCAGGGTATCGAAACATCATTCATTTTAATCAAAACATCATCCTTTGGGGCATATCTGGCCGATTTGGAAAGTTGAAAAATGATGGTTTGAGTTTTGGCTGCATTTATGCGAATTTTCCAGTCGCCAAAGTATTCGGAAAGAACGTCAAGACCCTTCTGAAGACGGCCAACTAAATATCTGGTTATTTTACCCTTATAAATAACGGCAGTGTCATCAGCAAAAAGTGACAACACACCATTACCAGGAAGAGTAGGCAAATCAGATGTAAAAATATTGTACAGAAGTGGTCCAAGAATACTTCCTTGGGGAACCCCCGCATCAATGTTGAATAATCCAGAAGCAATCCCATTCAGAAAAACCCTGAACGATCTCTCCGAAAGATAGTGCTGGATAATTTTGATAAGATACATTGGAAAACCGTATAAATACAGTTTATGTATCAAACCATCATGCCAAACATTGTCAAAAGCCTTCTCAACATCCAACAAAGCCATAGCAGTTGATTTAGACTCAAGCTTGTTCTGCTTGATGATTTTGGTTACTCTCGTAAGCTGATGAGCAGTATTATGTCCCTTTCGGAAGCCAAACTGCTCATTCAAAATTATATTATTATCGTTGGTAAAATCCAAAAGCCTTGAATAGATGACCTTCTCAAAGAGTTTGGACAGACTACTCAAAAGACTAATGGGACGATAACTTGTTGGCGATGTTGGATCTTTTTGAGGCTTCAAAATTGGTATGACTTTGCCCAGTTTCCAATTGGTGGGGAAGTAACCAAGTTGCAAACATTTATTGAAAATATTGGCTAGATGTTGAAAGAACTGATCACTCTGTTTTTTCAACACTAGATTAAAAATGTTATCAAAGCCTGGAGCTTTCATATTTTTCATTTGTTTTACTGCAACTTTGACTTCCTCACCAGAAACATGGGAATCTGCAGGAAATTCAAAGGTAGAGTTATTAATTGTTGAAATACTATTGGCAACTGATGTTTCTTTGCGGCTGGTCATGGAAGCGCCAAGATTATGAGAACTAACAAAATGAAGCCCAAGTGCATTTGCCTTTTCCTCGGATGTAATCAAACGAGAATCCTCAACAATAAGAGGAGGAATAGGCTTTGGTTTGTTTTTAAGAACTTTTGAAAGTTTCCAAAATGGTTTTGAATAATTCCCCAGCTGGCTTACATGTTTTGAAAATTCTTGATTTCTGATATTGTCAAGTCGGTCTTGTATGATTTTGTTCAAATTGTTAACTGAAATCTTTTTGTCATAGTCCCCAGTCCGTTGATATTGTCTCCTATAAACATTCCTAAGTCTAATCAAGTGTTTAGTATCTACGTCAATATCAGTTACCTTAAAATTAACAGGAACCTCCCGAACGTTGGCAGCCTCTGCTTGGTTGATAGCCTGCTGGATCACCTCCAGCGAACGATCAATATCGGCAGAAGTTTCCGGGTGTTGATCATAGTCGATGTTGCTGTCGACCACTTGCTGAAACTGCTGCCAGTCAACGTTGTGGTAATCTTTCCGGGTTGGTTGCCGCTGCGGAGTAACGGAAGCTCCAACCTCCACAACCACCGGATAGTGATCAGAACTCAACTCTTCAAACACCTCAGGATGAGCCACGTTCTCAGCCATATTGGTAATGAAGAAGTCGATGATTGAGTGATTCCCAGACCGAGCCACCCTCGTTGGACGATCTGGACTCACAACGTTGTAGTATCCGTTTTGCAGATCGTTGTGCAGAATCACTCCGTTCCGATTCCTCCTGCTGTTGCCCCAAACTTCATGCTTCGCGTTGAGGTCACCAGCGATGATGTACTTTACGCTCCGCCGTGTCAGCTTCTGGATATCGCTCTTCAGTTTTGCTGCTGAACCATCTCTGGAATTCACCTGACGTGGGCAGTATGCAGCAATGAAGAGTACTGGGCCAACCGAAGTGGGAATTTCCACCCCAACGGCCTCGATGATGTCCAGCTTGAAGTGTGGCAGCCGGCGTGGCTTGAGGTCACGATGAACAGCGACAAGCACACCTCCTCCTCCAGAGGTGGTCCTGTCGAGCTGCGTCGCGATCTTGTAGTTTTGCAGATAAACTTTTTCACCGGGCTTCAGATGAGTTTCCGTGATGGCAGCTACGTCGATCTCCTTCTCGCGAAGAAAATCCACCAGCTCTAAATTCTTTCTCCTAATGGAGCAAGCGTTCCAATTCAGCAGCTTGAGGGACCTACGATCCATACTGGATGACGAACGAGGTCAGCACTTCAATCTGCTGGGTCTTGGTTTTGCATCCACGCAGTGCAGCGGACATCTGTTTGAAAATATTGAGGAGTTCGGTTGAGGTGTAAAGATCATTACCATTTTCCTCAACTGCTGGTTCTTGGGTTGGTCTTGGCTCCTGGCTGAAGCCCGGTGGTGGCGGTCTCGGCTCCTGGCTGGAACCCGGCCATGGATGATTCATCTCAGCTCTCTTCCTGGGATCCAACGGCAACGGTGCCAAGTTCGGGACCTGGCGTCGCGGTTGAAGAGGTGGGAAATTTTGCTCCACCAGGGCTGGAGGAGTTCTACGACGCTGAGGCTGATTCTTCGTCGATGCTTGCTGCCGAATTTTCACGAACTCAGCTCTCTTGGGGCACTTTCGGTTGGTTGACGAGTGCTCACCGTTGCAGTTGAGGCACTTCACCAGCGAATCTTGGATGCACTGGGATGTGATGTGCGCATCGGTACCACATTTGGCGCAACGACGCTTCAGGTGGCAGTTCTTACCTCCGTGCCCGAAGCCCAGGCAGTTGAAGCATTGTGTGACGTCACGGTGCACTGGTCGGTATCGCTCCCACGACACGATAATGTTGAAAACCGCTCGGATTGCCTTCAGCTCAGGAAGCGTCGTCGATCCCTTAGCCAAATGCAGCAGGTAGAGCTGGTCACGGTACTTGATGTCTTTGTTGCGTCGGCTCATTTTGTGCACGGCCAACACATCCAGTTTCAAAACTTTTAGCTCGGCAGCTAATTCCTCCACTGGCATGTCGTACAGACCTCTGACGACGATTTTGTACGGCTTATCCATGACGACATCATGGGTAAAGTACTCCGCCTCGTTTTCGGTCAAGTAGTCCTTGACCAGTTGATAGTGCTGCCTGGATTGCACCAGCACCTTAAATCCGTCCTGACACAGACGAATGTTGCCTAGGACTTTCCCAGACTTGATGAGTTCAACCAGCCCCGCTCGAAAGTCGATCGTTGCTGCTGATTGCCTCACATAAAAAGGAGGCAGTTTCTCCTTTCGCTGTTTCACTTCATTCTCCTTTGCTTCCGCTACCTGGTCCTCGTCAGGCAGTCCAGCGAACTTGTTGTTCTTCAATAGCTGCTCCTCGTGCGACGAAGAGTTCTCCTCCTCCTCATCCATCGGTACAGTACCGTCGCTCTTTTTCGTCTTTTTGCTGTTCGATGTCACTTCCAAAAGCACCTTCCTTTTGGAAATCCCCGGTTTTTGGCCATCAGTTGAGGCCTCAACCTTCCTTTTGGAAATTCCCACTTTTTTGCCTGCTTGAGCCGCAGGTAGGGCAATATTGCCGGCGTTTTGCGCCGGGACGCGACGAGTCATGTTGATTCAGACAACCTTCACCAACGAATGCTCGGATAACAATGACAAAGTTTGAAAGGATTGTCTTCAGGGGGTGTTTTTGTTGGAAGACTTTTTGAGAGCTTACTTTAAGCGGTGAATACTACCGATTTTTTTTTTATTAAATTCAGCCATGGGTTTTTTGTCGGTTTCTTTTCAAAACGAATTTAAAATACTCATGAGAATATTCTATTGATTTGTAAATGATCAAAATAAGCTCTAAGGTTTAAAGTTGATAGCTTCATTCGACGTTTGGCAATAATTAAGAACCTCAAATCTATATTTTCTCTATATTGTTATATTAAAATCGCAATAATTCGTGATGGTTACAAGTAAGTTTATATCATTTTTTTGTAGTTGTCTGCTCTTCAACTTTGTACAACATTGATACACTTAAAAAAGCCTGCAAAGTTAAAAAAAAACTAAAACCTTTCTAGATTAAAGCAGATTAAAAAAAATTAAATTTTCCATAAAATGACATGTCCCAAAAGTTTTTTACAGTCGAGTAACGAAATTTTTGAAACTATTTTTGTACCTTCTTTTTATACAAGACATACATTTTTTTGGAACTCTGAGTACACCATCAAATTGGGCGTCCAATTTTTAATAGAGGTTTTTTGATACCAAATTTCCATCTCATTTCCATTTAAACTGCAAATGATTGAAAAACACGTCTTTTTTTAATGTTCAAAAAATGGATGCGGTCGTGCCCCTCCGTTACGAGATAACGAAAAATTGAGCTCGGATTCTTAATCGGGGAAACAAGTTACCTCTTAGAAAGTTTCACGCAAATCGAAGAGAGGTTGGGGCAACTGCTGTGTGAGTTTGCAGAGAATGGCCCAACAATGCCGATTGAAATATTTTTCAAAGTTTTTGTCCCTCAGCTCTAGCCGGGGTCAAGGGATGGGGGAGGGTCAATGAAATATATGAATTGAAAGTCTCAACATTTGAATAAAAAAAATGTGTTATAAAATACATTTTACACTAGTTTAGTTGTTTTGCAAACAATAATTTTCCAAAAATGTAGGAATTGGCGAAACAAAAATTTTAGCGAAAAAAATCTTATTGCGATCCAAATATTAAAATATATTACAAAGTACATAGCAAATATTAAAAAAATGTCGGAATTATGCATCAATTCAAGATCTTTTTAAACGAGCCCCAACAGATAATAACTTTTAAAAACCAAAAGGCAAACCTGTAGTACACCTATTTGTTTTTTTCTCTTCCGAACCTTAATTTTTAGCCAATTTTTCAAACTAAGGTTTGTGAAACATTATGTTGCATTTCTTGTAACTGTTCAACCAAAGACTGTACTAAAATTTCAACATATCCAAACACAACAAATAAACTGAATTGAGCATCCTAAACCTAAAATACCTTAACTATTTATTATCAAAAAAGAATAGAATTTAATCTAAAATTTGATCAGTCCAATCCAAAGGTTATACTAGTCAACAAAATAAACAATTACAACCGTAGAAACAGTTCAATAGGGTGAATCTGCGATTGTAAACAAGCAATCGCAGATTCACCCCTTTTGGACAAGTGACAGTTCACGTCAAGTAAGAGGGGGATAGACTGCTGGTTCACAATCGCAGATTCGCTCTATTGAACTGTTACTACACGCAGAAAAATATTTTGTAGAATCAGCCTGTACGAGGTTTGATTCAACAAAATTTTTGTTGAATATAATCAACGCCGATTTTGCGTTGAAACAAACCTTGATTTTCTTAATTCCACAAAAATATTTTGTTGTTTTGAAAAAGTTGCATTGACGTTTAGCGTTGATTCTACAAAAATATTGATTTTCATATCAACAAAACGTTTTGTTGATTCAAATATGCCTTATTTTTCTGCGTGTACGGACATTTTAAATTGTTCAGGTCTCGAAACTAACAGTTGCTTTAAAGCAGTTCTCTCAGATTTCGGTCATCCGAATTTTTTTGTATTTTTTAATCCGACTGAAACTTGTTTGGTACCTTCGGTTTGCCCAAAGAAGCCATTTTGCATCATTAGTTTGTACATATAATATTCCATACAAATTTGGCAGCTCTCCATACAAAAATGATGAATGAAAATTCAAAAATCTGTATCTTTTGAAGAATTTTTTGATCGATTTGGTGTCTTGCGCAAAGTTGTAGGTATGGATAAGGACTACACTGAAAAAAATGCCGTGAAAAGATACAGATTATTGAATTTTAAACATCATTTTTGTATGGACAGCTGCCAAATTTGTATGGAATATTATATGGACAAACTAATGACGCAAAATGGCTTCTTTGGGCATACCGAAGGCACCAAAAAAGATTCAGCCGGATAAAAAATAAATAAAATAAAAATTCTCAAAAAAGACCGATTTCGTAGAGAATTGCTTTACATTACATTACATTGAGCAAAAAGGTTGGCTGAAGAGTAAACATTATCCGAAAACAAATCATCCCTCCGTCATCGGTCACACTTAGTTTGGGATCATTTCTTGGGTCCCACGGGCCAAACGGTTTACCCATTGTCGTTCATATCTCAACGTTTGACCCGAAAATCATAACAAAACCACGCACGTGTAGCGACCACCCTCTACGAGGACACCAAAGTATCAAAGGGCGATTAAGCAAACAGAATACCGATATCATGAAGCTATCAGCATCAATTTCATGCTTGGTCTCGCTTTGGGGCTCATCCCTTGTTTGGTCTGTGCTGCCGGTGGCGCGGTGGGCTGTGAGAGGCGTGACCATGCATGAGTTTATTTACATTTACGCCAATCATATTTACCACCCTGCCACTCTTGCTTTTTTCTCCTTGTGAGAATGTGTAGGGCCAGAATCGATGGGATTCTCATGTTTACTGTAAGTATTTGTTTCGTGACTATTTTATTTTTTTGTTGTTGTAATTAACCTATAAAATTTGCTATTTAAAATAAGTTTTGTTCTTTTGCCAATTTCTCTAGATTTAATTTTTATCAGAAAAAAACTTCCAAGTGGTATTGACCTATCCAACTTAAACGGCTTTCAATGGATCAGGTTCAGTCATAAAGCGTTATGACGACGGTACACGAATCATTTGAAGATTGCCTTCGTATCGTTTTCTTTCTCCACTAGTTCGGTGCCACAATTCCGGTTTAGGCGTACATCCCAGTATTCGGTTCCGGAATTGTCATAATGTTACTTTTTATCGTTTGCTGATATCCTGCCCTCTCTGGCACTTAAGGTCGTTGAGCTGGGCCAAATTTTTGCGGAAATTTTCTTCTATGAAAGTGAAGAGCTTTAGCTCGATTATTATGGCTTGGTCGATCAACTCTCACTCCCTTGGGCTGGTCAGGATAATAAAAGGATAATTTATGCCAAAACCGTCACACGGAACCAAGTGGATGAAGTCACAAATGCAAAAGGTGGATGAGGAGCTGTAAATTTCGTTCTAGAAATAATGGACGGTATCAATTAACGAAGTTGAGGAAAAGGGGTCTGTAATCTGAATGTAATTTGACGATGGTGGTGATTTAGTTTTGAGTGGAATAATGAACGACACCTTTTTTCAAATTTGGCTCTTGGATATTGCGAAATAAAAAAAAAATTAACAAACAATAAAAATTTCAACTGCAGGAAAGTACGATACGTACAGTACTTTGCAACTCTTATCCGGAAACCTGATCAATTCATTTGATTAAATAAGAGCAAATCAAATCCAACGAAAAAAACACGAGTAATTTATGTGAAGAAATTTGATCTTTTTCCTTCCATCAACCATGGGAAACGACTTGATGCTTTCTACGGTTCGATTTCCGCATAAGTGATAGACAGACCGAAACCCCTCAATCCGGGAAAAATCTGCTAGGCCTGTCAGAATGTTGTCCATCAATATTTCTTCCTTATTTTTACTCGCTTTACGAATGTCTATAAAAGTGAACGTTGCGTACTGATATCACACCCTTTTCGAATCATATCTATCCTCTCAAGTTTGTTCTTGAGCAGAAAAAAAGATGCAACTTTTATGTATGTGGCATCGGTTACCAAAATTACCTCATGACGCCACACAATATCTTATAAAAGTTTTACAAATCACAAAAGTTTATCACAAAAAGAACAATAAATAGCGGAAACCAAAAAAAAAAGCTTATCTGTATTTCCGGTATCATAGATCACTTTATATTGCAATCTTAAATAGAAATAAATAAATCTTCTTAAAGAGCAGTTTGAACACAAACAAATTATAATCTATTTATTAAAATTGGGCTTTAAATTAGGAATTTGGTTAGCCAGTGCATGAAAAGAAAAACGCCAAGAGTTATCCTCGAATAACGTAATATCATTTTGTTTTATTAAGGAAGATTATCCCAAAATGTTCAACCTACGCCATTTATGAATTCCCTTACACTCCTTTATCCCAAACCTGCCTTAAAATTCCCAGCTGATGATGCTTGTTAACCCTCTACTTGGCACGTGCGCTGCCAAAAATATCCCACGTGAGTAACCGTGCGGCACAGCGTGACACCTAACCTGGCAAACGATAGTAAATTTGTTTGAATAACCAACTAATGAAGTTTGAATGCTTTTTTCTCACATCTCTTTATTACTCTACTCTGCTGCTGTTGCCTGTTGGCCCGGGTCCCCGTGTATGGTGTGTGTAAACGCGCGTGTTTTTTTTGGTACATGGTGTGGTAACTGGTAATCCTCTAAACAGCTGCAATGACGCTTCTTCGTGTAACCCTTGAGGCTGCGGGGGCGGGTGTGTATTCGCACCAACCAACCCAGGACGGAAAGTGAAGCGAAACCACCCACTAAACCCAAACCAAAACATAACCTTGCTCTCTCTCTACTCTGGTTGCGACGCAGGCTTGCTGCCTTAACTTTGGTTTAGGAACTCTTCACATACCTACCAGACCATGTGTTTGACGATGAATGATGAGCCGGAATTTCGTCGGGAGAGGGGATTGTCAACATTTTGCCAACAAATCTCAATTCAACGAAGGACTCGAGCCAGCTTGCGGGACTAGACTAGACGAAAAGTTAATTTAATTATGGCGAAATTCTTTCCAAATTCCGCAATCAACCAGACGACTTAACAGCGGAAGAAGCTAAATCAATGTGAAACACTTTGGTGAGACGTTATGTCATCAAGGAAACTTGTTATTATTTTGATTTTTTTTTTGGAAAGATACATTTTTCAGATGGTAAATTATTGTAAATTTACTCGCGATTTCTCAACATTATCACGCGAGAGCCATACTTCACTGATTTCTGATTAATGTGACCCCCATTATTTCGCTTGTCATCCTTTGAGGCCTACAGCGCGGGTAGCAAAACTTTAGTTGGCTTGTATTAATTGATGATCATAGAAGTGGAAATTTGAAAAGCTTTACAGATACGAAAGGGAGAATTAGGTGCTGAACGTCTTAACCAGACGATGATTGCGCCATACTAATTTATGCGTTTTTGTATGACCCAATCTCACCTCCCAGACCCAATGACTTTGTTGAGTTGTTTTGTAACAATAACTAAAAGAATACTTTTAAGGTTTTCAAATTAAATATTTTGAAATAAAAATATCGACCAATGCATTTATTTTCACTTCGGATAATCGAAACTTCGGAAAATCGAATCACAATTTTTTTTGTCTTATCTGTGATTGTCGTGCTTAAGTATGCCCCCGGATAATCGAGCCTGGACTGTATTATATAAATTTAAAAAAAAAAAATATTTTTAGTGAGATCAAGTGCAAATCAAGACTGATACTGATACAACAAAATTTCTCCTCAATAAAGTGGATCACATTTCAACAATCTTTATAACCTGTAATCAGAGTTCATATTTCTCGTTAATATTAAATTAACTTATAATTATAAAGTCCCAACTGGCGATAAAATCAGAGAGGTGCACAAATCTATCACACCGCGTGCATACGACATTTCACGCCAAAGTAATTGTCCGAATTTATGGTTTTTATCGTTGTTTTAACACTTTCTTAAGGGCATAAAATTCCTTGTTTTTCATATTACAATGCAAAACCGTGTTCCCTCCACCACCGTGTCGGGGCTGTTCCACAACACTCGTGCACGGTAGCACCTTGTTTTTATTTTAGCCTCGTCTTTACGGTTTTGTCATCGCGGCCAATTTTGTTCCTTTTTTGTCGCCGGATCGGCCGATCTTCATGTCGCAATTAAATTATAAGCGATCATTAAAAACGACGGCTTCGGTGTGTGTGTGTCGTTTTGCGTCAACTGATGTGACCACACGGAATGCAACAACTATGGGACGCGACCGACCGACAGAGTGGTGAATGATTTATCTTTATGGTGCAATTAATGTGACAACGTTGCATGTAATTTCACCATCGGCTCGCTGATAAGTTATTGTTTTGGGGTTATGAAGTGAAAATCTGAAAATTTTACGTTTCCCGCTCATCGTTCATCGGAAGATCGTGGTTTTCTGAATGAAATAATTGCATCCTCTAAATATTCTGACAAGCTTTTCCTCTCTCTTTCTGTATCTTCCAACAACTTTCCTGCTTCGAAATCGCCACGACATGAACACCTTTACACCATCACACACACACGTGCACCCACACAAACACAAACGTACAAATACAGTCCCATCCTATTGTTTGCGGAGTACAGCTTCGAGGAGTACCCGGATGGGAGCCGGGCCGCCGTCTGTCTGACCAAGGCGTCCAACGTGTGGACAATCACGTTTTTCCTGATGACCATTTCGCTCTTCTTCCTGTTGCCACTGATCATCCTGATAGTGTTGTACGCCATAATTGCCAAGAACCTGATTGCGAGCAACAACTCGCGGATGAAGATCCGACTTAGCAAACCGGAACTAAGCTACAAGGCTCGAAAGCAGGTGGTCCTCATGTTGGGCGCCGTCGTGCTCGCCTTCTTCACCTGTTTGCTCCCGTTTCGGATGCTGATGCTGTGGATCATCATCGTGTCCGAAGAAACATTCCAAAAGCTAGCCGTAGAAAAGTACTACAATCTATTGTATTTTAGCCGTATAATGTTCTACCTCAACTCAGCCGTGAACCCGATCCTGTACAACCTGATGTCGTCCAAGTTCCGGAAGGGCTTCCTGCGGCTGTGCCGCTGCACACGCCTCTGGACCCGCTCTGGTCGACGCGGTGGCAAGGTACGGGGCCGATCAGCCACGTTCACGACCACCACAAACTCTTCGTATCTCACGAGCTCATCGATCCGGAAGAGCAGTGAGAAATACACATTATCGTTGGACGATTTACGCTTCCAGCAGCAGCAACAGGACCAACCACAAAGGGTCCAACCGAATGGGCTCCTGCTGGCAGCATCGGATACATCTCCCAAACCCACCCCATCGGCCACCAACAGTGACGACGAGGAACCCTTTCAGTTAAGCCGATTCTATCGGATGAACCTACTCCGGCAGTATTCCACCCCACTGCTGACGACGGGAACCACATCACCGACCCCGACAACGCCGACGACGACGACGACAGCCATCGTCCCGACAGGGATCAATAACAACAAATCAGTCGAAAGTGCGGTCAAGCGTCCCTTTAACGTGACCTTCATGGAGACGGCCGTCGAAAAGAGCAACGGGTCCAACGAACTACGACCACTGGATGGGAATACCGGCAGCAGTAGTAGTAGTGGCAATAATCTGCTAAATCCCTGGAAATTGAAACTCAACCGACGGCCAGCGATGATGGTTCTGACCGCCAAGCAAATGTCGTTGGATGAAAGTTTGCTGGGTCCAAGGAAGCAGCATCCGAACCTGGCGATGATGACCATTGTGGCTGGAGAGGGAAGCTCGAACGATGTATGAGAGGTTTGAAAAATGTTAAATTACGGTGGACAGACGAATTCAAATACCACTAGTGGATTGTAAAAGTATCAATAGATTTGTTTTGTATTTTTTTAGTATCATTGAATGACTCAATGCTGTTCTACATTGTAAAGTTGTAGCTTGCATTTGAATAATTAACCATTTTAAATATTTGATGTGCCATGATGTTTTTCATGATTCAACTAGCCTCCCCTTCCCTCTAAAGTAATCAAGGGCGGTTTCTAACTGGACGGATAGAAATCCTGTAAGCAAATCCAATAACTCTGTATCGTCGAATTTGACAACATTGAAATATTACCAAAATCGTCAACATACTTTTCGATTTTGACATTTGATTTCGACAATGTTGTCGATTTTGAAAACATTTGCAACGAAATCGAAATAAATGTTGACGATTTTGGAAACATTTCAATGTTTTGCCTTCCTCACTTTACTGAGGAAAGGCTATAAAATCCCTCGAAAAACGAAATTCTTAATTTGACCTCCTAGACCCACCTTCATGTATACTTATCGACTCAGAATCACATTCTGAGCAAATGTCTGTGTGTGTGGTGGGATGTTGATCAAAAAAATTTGCACTGGATTATCTCGGCACTGGCTGAACCGATTTGGACCGTATTGGTCTCATTCGATCCGTCTTGGGGTCCCATAAGTCGCTATTGAAAATTATAAAGTTTAGTAAAGTACTTCAAAAGTTATGCTAAAAAAACGATTCTAACAAAAGTCCGGAAGATTGTAAAAAGGGTGGTTTTTGTAAGAAACCCTATCATGCTATACATTTTTAGAAAGGTATTCGAAAGACCTTTCCAATGAGTTCAAAAGATTGAAGATCTGACAACCCTCAAACCATCCACATTAACGACCTCCGGGTCTTTTGTGGTCTCTATTGCAAGTTTCTGCTCGAACCTAGGAGTCCGAAGGCTTGAATGGGGAGAGCACCCAAACCTCTTTCTAATCCAAGGAACCTTCCACCCCAGTGTTTGAACTGACGACCTTCGGATTGCGAGTCCAACCGCCGCCAGCGATTCCACCGGAGTAGGTTTGGTTTGGTGTGTTGTTTGTACTTATGGCATGGAGACGACTCCTACACCTGGAATAACTTAACGGCCTAACAACCAAGGCCGGGACCGACATTTTACTTCCTCATCCGATGGAAGGTTGCAGCAGATGGGAATCGAACCCAGAATCATCCGCTTACAAAGCGGACAGCGTAACCATTCGGCCGCGCACTGCGCACTGGATTAAGTAACGTTTTTAAATTTGACGACACAGAGTTACCGGATTTGCTAACAGGATTTATAGCCGGGTACTTAGTCAAAATTTGCTTGATAAATAAATTGCTATTTGATTGTAGTCTTAGATTAAGTAATCAAAATTAGTATTCAAAATCAAATGAAATAATTACTTCAAAAAATAATTTGTCATTTGTTGGTAAGGAACACTGTACAAAAATGTTGACAGTTTTGTGTCAGAAAAATGTGTAATATTCCCTCGAAATATTCGTAAATTTACATCTTTTCATATGTAAGTGAACTTTTCTTGCCTCTGTTCTCTCTTGTACTAAGCTTGGTGGGATTCCTATCTAGTGAGCATAAGAGAGCACAAAGGCATCGAAAAAGAGATAAGGTAAGAACCTAATAAGGTAAGAACCTAACTGAGAAAAATGTTAAAAACAATCTTTTCGATCAAAAGTGTGATAACTTTTTTCAATTACCACCATTCGTTTTGTCAAGATTTTTTCCGATCAAATCTTGACACGGCTGTCACTGCGATTGCTCCCACGCTCCATAGTATTCAATTTAGCTCCTATCAAACAAATCACAGTCAATCAGCATCACGTAATCTCGCTAAGCATTCCATAAGACCATCATCACCAAACCCGATTATCGATTTTCACAGCATCCCTTTCTTATCCAGAGGAAAAGAGATTTCCCTTTAACATCTCCACTTCTCTGCAGAAGCCGGGTTGCAGTGTGTGCGCGTATTCTACTTATTATCATCATCAGGGAGTCCGTCACCCGCCACCCACAAAAGACCAATGTCAAAGTTGAGCTGAGCTGATCTGAGCCCAAGCTACTCTCCTCAGACAGTTGGTGGAAATCGTTCATTTACTGATGGTAACAGGGCTGATTCGATTATCTGGAATCTTAGTCATTCGGATTTTTTTCAGCTATCCACTCAGAATGATGTTATTTTAATACCTTGTCTAAATGTATGCCTAAATAAATTCTTGAATTGAAAATTTGACATGAAACATGAAGTAATTGAAAGTGTCGAGATAATTGAGTCTACACTGTACCATCAAATCGGTGAAAAGCTCTCTCTCTCTTTGTGGCCCCCACAATCGAACTGCGGCGAGACGAAACGCGTTGAGGCACTTAACATCCAGCTGTGAAGAAATAATTGAATTTCTCTGTTCTATGACTAGTTTTTTTTGTATTCCACCACAAGTTCTTCAAAGTCAGTCCATCGTTTCCGCTCCTTGCTGCTCAATGCTTCCTGTTTCCTTTCCTTGCAAGGGTGGAATTAATCTAATTCAACCTCCTCTTGTGTACTCACTGTTGTGTGTGTGCATAATCTTTTGTGTGACAGGATTGTGGTAGTAAAGAAAAACTACTCCCTCAGCTGAAGTAGCTATTTAACTTTATCGATCGTAATAAAAAATGTGGAGATCGAGCATTCCTCCCAGGCCAAAACACGTTTAACTACTGGACTTGCGGTTGTTGGTTGGATGATAAAAAGACAAACTATTCTACTCTTCGCCAAGTTCAGGAGCAGACAAAGTAAAGGAAAACAAACTCGAAAGTATTATTAATGTTAAGAGTAGACATCAAATTTAGAGCTTATCACAAATATTTCATTGGAACAACGCAAATCTGTTTGTTAATTCGATGTAGTTCGAGTAGTAAATTATTATCCACTTTATGTGAACGTTACCAATTACCAGCTAGCTTTAACAAATGTAAGAGTTCATTAATTTATTATGTTAAGTATAATTTGTTGAAATAAATATAATATTATGATATCATGAAATTGTGCATTAATTCATTACTTCAAATCATAAAAATATAAACAAATCAATTGAACAAAATTATGTGCAGAATAGGCCGAAATTGTGGCCAAAATTCTTGAGATTGGTTCAAATCATATTGAACCAATTCAAAATTAATACACGCATTTTTTAAAGGTAATTTCAGTTTATATGAAATAAACATTTATTGAAAGTTATGCAAAACAAACCTTTTCAAAAATTTCACTCATACTTTTAATCATATTAGAACCATGACATGCTAATTACACCTATCCTGAAAAAAAGTTTACATTGTCAGATTTGAAGAGCTCTTGCAGGACGAACCCATGTTAGCCCCTTTGCGAGGATGTGCCTTATTCAAGTTTTTAACGTAAGCATGGGCAGAATTAGCGTCAACCCTTTTCACACACCACGTTGCGTGGGTTTAATTCAAGATAGAGTAATCAACGATAGCACACTCGCGTTCGCGTAATAGCTTATTTTCGGGAGGTGAATTGTCACTGATTTTGCACACGCGAAAGCTGTCGCCGAGAAATGTTGATCCTCTCACATGGCCATTAATGCCAACATAACATACTTGACTGCTTTGTCGGTTTTATGTTCTGGTTGAGATTAGTAGATTTGTTTGTTACAAGAAGTTTGGTCTGATCACATGAATTTGAAATTTCACACTATTAACAAGTTGATGTTTTGAAATTTATGATACAAAACTTTTTTTACAAGTTTAATCAAAAACAAACGAACAATATTTTTAAAGCGACTAACAAAACACGTTTCCCTGCCAATACAAGACCAATTCTACTGCCAACAAGGGGTAACGAACGTTAACGAAACAGTAAATATTTCGTGTCTCGATGAATAAACTTTGCATGCCAGACAATGATAAGTAAGGCAAATGCACGTGTTAATCCAAAAGTGTCGACACAATCAATATTTTACTAGTATAACGTAAAGAAATTTGTTTTTTTTTTTGTTTTAGGTTCACAACCTATAAAAACTATGAACTCGTTTCCAAATAAATCTCAGTGGAAAGTGTCACACGACAATCCCAGAGACCGGCACTTTTGTATATAGATTTGCATAAACACGGCCATTACCTATAAATTACCGCCAATCGTAGTAAAGTCATTGGTCGGCACAAATCTTCATCGTCTACCAACGAAACCAGCAGCCTGTGTAATACCACAGACAAACAGACGTAAATCTCTTTTTAATTCCATCAATCAGGAATATAACGGCTGATTTAATTTTAAACTTAGTTCTCGGATTATCCACCAGAATAGGATGGCGCTGCAATCAAGGCACACTTTCAAATGACGTTTAAGCTAGCGCGCCAAAAGTTTTGTTTTTTTTTTCTGCTGCTACTTGAGTGTGAGGATGGACCAGTTTGGAGAAGATTGGTCGGTTGAATTTTTGGATCCGGACCCGCCTCCGGGTGTGGATTCCGCTGAATGGTCTGTTGAGCATTTAGATAATCCTCAATCCTTCCCGGCCGAACCGTTAGAAGAAGAGACGCCGGATTGGTTTGAAAGTTTTATCACAAAACACGAGCTACAGGATGAAGATATGCCGGATGCGAACTGCGGAAGTCTACTGCTAGACCGACACGAGCCACTGGACGAAGAAATGCCGGAAGCTACGAGTAACGATTCCGGTGTTCTGAACATCGGAAGATTCTTAGGCAATTCCAACAACGAGACGCCGTCCCATTCAGCTGATTTTGTTATTTCATCCGTCGGCGTTGGTAAATTTCAACTAGATCTTGAACAAGGTTGTCTCTGTACATTAATGATTTTTCACGTTCAACGCCGAATCGCCGATGTTGGTCTCCAGGAAAGCTGGATGGCAGAAACTGGCCACTCATACGATTATTTGGTTGCTATCTCATACGATTATTTGGTTGCTTGCAAGTGGACTAAATTGCTTGCCGAGAAGGTAGCTTAACCTCACGCCAAGAAATTTATTATTTAAACTCATGGCCAATTTGTGGGCATTGTTCACAAACAGCGCAGTAATACCCAAACCACCCTCAAACTGGTGCATCTTTCCATCAACCTCTGCAGCCTACACGAATGTTTCCTCGGCAAGATTTACCTAGTGCATGGCCGCAATCGGACGCGGACGTGGACCGTCTGCGTGAGTTAAGAATTTGAACATCTTGCATTCTTCTCACATGTTGGTAAACAAATGTAAATGTTAGTAAACAAATCTCCCTCCTCTCACTACAACAAGAGTGACCGCGTTCACTCACACACTAACCAATTCTCATATACAGTGATGCTTAATGCTAGTATTGGCCACCAGATCGAGCTACTAGCTAACCTTTTTCCATTTTTTTGTGATTGATGGATTTTCGTTAAATTTGTTCAATGATTTACGTCTGTTTGTCTGTGGTAATACTATAACCTCAACAGCCGTACAACGACATACGCAGATCCACGATGTGGGAAAGTTGTAAATCACTATTTTATCACCCACAATCATTCCCTCACATTCACGATACTAAGAGTGGTGCTCTGCTGAAAATCGCTGTTAGTGGATTATCTTTGGTAAGAACGATTACTAATCCTCTTTCAGTCGGTTCCGGTTAACAGATTCGATCGTTTTTTTCAAACATATTTGATTTTTAAAAAGATAAAAAGTTAATTGAAGAAATATATTTCTAAGCCAAACATCTTGTGCAGGAAAGAAATAATTGGCTGATTTTTAAACATGTTGGTATTAGGCATAATAAACATTGTTAGTTCAAAGTAGGACGAACTACCCCAACAGAAAATTTTACGTATAGAGATTGGCCGAGGACAGATGGAACGCATGATACGGTCTGTCGACAATGACTAGGCCAAGTATTCATCATCAGCAGCGATGTTGTAATGTGTTGGATGTGACACTAGAGTGGCAAGAGACGCTTCTAACATATTGACCAAATCTGGAGTTTTTTTTTTAAAGGTCCAAAAGCCAAATTTCCAGTTTTTGCTTTTTGGGTATTTTTGAAACCGCCTTGAGTCAGGGGTATAAGAGCAATTCTCTACGAAATCGGTCTTTTTTCTTCAATTTTAATGTTTGTATTTATCCGGCTGAAACTTTTTAGGTGCCTTTGGTATGCCCAAAGAAGCGATTTTGCATGATTAGTTTGTCCATATAATTTTCCATACAAATTTTGCAGCTGTCCATACAAAAATGATGCATGAAAATTCAAAAATCTGTATATTTTGAAGGAATTTTTTGATCGATTTGGTGTCTTCGGCAAAGTTGTTGGTATGGATACGGACTACACTGGAAAAAATGATACACGCTAAAAAAAAATGTGTTTTTTATTTAAATTTTTGTAACTAAAACTTGATTTGCAAAAAAACACATTTTTTATATTTATGTTTTAGAGGACATCAAAAGCCAACTTTTCAGAAATTTCCAGGTTGTGCAAAAAATCTTTGACCGAGTTATGAATTTTTTAATCAATACTATTTTTTCAAAAAATCGAAATATTGGTCGCAACAATTTTTCAACTTCATATTTCGATGTAAAATCAAATTTGCAATCAAAAAGTACTCTAGTGAAATTTTGATAAAATGCACCGTTTTCACTTTTTCACTTTTTTGAAAATAGTCGAAGTATTTCATTTTTTTTAAATTAGTGCACATGTAAGCCCACTTTTGAAAAATATATTTTTGAAAAACTGAGAAACTTCTCTATATTTTGCTGTTTTGAACTTTGTTGATACGACCCTTAGTTGCTGAGATATTGCCATGCAAAGGATGAAAAACATGAAAATTGATGTTTTGCTAGTCTCACCCAAACAACCCACCATTATCTAACGTCGATATCTCAGCAACCAATGGCTCGATTTACAATGTTAAAATATGAAACATTCGTGAATTTTTTCTACCGTGTATCATTTTTTTCAGTGTATCCATACGTACAACTTTGCCGAAGACACCAAATCGATCGAAAAATTCCTTCAAAAGATACAGATTTTTGAATTTTCATACATCATTTTCGTATGGACAGCTGCCAAATTTGTATGGAGATTTATATGGACAAACTAATGATGCAAAATGGCTTCTTTGGGCATACCAAAGGCACCCAAAAAGTTTCAATCGAACCGAAACGAATGACCGAAATCTTAGAGAACTGCTCATTAAAAAACACCCAAAAAGCAAAAACTGAAAATTTGGTTTATTGGACCTTTGTAAAAAAAACTCTAGAAATGTTTCCTAAATAAGACTCTCTTATTTATTTATTTTAATTATCATACAAAAAGCAAACTTACACACTTTGTATTACTGAGCTATAACCACAAAGTGTATCAAAGCCATTTAAATATATATATATCCTGATAAATTATACCCATGAGAATAACGCTCTCGTCAATTTCGGGATTTATCCTCTGTGTCCGTTCACAGTACCTTTATACTACCAGATCGTGTTCTTTATTCTCTCGGATGGCGCTGCCCCCCCCCCCCCCCCTTCGCTCTATCTTGTTTTTTTTGTACAATTTTAGCATGATTTTTTAAAAGGATGATTTTAAAATTTGGGATTCATTTGAAAAAGTTTATAATTTTCACAGGTTTCGTTTGGATTTTTTTATTTTGTTCGATATTTTAGTGATTAAAATCACCATCACCATCACAGTTTTTTGAAGCATATTTTATATTATAGATTATCAAAAACTCTGTTTCTTGTTATAGATTATCAAAAACTCTGTTTCTTAAAGCCTTGAATCGTGTTTGATTTATAAGTAAAGTTTATCAAACATTAAACTTTTTGCTATATTAAAAAAAATCCAATATTTATTAAAGAAATAGTCTAGCATTCTCGAATCAAGTTCTGGTGTGGTGTGGGACACTGGACACTGCCCATAGGAAGTCTTACGCCAAATATCAGTTCATTTTGTTGATACCCGGTTTGTCTGAAGTCTGGAATTACTATGGGATTGTGCATTTTTTACTTGGTACATGTAAGTTTTTTTTTTATATTAAAAATATCTTGTCACCCTGATGTGCCACTATCGCATGCTCAACTCATTTTGAACTCGGGACCGCAATCCGATTCCTTTCTTCATATTTTTGTATCTACTACAATGAACTCCCGATGGTATGACAACCATTGTTGCCACGGTCACTTTTTAGTTTGACACTTTTACACTTTTACCGTGTAAAAAGTGACAGTTCATCACGTTTTGGTTTGACATTGTTTAAATAATGTTTAATTATAATAAATACGACAGATAAAACTATAAAAAATACTAAAACACAAAATATAGAAAACAAAGAGTTCATATTTGAAAAATGTTTAGGCATTTGTCAACAAAATTATGAAAAGTGCGCCAAAATGATACCTTCCGTCGCGCACAACAACATCATCGTGTTTCACAGGTAGGTGTGCGACATCGCACTTAAATGGTAAGTTGCGTTGCATATACATAAACATTTCCAGCAGTGAATGTCGCGCGACATTTGCTGGTCACGTATAAATTAGGCCAATCATGCGTACATTTCCACAAAAGAGTTTTTCATCCTATTTTACTAAAAATGTTTCCGTTTTCCTTCCTGTGAATGCCACACCCACTGTAGATACTCATCTACCTAGCTCTTTACAGCACTGCACTCTTCTCTTCACTGGGAAATTGTGTTTTTTTGACAAAAGTAAAATTAACTCGCTGTTTAACGATGTGATGACGAATGCTTGCGGCAGGTTAGTAGTTTGTAGAATGTAATCTTCAATTAGAACTAGTATGTAGATAATATCATGCAATTAATTCTGTAACGCAGTAGAAGTTTGCACCGTCATTAATAAAAACTCATTTTCAATATTTAAAAATAATAAATCTATTTTTGGTTTAATGTGTGACTTATTTGTTAGCAACATTTATTTTCAAAAATAAAGATTTTTTTTTTCATTTTTTTTTATCTTGAGAAGAATCAATGATCATTCATCCATATCAACCAGCAGTTGAGTAATTCGATTCTTTTTACTTCACAGCCCAATCCTAATGATCTCAACATACGAATACGTGGAGTACGTAAACGGAAACATGGTTGCCTCCTGCCTGACTCCAGTGGAAAACTTCTGGCATGCGGCCTTTTTTGTTGGTAGCATCGTGGTTTTCTTTATTTTCCCGTTGTTCATCCTGGTGGTGCTGTACTCTGTAATAGCAAAAAACCTGATGGACAACCCTAGCATCATCATGTCCAACGCCAGCGGAAACCGGAGCAACGTGCTCAAGTACCGAAAGCAGGTTATGTTTATGCTGGGTGCAGTAGTTGTCAGCTTCTTCTTCTGTCTACTCCCATTCCGTGCTCTGACCCTGTGGATAATCATCGTCCCGAGCGAGAACATCGTGTCCATTGGGTTCGAGCGATTCTACATTATCCTGTACTTTTGTAGAATCATGCTGTACATGAACTCTGCAATCAACCCCATCCTCTACAACCTGATGTCGTCCAAGTTTCGGAACGGTTTCCTACAACTTCTCGGCTGTGGCAAGATGATCCGCTCGGGCAGTATGTCTTCGACGGTTCGCAAAGGAACGTTCCATACGGCATCAACAAATCTGAGCAGCTCGCTTAACAGCTCCAGCCAGAGAAGACTTACGCGGGACGAAAGCAGTGTCAGTGGAAGAACTATGGAGAGCAACAACAGTCGGAAAAGGTTGCTTCATCAACGCCACAACAGTACGATCTCTATCAAATCTGGCAACGATGAAGCACGAGATGCGACGTTGATCGGTAACGGTGGATCAGTTTGCACACCTTCGGAGGTCGTTCCTCTCAATGCAGATAAAATCGAAGAACTGGACGAATCCACAACGACAGCTGCTTCATTGCCAAACGGTTACGGTTTCCATAGGTTTAAGCATCTCAATGGTAGTTGTAGTGTTATTAGCAGTAGTACCAGTAAGACTAGTCAACGGTTGAACGGGATTGTTTCGGTTGAACCGATAACCGTTCACCAACCGGACAATAAATATCTTATAGTAAGAGCTGCCGTTATTGTGGTGCAAGACAGGCCTCCTGGAGATGATGACCCACCAGTTGGGTCACCATCCGCGGAACACGCCGTCGTGAGCTCAAACGGATGTGAACCACTAGTATCTATCATCACTGCCAAAGATGAGAATCAGAACAGTAACTATGTCAATCAAGGACAGCAACAGCATCAGATAACCGCAAACGGTAAAGACAGTGTCAATGTTCAATCTGAAAACATAATGCCCACTAAACAGTGCAAGACAGCTGACGGACAGGAATCTTTAGAAGAGGTGACTAAAATAAGACAGTATTATGGCACGATGGAATGTGATATCTAAATGAGGAAGAAAAAACTGAAGTGATAAGCGAAATGAAAGACGTGGTTTAGTTCAACTAAATGCTCGATGGGAATGATATTTTGGCTAGGCTTTTTTTGGGCTTGAATGATAAAAAAATGAATCTTTAAACATACATGAAAATGGTGCGGATTAAGTCAGCTGTCTTTGGCGCGTACATTTTGCTACTACAGATCGTCAAACGAGGAAAATATAGTATTGTGCACATTCTATTTATTGTAAAAAATAATAAAGAAACACATTTATGTAATAAAACTAGTAAAACTCTTTTATTTTGCTTTCAAGACACGGTTACTTTTAGGGGTAAACGGAATGAACTATAGAAACAAGCATAAAGTGATATAAAATCAATGTTCAACTAAATGTTTGATCGAGCCACGTAGCCTAGGTGGTAACGCTTCCGTCTTGTAAGCAGTAGATCGGGAGTTTGATTGCCTGCTCGGACCAACACAACTGGTGTCCGTTTCCCTTCTGAAATTCTGAAATCTCAAACCCCCCGCCCCTCGTGTACAATTTCTATACACACCAAATCTGTTTTGTACGGAGCATGGTCAATCGCTGAACACCCGCACCCCCCCCCCCCCCCCCCTCCAAGGTGTCCACGTGGTTTATGGATGGTCCCTAAGGAACCGTTCAAATTCATATCAAATTGGCAGCAGCGGCAGCGAAAAGTTTGAAGCCAATATACGTCATGCCAGGTCCTGTCGCAACCATTCAAGCTCATGTTCGGGAATCGGGCTCAGTACACCTAGGGGATCATACCCTAAAATTCCCGTTATACTGACCCATTTTGTTGCATCCATTTATGCATTTCTTTTTCAAATAAGGCCATCGTAAGAATATGTACATTTGGTAGGGACAAAGTCAGATTCACGGATTTCTTTCAACAAAACAAATACAACAGTTTTGATCATAAAATGACCAAATTATATTCTACAAAAGTAAGTCCTAAATTTTATTATAAGATATCACTTTTCATATCTTTTTGTGTTGACGGTGTGCTCGAAAAAAATGCTTCAGCTTAAGAAACGAGGTTTGCTTTTCAATCACTCGCAGATGTCCTACTTTTAACTGGAGAGTCGATAAAAATACCATCGATTAAAAAAATATTAGCAGGTAAACGGAAGACTTGAACGATATTATTTTGCATAATGTGGTGTATTTTCCAATCGGCAACATGTGGCAGTTTTGTTGGAAGCTATTGCATATTCCAACTGATTAGAGCAAGTGAAGTTTACTTGAAAGTCATGCGTCTTGCATGGGAGAAAGCTAATAAATAAGTTCAAGAAAGGACAAATAAATATCGGCTACAGGGAAAACCATATTTTCAACCGGTTAAGTAATATAAAGAAAAGTCTGAGTAGGATAATTAACTAGTCTGTTTTGCGTGTGTACACAGTTTCATATTTACAGTCACAACCCTTGACGCTGCCACCAACGACAGCCATGAGTAAGTAGTTTTTTTTCCATGATCTGAAAGTAGTTTTCGCTATTTAGTTTAATCTAAATATTAAAAAAAGATGCCGGGACATTAAACAGCTTCCGAAGCAAAAGTTTTTTTCCGCGAGTTTATCCTTCGCACCACCATCTCGTTCCTTCAGGAAGCATACGTCTCTTTGAAGCGGCGTTGGACGTGCTGGTAAGCGTTGTAGATTCTGAAGGAAATGCAAATAAGAGAGAAGCGAAAAAAAAGCGTCATTGTTTGCACACCACGTGGCCATAGTCAGTGGGATTGTGCCGCAAGGGTGGCACTTACTTTGTCTTTGCCGTTTTGAAGGACTTTTTCCTGTTCTTTGGTTTCTTGTCCATCGAGTCCAGCGAGTTGGAGGAGCTCGAGGTGGGCAGTTCGAACGGCTCGATGTCTATGCAGTTATCTGGAAAAAGAACAATTTGTTAGTGAGTCAATTATTTCGACTTCAAATCGCTAATGTATCAATCAAACACGTAACGATGATAAGACGCTTACCAGGGTGCACGAAAAATGCTATCGAGTGTCTACCGCGGGTTTTGAGGGCTTCCTCTTCCGGTATCACAACGCGGTGGAGCTGTAATTATAAAGAGGTGTCAATTTCCAAAACATAAGAGAGCTACAAATCCTCAAACCCACCAATGCCGTAATCTTATCGTTCGTCCACGTGGACAGAAGCTCGCCCGCGTTGATCAGAATCGCCCCCGGCAGATGTCCCACGCGCTTCCACTTGTCCACTCCGGGCAGCTTCACCTCGAGTCCACCTTCGGAGTCCTGAACCAGCAGGGTAAACGTTCCATAATCACAGTGTGCCCCACAACGGGTTCGCTTCTCGTCGTCCTCCCTCCGCTCCTCCTCCTCCTCGGCTCGCTTTTTCCTGTAATCCTCGGGAATCGAGAGGTCAATCTCGTCCTTGGCGCAGCGTTGCTGGCTGTACTTGCAGGTGCCCCGTTGCAGCTCGTTCTTGCCATCGTCCTCGATCAACGGCGGATAGTACAACAGGCGGAATGTCGACTGGTTTTCACTTTCGCCGTCCAGAATGTGCGAGTGCTTCTCCAGGAAGTACTTGGTGGGCTGCTCCAAACCAATGGCCAACGCTTGCAGCAGCAGGGATGACAATCGCTGGAAATCTGTGGCCAAATCGGAAATGTGTTCCCGGAATCCTGGTAGGGGTTCCTCAGGCAGGGGTGCTTCCGGCTTCAGCGTACAAATGTTGAACGTGTGACGGATGTCCTTGGATACTCCGTCGAATCGCTCTTGACCGGGTTTTATGTAGCCGTGATTACCGGTTTTCCGCAGGTACATCTCCTTTGTATCGTCTGGCAATTTGCAGAAATCGTCTAAATGACTGTATGCCATTTTGATCTGGAAAATAACAATAACAAGTTAACACCAAAATCCACGATGACTATCTTTTTTTGAAGAATGTTGTTCGTGATTCATTATCACTACGTTCATGTGCGCAAACAGATAGATTAAATTTTTTGATCATACTAAATATCTCCTTGGATTAGAGGATTTATTGCCTAATTTTGTTGACTTCCGTCCACTGGATTTACAGTTTAAACCACGAAGCTCAATGATGAAAATTAATTAAAAAATGTGGACAAATTTTCTTTAACAAGGGAAAATGATCAAAATTAGTGTAAAATATGAAATCTAAATTTCTATTTAATACAGAAAAAATTGCTTCGGATAATCGAATCACAGGATTTTTTTTCTTTGTCTTATATCTTTATGGTCGAGCTTTAAGTAAGACCCATAAAGTACTTTAAAATGATTTCGAAATTTTAAATCCAAACCTTCGGGTCTGGACTGTACCTACAATTCTTAAAAGGATTTGTTAAGACTTTTTATTGGTTTCGATCTCCAAAATTCAAGCTTTTAAGTGCTTCAAAACCTTCTGTCACTAATCAGATTGCAGTTACAATTCCCTCTAGATGACGATATATCATTAACCTAAGAGGATCGGGAAACTTTAAATGTTTATGAAGTTGAAGTCTGTTTTAGAACATAAGTTTTTAAATATGGTTGCTTCTAAAAAAAGCTTCCTTCAAAAATTTAATTCATATCAAATACATATCGAGATTTAATCTGGGACATTGGACAAGAAAAGGTTTGACAAAACGATGCTTAAAAATTAAAAAAAAATATATGAAAAAAATAATAAAAAATAATTCGACGGTAACATTTCAAAAGGCATCATGTACATTTTGACTTTTTCTGGGTTATTGCATATTCTGAAAGAACTCCTAATAAGCTACCTCTCCACCAAAAATGAGCAAAAGTTACTTCAGTAAAGTCTGTTTAATAATGATTTTAAATAAAGTAACATAAACACAATCTCTGCCATCAGCAGTCCCTGTTTATATAGCCCTGTCAACAGACATGCATCCGCTCTAACTCCTCTTTTAGAAGAACTTGTTTGGCATTTCACGTAGAAGATACCCAGCATGTTGTGCCAGTGATTAGAATACGCTTATTACGCTTGTCTTTTAGGCTCCCGAAGACCCTGAGAGATTATTTTGAAACCCAATTGAGATATAGGTAAAGAACTCTTAATTGCACTCAAAGAGCTTTTAAGAAGTTCTTCTTGAGAGCTTAAGAGAACATTTACATGAAAATATAGCTAAAATCAATTTTTCCAATGAACCAATGTTTTCTACACATTTTTCAAGCCAAAAACAAGAGATTTTTACCTAGCAACAAGCATAACATTGCTTTATACGAAAATGCCATCTAGAACAAGCTGAGTGTCGTTAAAAAGAGCTCATAGTACCGATGCATGTCTGCCTGTCAACCTGCCAAACAAAAGACTACATGAACCTCGTGACGAAAACAAAGCATCATGAAAAAAGCACCATGTACATTCGGCGAAGAAAAACGAATCATAACAAAGCGTCCCCCTCAATGACAGTAGGGTGCAGGGGCGCCGACTCTGGGGGGGCACGGTACTTTTTGCCCCCCTTAAAATTGGGCAGGGGGGGCAGCCCATACATTGTGCCCCCCCAGAAATTTTAGAAGAAAAATATTCTTATTTTAAATATTACAAAAAAAATCACAGAAATAATTGAAAATAATATTTAAAACTGAATTGGAATTGGATAGAATTCTTGTAAGCGAATCTGTAAAATAGTTCAAAAAAAATTTTTTTTTTAAATCGACAACGCTGCGCTCTCTTATGCTAACTAGGTAGGAAAACCAGCAAGCTTAGTATACAAGAGCAAACTTACGCAAACTCTTGTCAAAACAATCATCAAGTTTTCAGACGCAACATTCTGCGATTTGCCATTGTAGATCAGGATTTAGCGAAAATGAACTGAAACACTTTTCAAAATGGTCATTTGATGACAGCTTTACATTTAAAAAAATGCTGATAAATTCGATATTTTTTTGAGTAATTTTAGGTATTTTTTTTCTTGATTTCTTTTTAAAAAATTGCAAATTTTTGGTCGTATCAAGTTGTTATAATGCTTTTTTTGATTTTATTAAAAACCGTTTGTGTATCTTTTTGGTTATTCTTAAATTCTTAAATTCTTAAATTCTTAAATTCTTAAATTCTTAAATTCTTAAATTCTTAAATTCTTAAATTCTTAAATTCTTAAATTCTTAAATTCTTAAATTCTTAAATTCTTAAATTCTTAAATTCTTAAATTCTTAAATTCTTAAATTCTTAAATTCTTAAATTCTTAAATTCTTAAATTCTTAAATTCTTAAATTCTTAAATTCTTAAATTCTTAAATTCTTAAATTCTTAAATTCTTAAATTCTTAAATTCTTAAATTCTTAAATTCTTAAATTCTTAAATTCTTAAATTCTTAAATTCTTAAATTCTTAAATTCTTAAATTCTTAAATTCTTAAATTCTTAAATTCTTAAATTCTTAAATTCTTAAATTCTTAAATTCTTAAATTCTTAAATTCTTAAATTCTTAAATTCTTAAATTCTTAAATTCTTAAATTCTTAAATTCTTAAATTCTTAAATTCTTAAATTCTTAAATTCTTAAATTCTTAAATTCTTAAATTCTTTAATTCTTTAATTCTTTAATTCTTTAATTCTTTAATTCTTAAATTCTTAAATTCTTAAATTCTTAAATTCTTAAATTCTTAAATTCTTAAATTCTTAAATTCTTAAATTCTTAAATTCTTAAATTCTTAAATTCTTAAATTCTTAAATTCTTAAATTCTTAAATTCTTAAATTCTTAAATTCTTAAATTCTTAAATTCTTAAATTCTTATATTCATAAATTCTTAAATTCTTATATTCTTAAATTCTGAACAAATAAATTGATGTTAAATTTTCAATTTTTTTAAACATTGTTTTTTTTTTGTAATTTCCAAATTTCTGATTTTTTAAATTTCTGAATTTAAATTTTTGATTTCTTAACATTTTTAAGCCATCAGTTTTTTTAACCTTAGGGTTTTTTAAACTTTTTTTATTTTTTGGAATATTTATATTTTTCTGTTATTTTTTTTTAAATTGCAGATTTGAACAAAAATTTGTTTTTTAATGTGCATTTTCCAATTTCTTAAGTTCTAAATTTTTGCTTTTTACTTTTGTTTTCATTTTTAGAATATTTGTGTTGTTGAATTTTAAATACCTGATAATTTTTATTATTGACTGTTACTTCTGGAAAATAAGTGAGAATATGCCAATTAGAAGGAATTCGCTTTCCAAACATATAAAAAATTCCCCCAATAAACATTCTCAATCACGTTTTAATACATTATCTTTTTCAAAAAAAAAAAAATGGATTCCGGATGAAAAAAACTCTTATCACATCGTAATATTCAAATTGGTAAAATTCGTGATATACAATAAACTTAAACATCAAATCGCCACTCACACCTAACGATTTCGGAAAACAACCGTGCCCCCCCAACATTTTGGACTAGTCGGCGCCTCTGGTAGGGTGATAACGTCATGATTCGAATTCCCGGACGCTTCGAAACCCGGACACTTCATCTTGTTTTATCAATTATTTGGATATAAGTTCGCATTATAAATGTCAAATATAGGTTATTTGATGAATTCTAACATCAACTTTCATTTAATGTTTGTTTGAACGCTGTAGTTAATGTCAAAACAATTAAATAAAATAAAATTATAAGATGACCAAAAATGCGAAACATTTCACGTGAAATATTTCATAGGCGTCCGAAGCACCGGAAAGGCAAAGCAGAAATTTATGGTTTTGATTTCCTTAAATTCAAGCATTTTAAATATAAAATATCGATTGTTTTGATGTTAACAGCTTATTTGAGACCTAAAGAATGCCATTTGCTAACATTTCAGTTAAAATTTGTTCGATTCATAAGCAAAATCGAGTGTCCGGGATTCGAAGCAAAAGTGTCCGGATTTCGAATCAATTTTTATCAGTGTCCGGGATTCGAAGCACAACAAGTCATTTTAATTTTCAAATTCTGATGAAAAATTGTTAAAAAAGACATATTTTGCATGCATCTTCTTAAAACTGACTGTTAATACTACATCCTGATGATATTTCTTCATTTCCAACTTATTACATGATTTTTTGTCAGCTATAACAAAAATGATATGGGTAATTCTCTACCAACTCACACGAAATCGGGAAAAGTTGCCCCGACCCCTCTTCGATTTGCGTGAAACTTTGTCCTAAGGGGTAACTTTTGTCCCTGATCACGAAACCGAGGTCCGTTTTTTGATATCTCGTGACGGAGGGGCGGTACGACCCCTTCCATTTTTGAACATGCGAAAAAGAGGTGTTTTTCAACAATTTGCAGCCTGAAACGGTGATGAGATAGAAATTTGGTGTCAAAGAGACTTTTATGTAAAATTAGACGCCCGATTTGATGGCGTACTCAGAATTCCGAATAAACGTATTTTTCATCGAAAAAAACACTAAAAAAGTTTTAAAAATTCTCCCATTTTCCGTTACTCGACTGTAAAAAATTTTTGGAACATGTCATTTTATGGGAAATTTAATGTACTTTTCGAATCTACATTGTCCCAGAAGGGTCATTTTTTCATTTAGAACAAAAATTTTCATTTTAAAATTTCGTGTTTTTTCTAACTTTGCAGGGTTATTTTTTAGAGTGTAACAATGTTCCACAAAGTTGTAGAGCAGACAATTACAAAAAAAATGATATATAGACATAAGGGGTTTGCTTATAAACATCACGAGTTATCGCGATTTTACGAAAAGTTGCAAATTATTGAAAAACACCTCTTTTTCACATGTTCAAAAATGGAAGGGGTCGTACCGCCCCTCCGTCACGAGATATCAAAAAACGGACCTCGGATTCGTGATCAGGGACAAAAGTTACCCCTTAGGACAAAGTTTCACGCAAATCGAAGAGGGGTCGGGGCAACTGCTGTGTGAGTTGGCGGAGAATTACCCATATCCCGAGCATGGGTAAATAACAAGGGAAATGCAAAATAATACCATTCAATGGTATCAATACCAATTTTTGGTTTTCGAGAGCCCTTGAAAAAATGTCTAAAGTGTAAATTAATACCAATCATTGGTATTATACCAAATTTTGGTATTGTTTTGTTATTGGGAAAATTTTAGGAAAATGTCGAATTTTGACATACTGTTTCTTACTTACATACTTAAAAACGCAAATCTACTCCAAATTAAAGCCAACTTTTTTATTTTGGTCTCAAAAAGTTATTTAATGATCTTTATAAATTAGGGAATACCATACATTGGTATTATAAAGATATTTTAAATAAAAATATTATAAAATAATGGAGATTCAATAAAAAATCTATTTGAAATGATGTTTAACATTCTTAAAAGTATGCTGATACATTTAAAAATGATAAGAAAAACAATAGGCTTAAACGTGAAAAATTTAAAATATTAGCATGGATTTTACATAACATTGTTTGCCTTTTTCGTCAAAATCGATAAACTCAAAAAAATAATGTCAATCTTTGATAATTTGATAAAATAACTCTTTCAATACCAGAATGTTGGTATGCATGTGGTATTCGAACTTCGTTCTAAAATCCTTTTAATATTGGATTTGTGTTGAATCCTATTCAGCTGGAATCATGCATCCTCGAATATCCCACGAAAAATGCCACGCTGCCTGGGCTATAGCCTTTCTCGTTCTGGTTTAGTTTGTTTTTCTTTCTTTGAATTTCCTGATATTTTTGCCTGCACCTGTTGATGCAGCAGCAGCTCGTTTTTAACAAGCGTTGATAGCTCAGTTAGTAAACGGGTAGCTAAAATGGTGTCTGCACCTTACCTGCCATGAGTTCGATTCCAGTATTCCTCTAGTTTTCTATACCTGATATTTTTTGGCTCTCCAAAGCAAGACTTCGTTTTCCTGCCTGTTCCAAGGATTTAAATATAGCATCAAAATTCTACCCATTTCTCATTGCAATCCTATTAGCCAAATTACATTCCAGCTGTAATCCTATAGAGAAGTCTCTTTGTTTTTTGTCCAATGAGATTTTTATTTACCCGTAAAGTTGTGTTTTGTCTGGTATTCATTTGCCCTTGGAATGGCACGTTTTGGTATTGCTTCAGTCTTCCCCATACAGTTTTTTGGTATGATTTCATGTTATTATACAATCTATTACTGGGCAACCAAGGGCACATTTTGGTATTTGTTATTATGCCAAGTAATACCAAAATATGGTATTCCCGTGTTATTTACCCCTGCTCGGGATATGCTACTAAGTGTCCGGATTTCGAATCATGACGTTATAGACGTTGGTGATTTGAAAAGAAGTTATGTTTGTTTTTCTCAAATAAAATTACGGTAATAATGTTTTATTGAATTTGGATGATCAAGTGTCAATAAAAGCAACGTTTTTCATCGTTTGTTATCATTAGAACATCTTATTTTGCTTTTATATTAAAATGGGAATTGAAAATGGATGCTCAACATTCAAATGCGTTTTTCTCAAAAAGGATGGTGTGTACATGATGCTTTTTGAAATGTTGGCATCGAATTATTAAAATCAAGAACAGACTCAATTTTTAGGAAATTATATTTATAAAAAAATAAGAATTTTTAAAGCTGTATAAGTTGTTTTTGTTGATTGAATAAAAAATCGAAAAGACATAAAAACAAAAATTAACATGATTCCGTAGCATTTCCGACATTTCCAATTGTATTGATTGGCCGGATAACCATTTCTTTCGATTGTATTTTCTGACCTTTTTTTTTACTAAAGAGGATATAAATCGATTAATTAATCGCCGGGAAAAGTATTGCTCGGTAATAATGATGTTGGAGATCAAGAAAAATATACCTGTTTTTGTCAGTATTTATGCATTAATTTTTAAAATAAAAGAACCAATGCAATTTTCTTAAAGACAAAACAACAACAATACAAAACTTGAAGTTGACAAGCCATATTGTCGTCGTCATCGCCGGCCGGCGACCATGCTACTTCTCCTCACCACGACCTGGCCTGGGCCGCAGAAGCATTCAATTATCACGTGCGCTGATGAACCAACCACGGTTTGCAGGAAAATGATTAATGTCAATATTTTTCCACCACACAGACGTCAATTGGTGAGAGAGACACTCTTTAGCAATAAACTCGCAAGCTATCGTGCCATACCGGTGCTGCTCGTGGCTCATAATTTCGGTTGATGCCGTTTTGCAACAGTTATTCCAGCAAGCAAAGTTGCTAATTTGTAGCATGCCAACGTTCATTATTTAGGTGGAACGTGCGATGACAACCAATGAGTAACCAACTCGAGCGTTATCGAGATTGAATCAAACGAAAGTTTGCCCTGGGACTTGTTTACGAGCTCTAACGACAGATTTAACTATAAAAGGATTCGTCGTCCAGAACGTCCGGAACGACCGAGTCTAGACTGCCATCATAGGGGCACAATCAATGCATCTTGACACGCAGAGTCTGGAGAATGAGGAGTTTAGTTGCACTATAAAACAACAAGAATAAAGTTGAGGCAAACGCTGCTCCAAAAAGCCAACGAAAGAAAGAACACAAGGTACAGCAGTTTAAGGGTAATTAGCTTGCCAGGGAAAAGCAGTCGATGAGTGCAACAAGTGGCCAATAAAAGTTGGAATTGCATGTTGTGAGTTCGTTGTGGGTTTTAGGAAACAGACGAGCAATTATGTGTAGGATAGACGTTGAATGCAGCTATAAGTGCGCAGCAAACGTTTTTGTTAGCCAAAGTTATTCCCGTATTGCTTGCCTTTTTAACACACTTTTGAAACAACCCAGCAAAAGTTAAAAAATTTAGACAGCAATCAACAAGGTTGGTATCAATACGAGTCGACTCACCTTTTCCTCGGGAATGCCATGGTTGACCAGCAGTGCAACGCCTTTCTCCGACAGCGCACGAAACAGTTGTCCACCAACGCGATTTACGACCGACCGGATCGGACATTCCTCAGTGCCTGAAAATCGTTGTTGTGGGGAAAAAAAACAAGGATGAGCAATCAATCGACCTCTTCATACTAACTATTCATGGTAATGGGTGTCGGTTACAAGTGATGGAGGAATAACCTAATTGATCAATTCAATGACCTGCTGATAGTGTGTGTCTACAGAGATAACGCGCCACATTGATGGATCATACCTCATGGAATGTACGTTAACTCACTCGTGAAAGGATAGTAACTCTTTGAACTCAAAGATTTGTGTTTAGAATTAAAGATGTTTTAGTATGCAATTACAAAAAAAAAATCCTTTTTTGCAATCCCGCTGTGAAACTGTCAACTTTTCCTGTCCTTCTGGAGCAACGAAACGGCCTACTTTTCCCTACCAAAAATAACAAAATGGAAAATTAATACCTTTCAACAACAGTGCTGAAAAGTTCAACTTTTCAGCACTGAAATGGGTGCTGAAAAGTTGAACTTTTCAGCACTAGTATCGAAAAGTAACATTTTTCAATATTTTTTTGTTTTGAACGGTGAGTTTACTTAACACATGAATAATTGACATAAAATTCCATTCAAAAAGCGTTTTTCGGAATTGCAAAAAATGTTGTAAGCAACTCGTTCCAAAACTTGTTTTTTTCAGCACTCATCGTATTTATCCAACTCGGTAAACCTCGTTGGATAAATGTACGACTCGTGCTGAAAAAACTTCTTTTTGCAACTTGTTGCATAAACTACTATTATAATTCAAACAAATACCCATTGAAAACGCAAACCGACAACGATATCTTTCCGCCAGTTGTCGGCAATCTAAAAGTGGCCAAGTAGTGCTAAATTTATGCACGCAGTTTGGTTAAAAATAGTCACACGCCAGAATGTTGTCTGTTTGTAATCACCATCATCGTCATCATGATCGAAAGAGCGAGATGTTTTGGTTTTGATAATTACCTTAGCAATAGACGACGACCGGCGCGGTAGTCGTGCCCGTTGCTTCTGGGGCACATGTTAATCGGACACGTTACTAGCATCTGCTTCCGATTCTGGATGGTTCAAGTCAACGGAGTTATGACGATTTAAATTGAGCATTTATTATAGAGCTAACACAGACAAACAGACGTAAATTTGATATGAAACCGATAATATGAACTTTAAATTTGAGAATTCTTCAGTTAGGCTATAGCACATTTTATAAAAAGGGTGTATCACTCTCCACTGGTCGAAAAATTCAAAAATTTGGTAAAAAGGTTTAAAGTACTGAATTTCATTAATGATGGCATTCTCAGTTGATTACAATTGATTTTATATGTTTGCTGGTTGAGATATATATTCTGCCATAACATTTTTTGCCCCAGATTTTTTGAGATGATGACCATTTGTAAAAACTAGTTCCAGAACTGGCTCTAATTTTACATCTTAAGCCCTTTGGCAATGTTAGTCTTAAATATAATATTTTTTCTTTTTCGTTTTGGGTATTTCAGCAACTAGAGTTCCAATCTCCAAAGTTTCTTGGACAAACTTATAGTAAATTCGAAATTTTGACCCAATCAAAATCAAATAGTGTCGCCGCCAAAAAGTCATTTTTGTTACATCCAAATATAAAAATATTTTTTTTGAAAAAAATTGATTTTTAATGTTAAAAAACAAGAAGGTAATTTTTTAGAGAGGACATTTTTTCCGGATTTTTTCTTACCTTATCCTACAACAAATCGAACTGAAGTCTCCGAGATACAGTCATTTAAAAATTACATGCTAATTAGGTGACACTTAGAAAAACTAAATTTCATAAATTTACCTCGTACCTCGAAAAAAAATAAAGTCTCAGAGAAAATTGTAGGAAATTTTCTTAGATCTTAAAAAATATTTTTTCAGGGGTGGTTTCTTTCATGAAGCATTTAAAAAAAAGAAAGATGATAAAATATCCGAAATATATAACCTTAAATTAACAATAACATCAAAACAGTGCACTTTATCAAAAATGCGGTGAAGTGCTTTTCGATTGCAAATTTTATTCAGATCTTAAAAATTATATTTTTTATTTTCATATTGTAAGACGAACTTCAGGAAAAAAATGCATTAAATTTAAAAATCTATTTCCAAAATGCAATCCAAACAAATACAAATATCTAGTCCTGTTCGCAATTGTATAAGTATTGACAAATCTCGGTTGTAGGTTGAGCTGAGATCCCCTCCCCTAATAATCAATAATATTCATTAAATCACTCCGAAGGAATCCCGCGATTCGTGACAAACTTTGCGATAGTGCAATGTCGCGCCAAGAGTGATGACATTGAATCACACTGCCCAACAACCAACAGCAAACAACAACAACAACAACCGATACGGTGAAGCCGGCAAGTGTCCGGTCAGTCTCTCTGGTGATTCCAGCACAAGTGGCTGGGCTATGGGGGGAACTTGTTTTACAACTCTTCAAATCGGGACCGTAAACGGTGTCGTGTTCCGTGAAATGTGGTGGACAAACAGCTCACATGTACTTGAAATGCGAGTGTTTTCCCCCAATCGACAGACACGGGGCAGACAAGGTGGGACTTTTTTTGTATTTTGGGAAATACCAAATCAAAATGCGGAACATGTTGTTGGCGGACCCCAGAAGAACGAGATAATAAAAGTTTAATAGTTTACTTTTTGCATTTAACAGCCTTATCAGTCATCAACAATCACGAAAAAATGAAAGGCGTGAAAGCAATAAAACTCACTAAACTAGTTCGAGGGCGACGGTGATGAAACACACCTTGATAGTTTCAACTGCATGACTCACGATCTTGCCACCGTTATCGCTTCGATTACAGGAACTTGCAGAAATCAGTGTCAACTGATCGGGACTTGATCGACAAATGGACCATGTGCACTTATAAGGTTCACGACTAATGAATATTTAGCACGAGCAGAGAAAATGCTTGCGCAAAGATTTTAAAAGATTAGTCACTGACGAAGTACCCTTGCTGGCTTGGTACAAAGAAACAAGTTAGTAAGTGCGACTATTATCGACAGCTCGCTAAATGATTTATAAAGTGTAAAACTTTGCGGAATGTCAAATAAGTGGCACCTTGATTTGAAATTTAATAGAACGAGACAGCTTATCTCAGCGAGATGGATCGCATTACGCTCGTTTTTTGCCTTGGAACAATTCTAGGTGTGAAAATACGCCACAAAGTGTGACGTCACCAATTTTAAACCAACTGCTAAACGAAACATTTCTCAAAACGTCACAACCTGTCCACCGAGGCCACGCTTACGTCTTCACGCCAACAAAGTGTCGTTATCATCCGAAGTAATGCTGATTCACACACGCGGTTGGTAACAGTAACAGTCTGAGCAGTAGTGGGCTAAATTTGTTTGATTGCTGGTGGGAAATTTACACAGCTAAATTTACAGTGCCAAGAGAAACTCGACGTGATAACGAAGTGCAACTTGTTCTGGTAAACCTGATGGATATATTAATATATTATCAAACTTTTTTGTGGTCTCAAATCATTTTCGATAGAGATTCTACAAACAAGCCATCAGGCGGTGGACGTCTCAATAATTGTTCCAATTTAGTTTTTAAATATGTTGAAGTATCATGTTTTACTTAACGTTAACGTTTTTCGTTCAAAGATATAACTTTTGCGTCGCTTTCAATATTTTGACAAAATTCCTTCAACAAGTTGTTTAAAATAGTGACATACACATGCTGATTCCTTTTGGTAACGATTATCCCATTCCTTGTAAAGTTATGGAAATCGTCATTAATCAATGATTGCCAACTAGGACGTCAATGACTGCGCCACAAAATTATATAAATTTTGAAGCACAATTGATTTAGATCAAAAATTCCTTCAGTGGCTTCAAGAAGGCAACAACCGGCACATGCTGATTCCTTTTGGTGCTGAATTTCGTTAAATTGAATTTAATACAGAATATTTTATAGTGATGATCAATTTTCTTCGAAAATGATCAACGGCTTCACCTTAAAGGACCATCCATAAACCTTGTGGACTCGTGGGGGGGAGGGGGGGGGGGAGAAGGTTCAGCGATTGTCCACGCTCCATACAAAAAATATATGTTTTGTATGGAAATTGTCCACGTGTCAAAATGTCCACGTTATTTATGAATGGTCCATAAACAAAATGTTAATCTTAGCAACTTAATTTTGTTGATTACGGTGTTATAAATTGTTTCATACAAATATAAAAAGCCATTTAAAAATATTCTCTACACATATAGCATACATATAGTAAGAAGTTTCAAAGTATTTCCCAGATTAGAATATTCCGGAAATACCTGCTACCATATAAAGTATGACGAAATTCTTACTTCATAATTTTCCTTTGTTCTAATTGGATTTAAGGCTTTAGAATTTACTTCACAAATTTTCTGGAAATCGATGCTTGTAAGCGCTCTTGAATTATTTACCCAGCTAGAGGATTCACAATAAAAGTTAATCTGTAATTTATTTTTGAGCAATAAATTTTAAACCTGTATGGTTTTATTCAAAGAATTTAAATTAAAAATGACCTTAACAGAATTCAGGGCTTTGATTTTAAGTAACAGTTATTCAAAAAAACAAAAAAACAATTGATTTGATTTGCACTTTTTTATCTCGGGAAATTGTCTTAAACAATACAAGGGGAACAGCACGTAGTTCCTCCGAGCACATGGGTAATTCTCTACCAACTCACACGAAATCGGGAAAAGTTGCCCCGACCCCTCTTCGATTTGCGTGAAACTTTGTCCTAAGGGGTAACTTTTGTCCCTGATCACGAATCCGAGGTCCGTTTTTTGATATCTCGTGACGGAGGGGCGGTACGACCCCTTCCATTTTTGAACATGCGAAAAAGAGGTGTTTTTCAACAATTTGCAGCCTGAAACGGTGATGAGATAGAAATTTGGTGTCAAAGGAACTTTTATGTAAAATTAGACGCCCGATTTGATGGCGTACTCAGAATTCCGAAAAAACGTATTTTTCATCAAAAAAAACACTAAAAAAGTTTTAAAAATTCTCCCATTTCCCGTTACTCGACTGTAAAAAATTTTGGATCATGTCATTTTATGGGAAATTTAATGTTCTTTTCGAATCTACATTGTCCCAGAAGGGTCATTTTTTCATTTAGAACAAAATTTTTCATTTTAAAATTTCGTGTTTTTTTCTAAATTTGCAGGGTTATTTTTTAGAGTGTAACAATGTTCTACAAAGTTGTAGAGCAGACAATTACAAAAATGTTGATATATAGACATAAGGGGTTTGCTTATAAACATCACGAGTTATCGCGATTTTACGAAAAAAAGTTTTGAAAAAGTTACTTTTTGCGTTTCTCTTTGTTTCGTCGTCCGTGTCTGTCGCGGGTGACCATGAATGGCCATGATCGATGACGACCAACTTTTTCAAAACTTTTTTTCGTAAAATCGCGATAACTCGTGATGTTTATAAGCAAACCCCTTATGTCTATATATCAACATTTTTGTAATTGTCTGTTCTACAACTTTGTAGAACATTGTTACACTCTAAAAAATAACCCTGCAAAGTTAGAAAAAACACGAAATTTTAAAATGAAAAATTTTGTTCTAAATGAAAAAATGACCCTTCTGGGACAATGTAGATTCGAAAAGTACATTAAATTTCCCATAAAATGACATGATCCAAAAATTGTTACAGTCGAGTAACGGAAAATGGGAGAATTTTTAAAACTTTTTTAGTGTTTTTTTCGATGAAAAATACGTTTATTCGGAATTCTGAGTACGCCATCAAATCGGGCGTCTAATTTTACACAAAAGTCCCTTTGACACCAAATTTCTATCTCATCACCGTTTCAGGCTGCAAATTGTTGAAAAACACCTCTTTTTCGCATGTTCAAAAATGGAAGGGGTCGTACCGCCCCTCCGTCACGAGATATCAAAAAACGGACCTCGGATTCGTGATCAGGGACAAAAGTTACCCCTTAGGACAAAGTTTCACGCAAATCGAAGAGGGGTCGGGGCACCTGCTGTGTGAGTTGGCGGAGAATTACCCACATAATATGGGAAAAGATCATTTTGACGTTCAATTACGCAATTTTTCAACTGAAATCAAGTAATGAATAGCTAAGTATAGGCATAAAATTTTCCCGGGTTTTGAATTTCCCGAGAAATTTTCGAAACAGTAATAAAATCTATGTTTCTATCATATTTGTTATACAATTAATTGGTGATAATCTACACATAAATCAAAACATGGATAGCAGTTTTTAGATAGTTTAAAATAAATTATTTTTTGTTGTGCTTTAATTTTTAAATGCAACGCCATTTCTTGTCCAATGTGATTCAAATTTAATAGGTCTCTTAAACATATTTAATTTAATTTTTATTTTTTATAGCTCTTTACTAGAAATGCTTATTTTTTAAATGTCTTTAAAATAATAAAATGACAAAATAAACAAATAATACCAGACAAAGTAAAAATTATGAAAAGTTTAGATTTTCATGAATGATATACTTTTTAATAAATTATATTAAAGTCACACAACTGCTCCAAACTTCCATCGGATGGAGGAGTAAAACGTCGGTCGCCGGCCTTATTTGTTGTTATTCCAAGTGTAAGAGTCGACTTTACGCTATGAGTATAAACAACCTGTTCTCGTTAAAGTGGATAGTTTGATTTGATTTTTTAGTCACTTCCACCTACTGGGGAAAATCGGGACAACAGTCTGAGATGGAAACAGGAGATTTTAGAACAATGTATCTGGAAATCGATGTATTAATTGTTTTGCTTTGTTCCTGTTATAACCAAAATCATTATACAAAAAATAGCTTAAACAGGTGTCTTAATTCGATACATTTATCCTAATTTGCCACAGGTGCCGGTGTTTGATGAAAATAATTTAATATGATATAATAATGCAATTTTAATTAAAAATCGTTTTTAAATAGATTTTTTTAAGCGCTAGGCATTTTGCGGATCTTTAACCATTTTTTTTAACAATTTTCAATTTTGTTTACTAAGTATTCATCTATCTTCACAGCATTATCTGAATTTACAGACCGAAATTTGTTTTTTTTTCAATTTTGGGAACTCCCGGGACAAATTATAAAAAAAATCCCGGGATTTGGAAGACGGGAAGTGTTCATGTTCCACTTTTTTAAGATGATTAGGGAAAATCTCCACAGTACATCCTAATAGGTTTCGTTTATAGTTAGACAGTTTTTGGAAAGGTATAGGGTCTAGGATACGCTCTAAGCAAGTGATGCGACCGTTGGCATGAAATTTTTCAATGGTATAGTTTTCATCGCAAGGCAAGCGATCGGTTGCTGCAGTAGAATAATTGATGTGGTTTATTTCGCTTGCAAAATTTCTTAAAACTTATCTTGTAAGAAAAATCGTACCATCGGGTCAGCTAGAGCGCACTCGGACTTAGCCATGTTTGCTATTTGTTTATTTTTTGCTTTGCTGTTTTAGTATTTCGATTTCTTAGAAATAATAGGTTCTCTGCATATTTAAGCTTATTGAGTATTCTTTCATGTTCTTTCAACTATCTTATCAGATTCAAAATAATTTGATAAATATCAGGGTCAAGCTCATCTAAAAATTCGTCGTCGTATGTGTGCTATCTTGTGAGAAACTTTTTCTCGAAAAAGTACTAAATGCATTTCCTGATGTATACTCAAATACCTGAAGCAGATAAGATGAAGCAAGTTTTTCATTGAAATGCTAAGCGAACTTTTACATCTGCATGAACTTAGGACCCCCGACTTAAAACCAAAAAAAAAAGAAAACTCACCACAGTGGGCCAGATCAATGATCGGTATCTGGCTGGTGGACAGCAGGGTGTCCATCTTTTCCTCGCTGCCGGGTTTGCCGGCACCGCCGCCGTTGCCACTCTTGAGCATGTTTGCACACCTGGATTCTCCTTTGCTTTAAACGAAAAATTTGGATCTTTTCTTCTTCAGAGATCAGTCTCGTCGGAAGAAAGAAACTTTTTTCTCTCTTCTCGTCGTCTCTCTTTTGGAGTTCACTTTAACAAGTTCTTTTTTTCTTTGTTTCGTGGATATTTTCCGCGTTTTTTTATGTATATTTCTGTTCCACTCTTCGTACCTCGGCGTGTTGAATGTGTATTATTATTATTATTGCTGGTATCTCTTTCGCTCTCCTTCCTGACACGCTTGTTTTGCAGCCATCCAAGCACTATGGGCCGCCTCAAAGAAAGAGAGAGGATCACCACTCGCAAACCATACCATGTGAATGGCTAGTTTTGTTGTTTTGGTCTGCAGCTCTGGCTGGAACCAATACTAGCAATAGCAATTTCGAGGGCAACTTTTTTTTCCGATCGACGAGTTGAAAGTACTTTCCATTCCAGCAAACACCACCCGAACCCGACCTCTACAAGCTCACAAACTGCACTGCACTGTTAGATGTTGCTTACGCGTACGCGTACGACACTTGCCCGGAAGTTGGGCTCAAGCTGTATGTGATAAGTCGTGGCGGATTACGCCACACTGCAGTGCGCCTCAAGAACACCACACCACTCGCGCTCAGTAACAACCCGTGACGTGACCTGTTTGACTGACTGAAGGTGGTCACCGCTGAGTACGCGTACAAGATCTATTTCCGAAACGGCTTCGGCGCCCCACAACGAACCTCGCAACGCTCTCTTCCTATACTATAGTCAGTCCGTCCAAGCAGCAGTGACGATGACCTGTGCTATGCCTGAGAGAGTATCGACCGACCGACCAACGCGACAGCTACCGACTGGCTCACCAACTCACTCACTCTGCCTGCTGCTGGCAAGGAACGATCGACGACTGAAAGGCGCGCGCGTTTCGTTTTACTTTGCTTCGTTTGCTCAGCTTTGGTCCGACTGCTCTGAACCTATTCCTCCTCCTCCTACTCAGCTCAGCAGCGCTGATGTTGGTGGTAGCATAAACGAGCGGGGAGGACGGGTGATTTGCAGGGATTCTCATGAAATTGGGGTTCATGAATGGTTTGTTGCACTATTTTAATTTTAAATTATTTAATGATTTTTTGCACTAATTTGCCAGACAACACAATCCCACATTAAACAAGTGGCTTTTTGCCTTCCTCAACTTACTGAGGAAAGGCTATAAAATCACTTGAAAAATCAACTTTTACGTAGACCTCCTAGACCTACCTTCATGTGTACATATCGACTCAGAATCACCAGCTGAGCAAATGTCTGTAGTAGACATGTGTACCGAATCAATGTCACTGGAATATCTCGTCACTGACTGAACCGATTTGAACCGTTTTGGCCTCATTCGATTCATCTTGGGGTCCCATAAGGCCCTATTGAAAATCTTAAGATTAAGTAAAGTACATCAAAAGTTATGCTTAAACAACTGCTGCATGTAAATTTCGAAATTTGCAAAAAAGGGTGGTTTTTGCATGAAAACCTGCCATATTATAAATTTTTAGAAAGGTTCTGAAATGACCATTCTTGTGGATTAAGAATTTTCAAGATCTGACTTACCTATCAAAAATTACAAGCAGTTTAAAAAATGGTCTGAGCTTACATAACCTCAAAATGATCGGGTCTGATTGCCATGAAAGAGCCGTTAAGAGGGATGCCATTTTCGTCAAAGGCGGTGTCTGTATAATCTTGACAAAAAGTCTGCAGGTAGTCTGTTTTTTTACTCATCACTTATTTTTATTAGGACCTTCAGGTGCTGCGATCACGTTAGGGGAAATCCATAAACCATTTGGATACTTTAGGGGGTAGGAATCACTTTATAAAAGAGAGGAAGGCACCAACCACCTAAAGGAAGATCAAGTAACTTTTTATCAAAACACCTTGCGTCTCCATAACAGTTTCAATATGATGGAAACACATGGCAGTTTGATGATAAAATATTATGGCCATTAAGGACACCCCTTAACTAGAGATCCTAAATAGGCAGACTGGTCTAAGCTGGCTAAATCGATCTGGCAACGTATGTTTTGAGCTTGGCAACACTGATAAGTTCTGCTGGGCCGTAAAGGATACTCGTTTGGATACGTCAAACTCGTGTCTGTTTGGGTACGTCAAATTCACTTCGACCAGTCTCCCTATTAAGAATCTCTACCCTTAACTCCGTTCCATAGTCTAAATAAGATAAAATACATATCTTTGCCAATTTCGAATCAAATCAGTTGAGGCTTACGGGTGAACGTTGAAGTTAGTATGGGAAAAATCGCGAAAAATCCCTAAACAAGCTTCAATAGGATAAAATTGAACATAAGTTAATTTCACTGTTAATGTTTTGCCTTTCTTACAAAAGAAAGGTTTAAGGTTTGCTTTTGGAAAAACGCTTTTTTCAGAAATCTAAAAAAATTCGTGCACGGCGAGGATTCGTCCCAGGAAAAAATCCTATTACTAAATTGAAGGTTTAGATGCGCTCTTTCGATTGAATTTTCGCCCGAAACCCGGAACTCAAAGTCTGATTTTTGAGAGCTCTTTTTCTGAAATACATGGCCGATGTCTGTATCCGCTCTTAAAAATTTGTGTCTTCCATCACTGGAAAACCGCTCGTAAAACCCACAATTTTTAAAAGCCAGATCTGTAGCCGTGGGGTCGGAGACGAACATTTTATTTTTCGATTCACAATTTTCGACCAGTAAATGTGGTCAAAGCCATTTTTAGAGGTATTTTTTGGACTATTTTACAGATAACACTATCAAATTTAAAGAATTCAGTTTCAAACAAAAAGCCATTCGAAAACATGCGCCATAAACTGTTTGGGCCCAAAATTTGAAGCTTTTCCAAAATGTATTTCCAGAGATATAGCGATTTTAGTGTTTTTCGTCTTATTTTTACCCTATTTATTCCTATTAAATTTTTGGATTTATACAAAATCATATACTGAACATCAAATTCAAAGTCCCAGCCCATTCTCGCTCGACAAGTCGTCAAGTCGAAGCTTCATCGCCAGCGCTTTTACGCTTGCGCGTTTTACGCTGCGCGTGAAAGTGTTCTTTCTGGCTTCTCATAACTGATCGACAAAGTGCAATAGCGATACATATTTTTTTTAAGTTAATCATAGAATAACATTATAGACTGAGTAACCGTTATTTTTTTTCTAATAATGTCAATCCAATATGTTTTTCTTAATTAAATTCAAATGTCTTGCGACAAAAAAAATGGCATTTGAGGTTTAGCCTTAAAAGATTCGAAGCTTTAGGTAAAATTCTCACTGGATGGTATGATTATGTTTTTGAAAAAATAATTGCACCAATATATTTCTCGGAGTTTCATCATTTTGTAAGAAAGGCTCTATTTCACCTCTGGTGATATTAAATCGGGTTTTTTATGTTTTTTTTAACAATCCGATAATTCTTTCAAATGGTCTTAAAAATCTGAAAAAGGTGCAAAAAAAGCATGTTTGGACTTGTTCAAAAATATTTTAATTTTTTGAATAATTTTTATAAAATTTTGATGTAGGTACAGCACCGAACAAACTATTTTTTTCAAGGTATTTGTTAAAAAAAATCGTCAAGACTTAGGTCAATTTTTAGAAACTAATAATTGCAAAACAACTGGACAGGTGTATAATGCATTTCAACATTCCACTTCTCAGCCCCTTAACAAAGTTGGAACGGTAACTTAAACTCGCTGGTTCTCGGGCATAACTTAACCAATCGGAGCATTTTTTTTTGTGAATTGTAAGGACGTCTAGATGATCATAGAACTTTGCAGAGCTCGATTTGATCAAATCTTTAGTGATAGTTGGCAAGCAAAAATACCTTCCACTTAACCGTGGAGCATTGGTAGCTCGAGGAGGACTGATATAGTTGAATCCAAGAATCGGACAAAGAATAAAATTGAATGCAAGTTAAATATCAGAACTCAAACAAGATTGCATGCAAGATTACAAGCCCAGTTGAAATTGAATCTGAAAATACCTCGCTAAAAAAAAGGCGACTGATAGAATTCATCCAATAACATTCCAACGCCCAAGGCTCTAAAAAAGTTGGAACGGTAACTTCAACTCAACGGTACTCGGGCATTACTCAATCAGTCGGGACGATTCTTCTTTCCAGTTATTTGTTAGGATGTCTAGATGATTCTAGAACTTTGCAGAACTTAGTTTGATCAAATCTGTATTTTTTGCGATCAAAAACATCGTTCCAACTATTTTTTTCAGGTGTAAAAAAATTCGCCTAAAATTCCGCGGAGGCGGTCTTTTTTAAAAAAGGTGGAACGATGTTTTCAGTCGCAGAAATTACAGATTTGATCAAATTAAGTTCTGCAAAGTTCTAGAATCATCTAGACATCCTAACAAATCACTGGAAACAAGAATCATCTTGATCGGTTGAGTTAGGCCCGAGAACCAGCGAGTTAAAGTTACCGTTCCACCTTTTTTGGGAGGCTTGGGCGTCCGTGTAAGTTGGACATGCGTTGGGCGTTCCAGTGATAAGAGATTAGAAGAATTGAAAGCTTTCCCATTAAAAATGAGAACACACGAAGAATTCGAACAACAATGCAACGGTCGTTACCACTCGCCTAGTGTGGCTCCTCAGACCATTCACCTTCCCAAAAACCGTCCAACTCCAAGCGAAACTTACTTGAGGATACCGTGGAGATTTTCCCTTAATACTCTGAAAAAAGTTGGGCATCAACACTTCCCGTCTTCCAAATCCCTTTCCTTGTCCCTGGTGCGCGGTGAAGATGGGAGCGGCCGGCAATGGACGGCTGCCATGGTGGTGAGAATCTAGTTCAGGTGGAATTGGTTCTATTCGCAATTATCGATTCCTAGGCAACTTGGGCTTAGACAATCATCACATCACATGGCGAAAATCCAGTCTGCAATCCGCTAAAATCATCGTCTCCAAATTTTGTTATTTTCCCGATATTGCGCGTGGCGCATCGAAAAATCCAATTTTTATTTTGAAAAAATCATATCTCGGAAATTTGCGGTTCAACATCGCCAATTTTTGGATATGTAATGTGACATTTTTCCGAGGAATCCGACAAAAATATGTTCAGACATAGGCTCTTTGGTCAAGACACGGTCAAAACGCCATTTTAAGTTTTCATACGACTTTTTAAAGTGTTTGGCTGGATTTGTCGGATCTCAAATTATTTTTCCTTAAAAGTCAAACTAATCACCTTTCATTTGCATCCAAGACAGCTAAAATCGGTAAAAAAAGGCACGGAGTAATGATTTAAAAAAAATGGTTTCGCGAAAATTTACGAAAATTTGTGAAATTTTTTAACGATTTTGTGAACTGAGTTTCCTCCGTGTGAGTGACTCTTCATTAGAAGGTTGAAGGATATTCGTAAAAAAATACTTTGAATATTTGAATTTTGTTGATCGGGTAACGAATGAATTTTGCCCAAACAGAGATAACATATGAAAGCAAAAAGTTAAATAAAGAATATTAGATAGTAACAAGGACTTTACTAGGAAATTCATAATTGATTTGAAAGATCATATCGGTTATTTTACTAAGTTTACTAAGAAGTGACTGAACAAGTAGTCCGAGTAGCGAACAGCATACTTCTCCATACACACTTTGGAGAAAAACTCCATACACATTTTGGAGAAAAATCATTCGTTCCTATCTAAATATTTTTGAAAAATTCAAAGTTCATGTGTTTCTGGGGATCCCCCCCCCCCTCGAGTTGAACCTGCGCTGAAATTTTGTTGGTCGGTGATATCTAAGATGATCGCTAAATAATTAATTTCATTAACTTATTCAAATTCTGCGGAATTAAATTCAACTATCGAAACAAAAAGCCTTAAAAACTACAGTGAGTCAAATATTTGTCCGTACCCCCCCTCCCCCCCCCCCTCATACGGAAAATGTTTGTGATATAAAAGTTCATAAAATACGACCAAAGTACCATGTTTTATACATCAATCGACGCGGCAGAATATCCTCTTTAAGACACTGTCATTGGATTTGCAAAAAACTTTTTCTAAAAAAATACAAAAATAGTTTACTGAAAATAGTAAAAAAAAAAGAGGTCAAATTATTGTCCGTACCCCTAATAAAAGTACAAAATCTGATCGATTTAAGTGAATTCAATTATGAAATGTTGTTTCTGTGTCAAATACTAGTACCTCTAGCCAGTTTGTGACAACTTTGAACTTCTGATAACTTTGTTAAGTTAGTTTATATTAAAAATTGGTTTGAATTTAGTTTTGTTATGTAAAACTTATCAAAACATTAGTTTATAAACAACTATTTTTATAAAATTTCTATTTTATGTTGTAAGAGTCTCTATTGAACAAGTTTTAACAATATTTGTTCGAAATATACATTGTTTTCATCTTTTTTATTGACATTTTTCGGAACAATACCGTTAAATAATCCGGATGGTCCCGGAACCGGTTTAACCCCTCGGAGGAAAATTTTGTGGTGATCAGATAGAGGACAAAAAACCCACCTCTTGCAATTTGAAGCATCCAATTTCGTCCACTACAGCCCGATTACGAGTCCCTAGACTGAAATTTGAAATTTTCACTTTCCGTGCTGAGAATTTCTGTACCGGCCTGGGTCAGAATGTTTTGCTTGGGGAATTTGAAAATTTCAAATTTCAGACTAGGGACTCGTAATCGGGCTGTAGTGGACGAAATTGGGTACTAAAGCCCTATGTCAATTTTTATGTACAACGGTAAAAAACACGATAAAAAACCATTTCTGATCACTTTTTTTCATTTTAATGCAAAATATTTTATTTGACAAGACAACATTTTTTCGATGGATCAACTATGGTCCCCTTGGAACGAGCTGTCAAGTAGGAGCTTTTCTGTCAAGAAGTACCGCGAGGTTAATTTTTCGAAATTGATTTAAAAATCCATTTTAAACTCTTTGTGGTCGTACAAAGGGTCATTTTACTCAGAAAAATAAGCTTTATCGCTGTAAACAATAATATCAGCAATCTAAGCTTCATTTTAGGACCCAATTGGATGCTTCAAATTGCAAGAGGTGTTTTTTTTTGTCCTCTATCTGACCACCACAAAATTTCCCTCCGAGGGGTTAAACCGGTTCCGGGACAATCCGGATTGTTTAACGGTATTGTTCCGAAAAATGTCAATAAAAAAGATGAAAACAATGTATATTTCGAACAAATATTGTTAAAACTTGTTCAATAGAGACTCTTACAACATAAAATAGCAATTTTATGAAAATAGTTGTTTATTAATTAATGTTTTGATAAGTTTTACATAAAAAACTAAATTTAAACCAATTTTTAATATAAACTAACTTAACAAAGTTATCAGAAGTTCAAAGTTGTCACAAACTGGCTAGAGGTACTAGTATTTGACACAGAAACAACATTTCATAAATGAATTCACTTAAATCGATCAGATTTTGTACTTTTATTAGGGGTACGGACAATTATTTGACCTCTTTTTTTGACTATTTTCAGTAAACTGTTTTTGTATTTTTTTAGAAAAAGTTTTTTGCAAATCCAATGACAGTGTCTTAAAGAGGACAATCTGCCGCGTCGATTGATGTATGAAATATGGTACTTTAGTCGTATTTTATGAACTTTTATATCACAAACATTTTCCGTACGGGGGGGTACGGACAAATATTTGATTCACTGTATAAGAGATAAAATACAAATAAAAATTGGATAGGCATATAATTAAAAAAAGGGCCAAAAACTGAGCCCTGAGGAACTCTAACTTTAATTACGGAAAATAAGCTAGGAATCAAGTTTAAACAATTCAATGCACAGTACAATTTATTTTTGTTTAAAGTGTAAATTAGATTAAAAGGTAACCAAAATAACCAAAAGATTACGTTGCCATTTGAATTGAGTTCAATTCTAGTACAGTCATTCCACATATTCGGATTACCCACAAATTCGGAACATTTTTAAGATAACTTGTCAATAGCATGCCAAAAGTAGCAGTCAACTTCGTTTTTATTGAACTTTCTTATAATAATTACATTTCATTTACATTCTAAGTGGTATGGCTAAATGCTCTTCATCTTTGTTGTATTTTTCGTTTTATTATTACTGTTCACATTCATTCATTTATTTCAAATTGTTTTACATTTTTGCATTTAATCGAATACATTTGGGTAAAAAAAAAGAAAAAATCACTTTAACAACTAATCCTAACTTAAAACTAAAATAAAAATTCTTTGAATTATTCAAAATCATTAGAACGAGTAAACTATGAACTGTATTTTAAGATGAATGCTCCAAGCGTTCTTACTTGTTCCTGGCGAGTTTTGCACCCACGCAGTGTTGTTGTCATCTCGATGAAAATGTTCAGAAGTTCTTGTGGTGAAAACAGGTCACTACTGCCTTCATCCGTTGATGTTGGTTGGTTTTCCCTCGGTTGCTGTCTGAAGCCAGGAGGTGTTGTGTTCTCTGCAACTTTTTGCCGCTGATTCAACGGCAATGGCTGCAGATTTGGAACCACTCGAACAGATCCCGCTCCAGGTGACGCCAAAGCAGGAAAATCCACGTCCGTGAATGTTGGTGGTATTTTGCGACGATTTGGTTGGTGCCTCGTCGTCGCTTGCTGCCGAATTTTCACAAACTCAGCTCGTTTTGGGCAGCTTCGATTCTTGGTCGAATGGTCGCCGCCGCAATTGAAGCATTTCGCTTCGATGTTCTCGTTGATTGTTTCGCAAGCTTGAGTTTTGTGCTCACCTCCGCAGGTTGCACAACGACTCTTGATGAAACAGTTCCTTCCACCATGCCCAAACTGCAAACAGTTCGAACATTGTGTCACGTCACGGTGCACTGGACGATAACGTTCCCAAGTCACGATGATGTTGAAAATTGCCCGAACTGCTTTCAGCTCAGACGGCGTTGTCGATCCTCTCTCGAGATGAACCAGATACAGTTGATCACGATACTTGATGTCCTTGTTGTGTCTCGTCATCTTGAAGACTTCAATCACGTTCAACTTAAGAGTTTTGAGCTCTTCTTTCAGCACATTCACATCCATGTCGTACAGGCCTCGGAGGACCTGTTTCATGGGGCGTTTACCTGGATCGTCATGGCTGTAGTATTCAATTTTGGTGTTGTTCAGGAAATCCCGAACGTAGTTGTAATCCTTTCTGGTAGGTAGCAGAATTTTGAGTCCATCAGCACACAAGCGAATGGAAGCTCGTAATGCACCAGATTTGATAAATCCGGTCAGCCACTTTCGCACCGAATCCGATGACGATGTTTTCACAAAAATGGGTGGCAACTTTTCCCGTCGTTCAAATTCTTCCTTCTCGCTCACGTCCACAGGGAGGGTAGCGAACTGGTTTCCAGACAATTTTTGAGCGTCCTTGCTCAAACTGCCTGGCTTTACAGGTAGCGCTTCGGCATTCTTTAGCTTCTTCAAATCTGCCGATCCTGCTGGTGAGGACCGCCTCTTTTTCTTGCCCTGAGGCATTTTTGCACTTTTTAAGCACTTTTTTTGGTGTGTGAGGGACGCACGTCTGACTCGCTGCTCTGTCAACCACAGACTCGAGCCAAAAGTAGCTTTTCTGTCGACCTTACTATTTTTAGAACCTTCATTTGGACATTACCTTGCTATTTCACTAGTAAAAGTAGTACTTTTTGAACAAAAAACTTCATTCCAAGACTATTTTGTCCAGAGCAGTAAAACACTGCCTCCAAATTGCCTGTTTCATAATTGTGGGATGTTATTGTGCCTCCCACAATTGTGGAACACCTGAATTTAACTGATATTTTCACAAAAAGGTATCAAACCATGTTTAAACATCACTAAGCTTGAGTTTCATTGGTTTCAGTGTGAGAAGTCATTATTTGGTAATAAATATGTACTCCTGGAGAGATCCAAAGTTTGTTTACATTCGTAAGAAAAAAGTGTTCCGGATTTGTGGATTTCAAGGGTCAAAGTAATTCTTCAAAAACTTCATATAAAAGTTAAAATTTGCAGATGTTCGATACAGCATTCGAAATATTGCAAGAAAAGCTTTCAAATGAAGGTAAAAGCGAATCATTAAGTTCAATTATCGATTTGCTATGATTTTTTGAACATTGGCCGATCTGGAAACCGTTCCGAATGTGTGGGATGACTGTAACGCGTTTTGAAAGCAAGTAAAAAGGGTCAATCGATTGAATCCAACATCTTTAATGGCTAGCGAAGACTTGCCTCGCTTCACTCTATAGGGAGAATAAATAAATTTGAAAAAAAAATGTTATAAAATTATCTCATGGATCACAGCCAGCACAACCTTTAAATATAAAATGTAGAACCACTGGATCCCTTCCGTCGACGAACTTTTCACAGTAGTATTCGTTACTTTGTAAAATGTTCGTCAGTAATCAACCATTGTGATCGCCTAGACGTTAAGTTGGTTGATGCGCGCTCAAAAATGTTCAAAAGTCCGGTCGTTTGTTGCCCGCGACATTTTTGCCTTAATTCAGACGTTAATCTTGTTCGCCACTAATTCACACCGCTATCAACAGGTTCCTCGGCTCATAATCTCTCGGTGGTGATAACAGCTTGATAACACAACGTGGTGGTGACTTCTGGAGAAACCTTACCACAAACATCTCAAACGGAGCTAACGAATGGACCGTTAACCTTGAGGACGTTTCTTCGCGCATGCAGAAAGCTAAATTCGGTGACTTATCCAAAGCTTGATGTAATATCCGTGATAACATGCGAATAATTTAGACAGACAGTTGATAGCTTAATTTTAAAATTTGTTTTAGCACGCATAGCTTATGGTTTTGCAGTTAGTTTGTGCATCATTCAATAACTCGAATAAATACTACTAACACAGACTTATACCCTAGAATTATACTTGTTCATACTACGGCAACCAAGCCATAAATGATGACAATGACGCTCAATGATGATGGGCTGGTAATGAATCACATTAGGTACTGAATGAATGGAAGTGTCCCTCATTTTAAGATTGGCAGCAGATAATGTCATCAATGAGAATGTAAACGTTTTTTTGTCTTTTATATTTTCAATGTAAGATTGTATTAATTCATATAATTTCTATAAGGTTAAAATGGGTCTAGCTCATTTCCCCGAATGCCATTTCCCCGAAAATCATTTCCCCTAATTGGACACATCCCCGAATACCACTTCCCCTAATCAGCCACATCCCCGAATGCCATATCCCCGAATATCATTTCCCCTAATCGGCTATATCCCCAAATGTCATTTCCCCTAATCGGCCATTTCCCCGAATGCCATTTCCCCGAAGTGACACTTACGCCAATCGCCGTTTATTTAAATTTATCATCAATTTCGCTAAAGCCTTTTCCATGAATAACAGTTATTTTCTTTCTCAATTTTACCGAACAACTAGCTTTTTCGGGTATGCTGTTGATCAAATGTTGTAAATTGGGTAGTAAAGCCCTTTGTCAATTTTTATGAACAAGAACCGATTAAGAAACCATTTCTGATAACGTTTTTTTTCATTTTTATGCAAAAAAAAGATATTGGCAAGACAACATTTTTTCGATGGATCAACTATGGTCCCCTTGGAACGAGCTGTCATGTAGGAGCTTTTCTGCCAAGAAGGGCCGTGAAGTGAATTTTTAAAAATTGAATCAAAAATCCATTTTAAATCCTTTGCGGTCGTTCAAAGGGTCATTGTACTTAGAAAAATAAGCTTTATCGTTGTGAACAATAATATCACAAATTTAAGCTTAATTTTAGGACCCAATTACAGTCCAGACTCGAATATCCAAAGCCTTGATTATCCGAAGTTCGATTATCCGAAGGTTTGTATGGGACTTCGGATAATCGAATCACGAACAATTTATTTTTCTTTTCCTTGTTTTAAACATCAAATTTGAATTCTGCTACCCGATTTTAGTCAAATTTGAATAGTTGATTGCCTATGAACCCTCTCCCGCTCATGGTTACTCCAGAGCACCAAAACTTTGAACTCAAATATCTCGGAACTGACACAACTTTTCATGGTGCTTTAAGTTGCAGGTGTTCATGTAGAATGTATTCTAACATCTCCCCAAATTTCAAATTTTTCAAATTTGGTTAAGCACAAGCAAAGTTACAGTGTAAAATGTAAACAAAAATGGGCCAATTTTAGGGAAATAAATAAGACCTGTTTTCAAAAGTCCGTAAAAATTACCAAACACAAAATTTTATGAAACAAAAAATGTTTTGCTCTAATTTGAACCTTGGACAAGAACCCCTGTGAATAACATTGTGAGTTTGGACCGGTTTTAAGTGTTTTTCAACCTTTTTCATTTGGTGCACCAGAGCACCACCTAGGCATATGAGCAACTAAATATTCAGGAGCACTTTTTTCTAAATTACAGAAAAAGCTTTTTTTTTATCAAAAAAAAAAAGTTTATAATCGTTTTGACTATTCATAAACAAGACAAAACATTGTTATTAGACCGATAGTTTTATTATTTTCCTCATTTTTCATGAAAATGGTTGTTTGTGGGTTTTGAATGAGCCAATCAAAGAAACCTGAAAATGCAGAGATTTTAGAAATTGTAGTTAATACTTCAGAAATATGGTCTTACAGCAAAGAATAAGTAGTTGTTAACACATTTCGAAGCGTTTTCAAACAAATGAACCAATAGATTTGAAGAAAACGAGATTTTGTGGTTTAAAAAAAAGTTGCTCATCTTCCTGATGGTGCTCTGGTGCACCACTTCAAATTCTACTTTTTTGCCCCAATTCGATGTTTGTGGGTCAAAGTAAAGTATTTCCTGCATTATTGTACCAAAATTAAGCCATTTACTATTTATACGATAAGCAAACAGCTCTGGGCGTTAGAGGGTTAAATAATAAAATGCATTTTTTCAATATTTCACCACCGCCATATTGGCCGCCATCTTGGATTTAAAAGTTTTAAATCACTTTAACGTAGTTTAAGGGTCATACTTAAGCTCAACAATAAAAAATTAGGCATCGAAATTCAACTTTTCATGGTGCTTTAAGTTGCAGGTGTTCATGTAGAATGTATTCTAACATCTCCCCAAATTTCATCAAATTTTTTTTTCATCAATATTTCACCACCGCCATATTGGCCGCCATCTTGGATTTAAAAGTTTTAAATCACTTTAACGTAGTTTAAGGGTCATACTTAAGCTCAACAATAAAAAATTAGGCATCGAAATTTTTTTTGTGATTCGATTTTCCGAAGTGAAATTTTTCCGAGGCCTTCGGATAATCGATACTTTTTTTTTGTTCAATTAACATTTGTATTCAACCACATAATTAGATGTTGTTTTTGAGAAATTTGCAAGGAAATTTGTCTTTTTTCGAATTTTGTTCAAAAACCCAAAAATCGAACAAATAGGTACATAAGGCTGGTACAAATTTTATTTAAAGTTTTTGTTGATTATACTTTTCGCCAAATCCCTAACCAGCAATGTGAATAAAATGATCAGTGTAAACGGGGTTCTGTACTACGAAAATCGCACGGTATGTTTTTTTGAATCATAAAAAATAACAAAACTTCTATTGCATTATTATTATCATGTCTATAAAAAAGTATTTGTTTTGAGAGTATGTATAAAAAAAGTCTGTAGCAATATTCATTGTATTTGAATGAATAGTACCAAACCTTTCAACTCCCATTCTCTCCTAAAATGCTACGTCTGTTCAGAATGAAGCCAAAAAGAAAGTTGATCATTCAGAGTCAATACGAACCTTTCAAGAAATATTATATGTAGTTTGATGTGATAAAAATTGCCTTCAATTTTTTTCTTATAAAATGCTATTTCCGCTTGACCGCGTTCGGGGAAATGGCATTCAGGGAAATGACTATTCAGGGATATGACTAATCGGGTAAGTGGCATTCGGGATTGTGGCCCATTCGGGAAAATGGCTTTCGGGGATATGGACGATTAGGGGAAATGGGAAATTCGGGGAAATGACTATTAGGGGAAGTGTCTTTTCGGGGAAGTGGCATTCGGGGAAATGTCCCTTCGGTAATATGGGTTTCGGGGAAATGTCATAGATTCATGAGTATAAAATCAATTACTTTACCATCGCTGCGGTAAACTTTATGTAGTAGACCTTGCCGCTTTCACGTGTGTGATGTTTCAATACATTCTAATGCAATTATGCACTACAAATATTGATGAATGACAAGAAAAAGGGTAGGCATCCCTTCGAAAGATTGGCTGCGCTAGGATTTGATTAAATTAGATTAGAAACTTTGTACTTTTTACATGAGTATAAGCATTTAACTTCTTAGAACAGACCTGCAAGAAAAGTGGAAGGAAAAGAAAAGGTTATTCGGCTGCAACGATGCCCCTCTCTCCCCACGGAAATGGTTGAATAATCACACAAAGAAGGCTGCCTCGATCAGTGGACATCAGTGGCAATCAGCCATCCAGTAATTTCATGCAATATGTACAAGGCGGGAACCGTACAAATTCTCCGGCTCTATCTGAATATTTTCGAAAAATTCAAAGTGCACGTGTTTCTGGGGCTCGAAAGTTTATGCTTCCGAGTTGAGCCTGCGCAGAAATTTTGTTGGTCGATGTATTCTGGAGTCATAGCTGGAGCAATAAAAACAATCCAACAAAAAAAAATCAGAGTTTTTTGCGAGGACTTCGGAAAATTTGAAGTTCAATATGTCTTTATTGAACTTTCTCATAATAATTACATTTCATTTACATTCTAAGTGGTATGGCTAAATGCTCTTCATCTTTGTTGTATTTTTCGTTTTATTATTAACTGTTCACATTCATTTATTTAATTAAATTATTTTACATTTTTGCATTGAATCGAAATAACTTTAACAACTAATCCTAACTTAAAACTAAAAAAAAGGAAATTCATTGAAATATTCAAAATCATTAGAACGAGTAAACTACGAACTGTATTTTAAGATAAATCCTCCAAGCGTTCTTACTTGTTCCGCACGAGTTTTGCAACCACGCAGTGTTGTTGTCATCTCGATGAAAATGTTCAGAAGTTCTTGTGGTGAAAACAGGTCACTACTGCCTTCATCCGTTGATGCTGGTTGGTTTTCCCTCGGTTGCTGACTGAAACCTGGAGGTGTTGTATTCTCTGCAACTTTTGGCCGCTGATTCAACGGCAAAGGCTGCAGATTTGGAACCACTCGAGCAGATCCCGCTCCTGGCGACACCAAAGCAGGAAAATCCACGTCAGTGAATGCTGGTGGTGTTTTGCGACGATTTGGCCCAGTCACGAAATATTCTAGCAGAGCTGGTTCTGCCAGAATCCTGCTAGAACGGTTGAACATTTTTGCTAGAATACTGTAAGAATACCCAGCTCTGTGAGAACTCTGCTAGAATCCTGCTAGAACGTCGTGACTGGGGGTTGGTGCCTCGTCGTCGCTTGCTGCCGAATTTTTACAAACTCAGCACATTTTGGGCAGCTTCGATGCTTGGTCGAATGGTCGCCACCGCAATTGAAGCATTTGGCTTCGATGTTCTCGCTGATTGTGTTGCAAGCTTGAGTTTTGTGCTCACCTCCGCAGGTTGCACAACGACTCTTGATGAAACAATTCCTTCCACCATGTCCAAACTGCAAGCAGTTCGAACATTGCGTCACGTCACGGTGCACTGGACGATAACGTTCCCAAGTCACGAAGATGTTGAAAATTACCCGAACTGCTTTCAGCTCAGACGGCGTTGTCGATCCTTTCTCGAGATGAACCAGGTACAGTTGATCACGATACTTGATGTCCTTGTTGTGTCTCGTCATCTTGAAGACTTCGATCACGTTCAACTTAAGAGTTTTGAGCTCTTCTTTTAGCACACTCACATCCATGTCGTACAGGCCTCGGAGGACCTGTTTCATGGGGCGTTTACCTGTATCGTCATGGCTGTAGTATTCAATCTTTGTGTTGTTCAGGAAATCCCGAACGTAATTGTAATCCTTTCTGGTAGGTAGCAGAATTTTGAGCCCATCAGCACACAAGCGAATGGAAGCTCGTAAAGCACCAGATTTGATAAATCCGGTCAACCACTTTCGCACCGAATCCGATGACGATGTTTTCACAAAAATGGGTGGCAACTTTTCCCGTCGTTCAAATTCTTCATTCTCGCTCACGTCCACAGGGAGGGTAGCGAACTGGGTTCCAGACGAATTTTGAGCGTCCTTGCTCAAACTGCCTGGCTTTGCAGGTAGCGCTTCGGCATTCTGCAGCTTCTTCAAATCTGCCGATCCAGCTGGTGAGGACCGCCTCTTTTTCTTGCCCTGAGGCATTTTTTGCACTTTTTAGCACTTTTCAGGAGCTAATATCGAGGAGTACCTCACTGATTTGTGGTCCACAAGGGAATGGTGGGGACTTCGGATAATCAAGTCTGGACTGTATAAACAAAGTATGCTCGAGACGCCATGCAAATCAGAATGTCATGCATGCTTATACACTCAACCCCCGGTGGTTGGTCACTTTTGCGTTTGACACTTTTTTGGTTTGACAAAGTCAAACTAAAAAGTGACGAACTGTCACTTTTTACTCGGGAATCACATTTACTATAAAATCTAACGTTATAAGGCTAGTACGCAGATTGGAAGGAAAGGGGTCAAGAAACAGCTTTACGAACAGCAGAACAAAGGAGAGGGAGCGATTTCTTGGGGCTTTTCATCACCCTCTCTGGCTTGCTTTCGCTGCCGCTGCTGCCCATTTGAAATTTTTCTTGACCGATTCCTTCCGAAGTGCATACACCGCTATAGTATATAACGTTATAGTAGTTATAGAGCGCATAGAGTTATCTAAGCCCAATCTCACGCACACTAGCTCACCATTTGTTTTTGCTGGCGGGTACAAATTTTAACCTAAAAATCCTTCGTGTACGTACACGCAATACATGCGCACGTAGATAACTCTATTCCGGAGCATCCGAATATGAATCCGGTTTTATTATAGCGTGAAACTTGGATTTTTAAAATATTAAAATTCAAAAAAATGATTTTTCCCATACAAATTTGTATGGAAAATTGAATTGCTTTGCGCAAAGTGAGGACTAAACCAATCGTTCCCAAACTTTGGGGAGTTGTTAAGGACCCCAAAAGGAACTAAAATAATGCTGTACTGGAAAATCGATTTTGATATTACACCCTATTGGGCATATCTCTGCTTATATTGAACAAAAACGGATACTTTTTTATGGAACTTGTTCAGAAAACTGTTTTCTACAATGCACAGTGGTCCAGATCGCAAAATTAAGTGGAAAATGGATTTTCCGAAAAATGGTGACGTTTTGGAGCTTTGGTGTCTTCAGAAGAGTTGTTGCAAATGGAAAGGGGCAACTTTTGGTTTGGTTCAAAATTAGGGTGGTTCACGATTAGGGTGATTTTGAAAATCTAACTTTTCAGGAATATTTTTGGGAATTTTTTTGTCTTCTAGAAAGTTGATGGGCTTGCCAATCCAAGCAACTTTGTCGAAGACACCAAAATTTTATCTCGTAATCTACGCCTTCTATGACCAAATTTATAAAAAGCATCTGAGCAAACCTTCAAAAATCAGTTTTTTGAACGTGGCAATTCAGGGTTAACTTTTAGAGAAAAGTGATATTCGGAGCACTTTTAGAGCTCTACAAAACAAACATTTTCATTTTTTGACATGTCAATTTGGACTTAAGGGTCAAAAGTTACAGCCATTTTAAGGTAAAAAAGATGCAAATTTAAAACTTAAATATCTCAAAATGGCGCAAGCCAAATTTTAAGCACTAGGTTGCATTTGAAAGAAGAGATCTAGCACTACAAACGCTTTAAATGATAATTTTACATGGAAACCCAAAATATGACCAAAAATCGATTTGTTGACATTTTGGCTCAATTCTGAGGGCAGATTCAGATTCAGCGGGCAAAATTACATGGAAAAACATATATTTGGACAATTTTCGAATTTCGTTAGGGTGGTCCCATAAGGTTTTCCCTTGAAAATTAGACTTTTTCAAATGAAGATATCTCAAGTTTAAAGAAAAACACCCCTGAGATTTTTTCAGCGTTTGTAGTGCTAGATCTCTTCTTTCAAATGCAACCTAGTGCTTAAAATTTGGCTTGCGCCATTTTGAGATATTTAAGTTTTAAATTTGCATCTTTTTTACCTTAAAATGGCTGTAACTTTTGACCCTTAAGTCCAAATTGACATGTCAAAAAATGAAAATGTTTGTTTTGTAGAGCTCTAAAAGTGCTCCGAATATCACTTTTCTCTAAAAGTTAACCCTGAATTGCCACGTTCAAAAAACTGATTTTTGAAGGTTTGCTCAGATGCTTTTTATAAATTTGGTCATAGAAGGCGTAGATTACGAGATAAAATTTTGGTGTCTTCGACAAAGTTGCTTGGATTGGCAAGCCCATCAACTTTCTAGAAGACAAAAAAATTCCCAAAAATATTCCTGAAAAGTTAGATTTTCAAAATCACCCTAATCGTGAACCACCCTAATTTTGAACCAAACCAAAAGTTGCCCCTTTCCATTTGCAACAACTCTTCTGAAGACACCAAAGCTCCAAAACGTCACCATTTTTCGGAAAATCCATTTTCCACTTAATTTTGCGATCTGGACCACTGTGCAATGTGATTGATTCTAAAATGTAATGGTGTAATGTGGCAGATGATTGAAGAAATAATTTCCGGAACCTATTGGGTAATAAGAGCTTATTAAATAAATAATCTATGTTTTGCATTGTTTAATGCTCAAATTGGTATCTGGGCAATGTGTTGCTGTATGTTCATGACAAATTGTACAAAGAAAAGATTTATTTTCGGTCGTAGCGAGGTTTCCAGCTTGGATTTTGGGGTAATTTCAAAGAAAGCTAGAAATCTGGTAAATCTGGTTCGATTTTTTTTTATTGGAGGTCAAATATGGTTGATTAAAGTCCCCAAGGCATATTCATAAGAAATTTGAGTAATATTAACATGAATGCACCGATTTTCTTTGAATTTTTTGAAATAAATCGAAAAATAATCTTCAAAAAAAAAAGTTGCTCTAGACCCCCGACGAAATATTTCGGTATACCCCGCAAAATGTCGGGAAAGAGGTCTGCTTTCACGGTGCCAAATATCAGACATACCGATTTTTTTATCATTAGTTTGTTCTAAAAAACACACCGTGAGACTACCAACTTCATTTATTGAATAAAACTTCAATTTAATACGATTAAAGGCAGGTAAAATTATAACAACGAACACATTCGCGGTTCGGCACATTCCGGAGTAACGTGTAACATTGTGTTTAGGTACTATTCGAAGGCACAGCGAGGTGGCAGGTAACGACGCTTCAATCCTGCATGACGCGCACACTGTTGGACAAGTCCACGTGCCCGTGGAGAACTTTCCGTTGGAGATTCTGCAAAATTGCGAGTTGATTAGCAAGGCTGTGAGATTTTTTTTCTTGTTAAAGGTACCTTGTTGAACTTATCCCTGAGGATGAGATTTTTCCGCTTGAGATTGTTAATCTTCTCGATCTCCTTTTTGCGCAGCACCTCCGGCAGGTTCTTGACCTGGCGACGCGTGTTTTCGCGGATCGCCTTCGACGAGAAGATGCGCGTTTGAGCTGATACGAATAAACAGAATGCAAGATTAGAATGCGATTTAGAGAGAAATTAGTCGGGATTCTCACCAAGTGGTGGCGGCGGCAACCGCTGCTTCACATCGCACCTCCGCAGCGAATCATCCGACGTTAGCAGAAGCAACTTCTTGCGCTGCTTGTTTCGCTCCGAGCGCAGTTTGTGCAGTTCGTTGACACACTTTTGACGCTCCTTCAGCCGCGACAGCGTGCTCGGTCTGGCCCGCCGAAACTGCTCCTTCAACGGAAGCAGCTCCAGCTGATCGGGGTCGTCGTTTGTTTTACTGCTCGTGTCGGTTGAGCTGGTCCGGTAGACTTGGTCTTTTTCGGGATCTCGAAGCTGTCGCTTGGTATCGCCGCCCTGGAACGTTATCACGTACGCGATTGAGCTGGGCTTGGTCTGCTGCTGTTTGTCCTGTTTGCGGTGCGTTCCGTCGACGATTTCGGTGTGTTTGGTTGGTTGTGGCTGCTGCTGACGGTGGCGGCAGGGACAATCGCACGCGCAGTGACATCCGGCTGCGGACGGGACCTGCACGGCGGTGGAAGTTTTGGGTTGGGACTCGAAGATCGGTTTGGTTCGGAGGATTGAGCTGGTGGTTTGAGTGCCGGCGGGTTTGGCGTTGGTAGTGAGGCTTTCTGGGGAGGATCGGGTTGACTTGATGTCATATTGGTGGGTTGTGGTGTTTGTGAGGGTGTTGGCTGCAGGAATCGACATGGAGTCGGAGGAGATGAACACGTCGATACTTGGGGACTTGGCAAGCTTTCGTACGCTGTACTTTTCGTCTAGCCGCGAGTAGTGGTCCTGTTTGCTTTGGCGTCCGCTGTACGGTTTCGTGTACAGATGCTGCTGATCGTCGAGCATCGATCGCTTGCGATGTCGTTCGTAGTTTTCGATAAACTTGTCCTTTCTTGCTTTGATGAACGTTGCAATGCTTTCGTCTGATGTTGGTGTTTCCAGTTTTGACCGGTTCTGGATCATCTTTTTCAGATGGTAGTGCGAATTCCAAGCCGATTCCGACTCGGTTGAATATTCCGTTTCATTTTTCGAATCCGCGCTGGGTGTGTCGCCGTGAACCGATGTATAAACGGGAGCGCTTGCCGAACTCCGAACCCGGCGTTGAGTATTTTCGTAAATATTTTCCTTTTCCTCCGACGTTGGCGGAGCCAACGGCTTCCGGAACTTCTCCTGAACCGGAACCGTCGTGCCCGTACCGCCCCGAATCTCCCGAACCGCTTGCTGCTCCTCCAGCAGCAGCAGTTTGATCGCCTTCAGGTGTTCAATCTTCTTGTCGACCTTCAACAGCTGCGTTTGCTTCTCCTTTTGGAACAGCGCAAAGATGCGATCTCCACTTGAAGTTGTCGTCGTCGGAGCACTGACCGTTTCGCGACTTCGTCGCAAATCCTGTTGATTGGCGTAGTCCACCTCGGAGCGGGTCATCGGTCGCAGGTAGTCGGTCATGGCTCTGCGGATTCGCTGATCGCTGGATCGAACACCGTCGGACAGGGAAGATTTTGGCAGTGAGAATTGCGAGCGGTGCTTTGCGGTTCCTTTGGACGAGTCTGGGCGCGATGAGGACAGCGTGGGCTGGGACGAGGTGAGGGAAGTTGCAGGATTGCGGCCTTCGTTACTTTTGACGCTCAGTTCCTGGAAGTTCTTCACGATTGGATCTGAAATTTCCTGACTCTTACCATCTTTCTCACCCTCTGTTGATGCCCGTGACTTCTCTTCCTCTACAACTTCTTCAACAGCAACAACAGGTGTGTCCGCTCTCTCCTTCCCACCCCTTTCGGACGTCCTAGAACTGCCACTACTAGCCACCTCCTCAACGCCACTCATGCCCTCAACGACCTTCTTTTCGTCCCTCTTAACCTTCCCACAATACTCCAACAGCTGCTCCTTCGTGCGCCCCCGCGGGTCGTTCTTCACCATCTTGCGGAATATCTTATCGATCAAACTTTGCTTGACGCGCGCGGGCAAACTCGGCGACTCGTAAATCGTGTTGTACAGCGTCATGCCGAGGCGAAGTTCGTCGTCAAAGTTGTACTCCCCTCCGGTTGACTGTTGCATTGCGGAAGAGGATGAGGTTGATGAAGTCACTTCCGGGGAAGTTTTCAATGTGGATCCGGTTGAGGATTGATGGACTTGGTTGCTTTCGTTGATACTCGGGGGAGACGAAAAGAACTCAAAACTGTCGGCCACGTCGGCTTGGTCGGTGGTGGGTTCCACGACGGAGGGGGTTTTGTTACTGTTGGAAGAGAGCGACTTTTGGGGAGATGTTCCAACTTGCTTGCTGGTCGTATCGATTGATTGTGCTGCTTGAATTCCTTTGGTGAGGATCTTCACGAGGCTGGTTTGGGTTGATTTCACCGTTCGTGGAGGCACCTCTTTCGACCCTACGACCTTTGGAGTACTTTGAGCATCCGGGTTCATCAAACTGAGCGATATCTCCGATGGATTTGGGTATTTTTCCTTGTATTTTTGGTAAACGTTTTGCCACTTTCTTGGTGCGTCCACCTTTGGCGTCTCTTTTGGCTCTTCCACCTCAACCTTTTTCGACGGAACATTTTTAACCACGACGATCTTCTCGTCAAAGTTCAACCCCTTCTTGGCAAAGTACTTCTGCAGGCAGCGCTTCTCAGTCTCGTTTAAATCGGACGCTCCACAAAAGTAAAACTTTTCGTTGGAATCGTATCCAATGTCCCCGAGGGAGTCCCACTCCAGCTTCTGTTTCGCCGAAGCCACACTACTGGACGGCGAAATGTCCCTCGTTGTTTCAATCGTATCCTCGGCAGGATTTAAATTGCTCGGTTTTAGCACCGGACGAATCGGTTCCTCCGTTTGCTGCTCAACGGAACGAGCCTCCGGCATGGTTTGCGTCCCCGCCGAACTAATCTCGTGAATCGCTGGGCCAGGTGCCGAACCTAAAAGATACATTCCCATTTAATTCAAGTAAAAATCAACAAACCAAATTTAAATCACACCTAAAATTGCCTGCCTCGGCGAGACCAGCATGGCCGGTTGCACCGGCGGCGCCTGCGGTAGCTTAATCTCAATCACCGACTCCAAATTAAAGTTGAAATTCCTGCCCGACTTCTTCTCACTCTTCACCTCCTTCACCACCACCTCCGGCGCAGCTTCCACCTTCGCCGGACTCTTCACACCGGACGACTTGCCACTCCCCCCAGAAGCATCCAACCGCTCCCTCGACTTCCCTTTCTCCTTTCCCTGTTCCTCACCCCTCATCGTACTCAAATTCTCCATCGACCGCCCGACTTTTTCCGCCACCCGCTCCCGCCGGTCCAACTCCTCCAGCCCGGGCAAACTTCCGTCGCTTGAAGATCGCGTCGTGCTGGCCGCTCGCAGCCGCAGGAACCGCTCCAGGTCGCGGTTCTGGCCGTGGCGCACGTAATAATCCATTATCTGGTCCGTTATCCGGGCGTTGCCGGAAATATTGGCCATTCTGACGGCGGCTAGAGGACGCTTTTCTTACATAAGGCAACCGAAACTCAAACGACGACGATCAACCTGAAAAAAAGCTGTTGTTGTTTGCTTCCACGGGCAACGAACGCGAAATTCCGTTGGAAAGTGTGACAGCTGCAGCAACTGTTTTTGATGCGTGTAAACAAACAAAAGTTAAGCAGCAAACAGAATGCCGCAACCTGATGACGGAAAGGTTTTGTGCCAAGGCATTCAAAAGCAGAAGGTTAAGCTAAGAACAAGATTGTCCGTTCGACGCAGTGGTGAACGCAGAACGTTGTGCCAGTTCGATTTTTCCATCAACTGTCAGTCGAACAATCTGCAGGGGTTGCTTTGTTTAATGGTCTATGACTGGCAGGCTATGATGACAGGCGCAAAATTTTGCGTTTGCGTCCAGGTCTGACGGACAATCTTGTTCTTACCTTTAGAATTGATTGATTGATTGTTTATTCGGTAGGAAAAGCCACCAAAGCAGTAGCGCCAAAAACCTATATCATTTAAATACAATATACAATTGTTTCGCAAGCAGAACATAACCAAAGTTTTCCGTACCCTAAGCAAACGTCAAATCAATACAAATTGCTGCCGGATCATTTTCCGGATCTCTCCCGGAAAAGATCCGCCAGAAATTTTGTATGGTTTGACGTTTGCGAAGGGTATCAAAAAAGGTAAACAAATCACTTCGTGCATCAGCCAATAAAGTTATCTAAGCCCGAGCTCACGCACACTAGCACCCCATTTGTTTTGCTGGCGGGTACAAAATTTAACCTCAATCTTTTTCGTGTACGTACACGCAATACATGCGCACGTAGATAACTCTATAGACAAATCCAGCGAAAGCTTAACGCTGCTTTTTGATGGTGAGAGATTTGACAGCTCCCATACTAAATGTCTCGATTTTCATACTTTTTGTTAATTTTCTTTAAAAATAAAATACTTAACATATGAAAACTATATATTTTTGGTGCCCAAAATTCCTGCTGAATCGAATGGTGTACTTATCTCGATTGCAAATTTTTCGAACAGTTTTTATTTTAATAATATTCTAGACACATTTTGTGCACCTAATCAATCAATACTTTTATCATAAATAATCATTTTATTGCCTAAAAATTGAGTTTTCCTGAGCTCCCATATTTAAATACATGGAAGCTGTCATTTCTAACACCATTGGCCACCTAGCGGCCATTTCAAACTGAATTCGTCTATAAATTTTAGTGTTTACAATTTTTTTTTAATATCCGGTCAAACTCCATTGGTTTCCACCCGTGAAGGAGTTTGGTTGATCCTGGCAAGAGAAATCTGAAAAGATATAAAAAAGTGCATAGATTATGGCGATAAAGGCAAAATATAGAATAAAGATAAATGTGTCGGAAAACTAACTATTGCGCGTATTGAGAAAAAATCAGTTTTGGTGATTTTCTTGTTGGGGTCTCAAAGATAGGAGCGCAAGCGTATTTCAAATTCATCGCAGCAACCGTGTAGATTTCAACTTTCCATTGCTGTCACATTTTTACAAATGTTAAGATAAATTTCGGTTTCCGTACCAGGTCAGATGGGGGCAGAACGCAAGCGTGTTCATTAGTGGCCACCTGTTTCCGGTTCCGGAGTGACCAGCCTGGGTTAGAAGATATCGGCATTACTACAGATGATTATGTTTTGCAATTCCATAATGTTTGATTTGTCGCACATTCCGGAAGTGTCCTCCAGTGGCCACGGGTAACCGGTTCCGGAGCTTAATATCCAACATGACGAGTTTCTAGCTAGAACATTATTGGAACCGTTTTTGCGGTACCAAGGAACCGGTTCCGGATTGGCCACAGTTGGTTGGAACCGATTTCAAACTATCAGGGGCTGTATGTAGTGTACCTATGCTGTAAAAATCATGTTTTAGTATATTCCACGAGTTCCACTTTGAAAAAACTATCTATACGGGAGCTTAAAGTTGAGGTAATAACCCGTCAAATGCAACCGGAAGCAATCCGCTAGGTGTTATCGTTTCGGAGATACAGGTCCTCAAATTCGGGTCCTCAAAAATGACTTTTTTCGGTAGTAGTAGGTTCCCGGTGGCCACAGTGACCAAAACCGGTTCTGCCAGTCAGAATCGCAAAGAAGACATCCTAACCTTTCATTTGCGGCCAAGACATCCAAAATCGGTTGAGATTCCGAATTTTGGAAGCCAAAAACATTTCTGGGTCATATAGACCCCAGAACCATAGGTGTATGCATGAAACGAAGGCCATGCCCGGGTAACCTTCATGGAGGTTCTCCTCAGGACATGCCACGATTAGCGTATGCCTGGGCAGCTGGTTCACCAACGAGGGGGAAACCAGCCCGACGAAACTAACAACGCCCGCTGAGCCTCCGTTCGACGGAACGATACAGCTTGTTGCGAAGGTCGCAGATTCCGGCACTTGTACGGATGCCAACAAGCCGGCCGCAAAGGTCACAGAACCGCAGATTCCGTAACCAAAGATCAGTCAGTTAAAACCGACAGCCATCACCAAAAGTCCCAACGATTTTTTTTTTCAGATTGACAATCAACATGTTTTTAATTTTTTTGTCGAAGCCTACTCTCTTGCCTTCTCAATAGATTTTCCATTGCGACGATATCTTTCTGCGACGATTAATTGGAGCGCAGGATTCTAATTTTTCTCGAAATGATTAATATTTAAACTGAGTTTTAGAAGGAAGCAAAAGTGAAAAAATAAAAATGAGAAGATTGGAAAACAAAATAGTCTACCATGAAACAAAAAATCGAAGGATTTGAGCAATCGGCTACCATACGTTTCCATCATACGGAAGAATTAACCGTTGAGTTGGAAATTGGAAATTTTCAAGGAAATTTTGATAAAATATAAAATAAAAGTTGCTCTGCTGATAATCTGTTGCAATCAGCGATGGAATAATCATCACACAGTTCAACAAAAAATCAAATGTTTCTTGTCTCTGAGACGAGTATATGTGTTCCTAGTAGAATTTTGCCTGCTGAATCCGAATCCGGGTCCAGAATTGCTCCAAATGGTCCCAATTTTGAGATACACCCGTTTGAAATGTTAGTTTAGGCCAAAATTAGCTACTTTGTCGACTATTTTACAAAAGAACTATTGAATAAACAACTAAACCAATACATGTATCTTATAGTTCACGTTTTCCTCTTTCTGAAACACCCCTGGTTTTTAAAATTTGATTGTTTCTACGCATATTTATAGCCATTTTAAAATTATATTTTCAGTTGGTTCTCATTCAAGTTTTTCCAACTTGCATGCAAGTCAAATTATGCTGGGATATCAATAATAAAAATCAAAAATGCTTTGCAGAACGTTAAATAAGTTTGTCTCGGTAATCTAATTGATCATATTTCATGTAATTTTGTCTGCTGAATCCATTCCCATCATTGGATTTTTTCAAAAAGGTCAGCTTTTTGAGTAAAAATTGAATTTTCGATGATTTTTTCAAAATAAAATCTATTTTATGCTAAAGTATGACTCAGAGATGACTAAATGTCGATGTCTCGTCAGTCTAATTGATCATTTTTTATGTATTTTTGTCTGCTGAATCCATTCCCATCATAAGATTTTTTCAAAAAGGTCAGGTTTTTGAGTAAAAATTGAATTTTCGATGATTTTTTCAAAATAAAATTTATTTTATCTAAAGTATGACTCAGAGATGACTAAATGCGATGTCTCGTCAGTTTTATTGATCATTTTTATTGTATTTTTGTCTGCTAAATCCATTCCTATCATTAGATTTTTTCAAAAAGGTCAGGTCGTTGAAGCGTGTGACCAGTTGTGCTGATGGGATATTACGGTCCTGTTCAGCAACGGAGAAGGACAACCATGGGTGGTCTCTCATGCTCATGCTCATGCTCCTATCATTAGATTTTTTCAAAAAGGTCAGGGTTTTGAGTAAAAATTGAATTTTCGATGATTTTCATTTTTTCAAAATAAAATTTATTTTATGCTAAAGTATGACTTAGAGATGACTAAATGTCGATGTCTCGTCAGTCTTATTGATCATTTTTTATGTATTTTTGTCTGCTGAATCCATTCCCATCATTGGATTTTTTCGAAAAGGTCAAGTTTTTGAGTAAACATAGATTTTTTTAAAATAAAATCTATTTTATGAGCAGTTCTCTTCTAAATCGGCCGATTTCGACCATTTTTATTTGTTGTATTTTTTTATTTGGCTCAAACTTTGTGGGGCCTTCCCTATGACCAAAAAAGCTATTTTGTGCCATTGGTTCACCCATACAATTTTGGCAGCTGTCCATACAAAAATGGTATGTAAAAATTTAAACAGCTGGAACTTTTGAGTGATTTTCTGATCAATTTGGCGTCTTCGGCAAAGTTTTAGGTATTGTTGAGGACTATTGAGAAAAAAATAGGTTTTGCCGAATTTTTAATAACTTTTTGTTCACAAAAACTCAAATTCCCAAAATACGTATTTTTTTTATTTTCGAGATTTTTTACTTGATTTTTTATATGTTTTAGAAGACACAAAATCCCAACTTTTGAGCCATAGATAAATATGGTCAAAAAATCTGCCGCCAAGTTATGAATTTTTGAAAAAATTGTGATTTTTGGAAAAAATCGAAATTTCATACAAAACGAAATTCGACCGAATTTTTTTATGTTAAATTTGATTTGCAATCGAAAAGTACTTTACAGTTTTTTTTTATAAAGGGCTCCGTATTCAAGATTTAGTCACCCAAAGTTTGATTTTAGCGAAATATTTGCAGTTTTTTTTATTTTGAAAAATATTGACCATGAGTGACCTTTTCTAAAAATATCTATTTTTAAAAGATTCTGATCTTTGATTTTTTATAAAATTGTTGCTGAGATGAAGCGGTTTAAACAAAAAGAAAGAAGAAAATTGAGGTTGTCTAAATCTTACCCAAAATCCCCACAATTTTATAATGTCGATATCTCAGCAACTTATGTTCCGATTTTCAATGTTAAAACATAAAACATTCGTGAAAAATTCCGATACTTTCAAAAACAAAATTTTCAAAAAAAAATCAAGACTAACATTTTAAAAGTTCGTAATATTGAATGTTTGGGTGGCTATATCTTGAAAACGAACCATTTATCAAAAATCTGTACTTTTCGATTGTAAATTAAATTTAACATAAAAAAATTAGGTCAAGTTTTGTTTAGAATCTCAAATTTTGTATGGAATCTCGATTTTTTCCAAAAATCACTGCCTTTTCAAAAATTCATAACTCGGCGGCAGATTTTTTGACCATAATTCTCTATGGCTCAAAAAATGGGGTTTTTGTCCTCTAAAACTTATTAAAAAATCTCGAAAATAAAAAAATACGTGTTTTGGGAATTTGAGTTATTGTAAAAAAGTGTTAATAAAGAATTCGGCATTTTTTTTCCGTGTACCTTTTTTTTCTCAATAGTCCTCAACAATACCTACAACTTTGCAGAAGACGCCAAATTGATCAGAAAATTCATTCAAAAGTTCCAGCTGTTTGAATTTTTACGTACCATTTTTGTATGGACAGCTGCCAAAATTGTATGGAGACTTGTTTGAGTGAACCAATGGCACAAAATAGCTTTTTTGGTCATAGGGAAGGCCTCCACAAAGTTTGAGCCAAATCAAAAAATATAACAAATAAAAATGGTCGATATCGGCCGATTTCAAAGGGATTTGCTCATAAAATAGATTTTATTTTGAAAAAATCATCGAACACTCTATATTTAATCAAAAACCTGACCGACGACACGACAAGCCACTCGCTTCCGAAAAGTGGGTCCCAAATCGGCTTACCCCTCCGGTTCCTCGGGAACTGGAAACGTCAAATTGAATTTTCTACAAAAAATGATTGTTTTGGCAGCACTTCTGTACTTGACGTTTAGAAATGTCATTTGTTTTCTGTCATCAGTTTTTTTTTTCAAACAGCTGAGTAAACGGAGTAAACAAAAAGGGTTCTGGAAAGAAAATCCTTCCGATTGGCCCGATGGGACGATCGTGGCCGGTTTTGGTAGAGAAAGTTCCGGAGGAACGAAGCACTGGTGGGCTGGCAGGCGTTCACGTCAAGTGGTGGGGAAAACATAAGGGAAACCTGGCAAGAAAAACAATCGTAAGTAGAGGTATCACAAATTTCATACAAATATATCGTCGTAATTTTTCCAGATTGGTCCACTGAAGGAAGATTCCTAGTGAGCGTGATGGACATTTTTCTCAGAACAATACCTCCGGGAGAAAACTACCTCCCCATTACTAAGCCGTCAACTTTGCGCCCTGTCTACACGACCTGCAGAATGTCGCCCCATACTTTGCCGCCGGGAACAGAAACGATGCAAACGTGTCCCTGTCGCCGATTTCATTCGAAATGACCGGCGTAAACAACCACGACCGGTACCGATAATATCACGAGCGAAAGCCTTTGGAGCCGATCAGAATGAACGACGATAGCTATGATGCGGTAGGGACTGGTGAAGTGGTTATCAAAAGGAACGTATAACGGATGAGAAGTGGCTGCACCAACGTTTTCCGGCGAAGAAGATCAGCTGCTCGCGTACAAATCTGATGCGAATCCTGTCGTCGGATTTCCACCTCAATCCCGCTGGATCATACCAAATCTACGAAAAAAATGAATCTGGAAAAATGCGTGCTCATGATCCGCGCTCACCATTTCCTACCGGTTCCGGATAAGAAGATCTGCGCGTTTCGCCAATGCAAGTGATTCGGTTTTTGGGTTGGCGTTTTGTATCAGTATCAAGGCAACGCAAGGCGGAGAAAGCAAATGGCGGCAGAAACGGGCCTCGATTTGAACTTTAAAATTACACTGCTGTTAAAAAATAAATAAATTTAACAGACCGTCAAAACTGGAAAGAGGGAAGGGGGTTGAGTATTCCAAGATTTATTTTAATTGTATGTATCAACAAACAATGTCCCGAAAGGAAGTTAGAGGTTTTTTGGTAAGATTAATTTTCAAATATTTTGAAGTTCGATAACTAAATAGCAAGGATTTGTTTTGTTCAAATGTTGGCCATATTTTAAATCGTACGGGAGTCCAAAAAAGAAGCCAACACCAATTGTAACACTGAACGGACTGAACCAGTTCGAACAGGTTTGTTCCGTACGGTCCGGTCCGTCACAAAAATCGTTCATCGTTGAAGGAGTTGGGGAAGTTGACGTTTTAAATCGAATCAAACCATCCACACTAACGACCTTCAGGTCTTTTGTGGTCTCTATTACAAGTTTCTGCCTGAACCTTAGAGTCCGAAGGCATGAATGCGGAGAGCACCCAAACCTCTTCCTTCGGAGTGAGGCCAGCGCCCGGAAGGAGAACGTCTCTGCCGCAGTTGCTGGTGGTGTCGCATTGGATTTGAGGAAATGAAGAAGTTGGGTGCTTTTGAGGGGCTTCCCAAAGTGAATTCCGAGTGGTTTGGACTCGTTGCCGGCGAGCTGTGAACACGTCGTTGGTATGGCCGTCGTTTTCCCAGAAATAGTGACGGGTCGTGTCCGGTAGGATCTTGCTCAGCGTCAGCATGTCCAATGATCCGTTGATCTTCCCGACAGACGGGGCCACCGTCGGTTTGTTGAGGTGCCATTCACGCACGTTTTGGACGTAGCCCGGATTAGCGAGAACAAGCCCGTTCACAAACGCGCTTTATGCCAGCGAACGGCGATCAGCGAGCTTTGAAGTGGGAATCCGGGATGATCCACTCTTCGTTGAAGTCAACCTCGACGTAGGTGTTGGGTTGTTCCGGGAGGCCAAAGATCCGCTTGGTGTTCTTGTAGAACTTGCCGATGAGTTCTTCCAGCGAGAGGCGACCCTCGTTGACGGCAGTCAACAGCAGCGGCAGAATCGTTTCTAATCCTGGGAACCCAGGCGGAGGATTCTCCGACTCCTTCTCTTGCTTCGTGTGTGGCGCATGTTCCGTAGCAAATACGTCGATCAAAAAGTACCTCACTTTTTCCATGTCCAATCCGGTCAAGATCCGCCTTAGAAAGAAACAGTGTGGAGTATAATTAGTAGACGACGTCCCCACAAACAGTGCATAGTCAGAGCGAGCCCCCTTCTGCGCCAACTCCTGAGCCAGCACGATCAACGATCGGCGGTGTAGTGGTTAGCATCGCGCAGATCATAGTAGTAAGTTAAACTCGTTGAACAACAAATCCCGTTCCGCTTCGTCTCCTGGAGATTTTCTTTGGTCGTATTCGTGATCCGGAAGTTCTGTTCATTCCTTTTGACCAGTTAGTAACTTAATCAAACGAAATTCAATTTCATTCAAACGAAATTTTAAATAACGTTTACTTTTCTTCCGGTAGCGATAGATTCCGATCCAGAAGGTTCGTGTTGATAAACTTCCTACGGATCGATTTCCGGCTACTAAGAACAGAAGGGTGATAAGTGCGACTAGCGGTAAACTTTTTCGCTGATGAGGGTTGTTCGCCCGGAGTTGGTGTCTTCCATTTAGCAGCGGTTTAGTCAAGAACGCCACACTTGTGTTGCTATGCGAGAAGCCCCTCAAACCACCCAACCTCTCCACTTCCTCGAATCCGCCGCGACTCCACCAGCAACCACGGCAAGGACGCCCTCTTTCCGGCCGCCGGCCCCACTCCGAAGGAACGAACCCTGGCCGGTAAGTTCGTGAGCTCGCGCGACGTAAGATCGTCCTGCAGGATGCCCGATGGACCGAACAGCGGAACTAGGATGGCCAATAATTTTAAAATTAATTCGTCGCTCTGTCTATTCCCGTTGACTTTACGGAAACAGAAAACGATTTTCAGCCATTTGATTTTTGTGATTTGGATTTTTGTGTTTGTAAACATTATTTTTCAAATGTAAATATTGCAGTCCAATCAGTGTTGCAAGTCGATTTTATTTAGTGGGAAAACCGAGGGGTCTCTCGATTTACCGTGACTTTGGTGCTCACGGTGATTTCACGGGATTCACGGCGAAACCAATTTTTAATCAGATTTTTCCTCCGAGTGTCTTGTCGTGTCGTCGACCTGACCTTTTTTTTAAACAAAAACGAATGATGGGAATGGATTCAGCAGACAAAATTACATGAAATATGATCAACTAGATTACCGAGACAAACTTATTTAACGTTCTGCAAAGCATTTTTGATTTTTATTATTGATATCCCAGCATAATTTGACTTGCATGCAAGTTGGAAAAACTTGAATGAGAACCAACTGAAAATATAATTTTAAAATGGCTATAAATATGCGTAGAAACAATCAAATTTTAAAAACCAGAGGTGTTTCAGAAAGGAGAAAACGTGAACTATACGATACATGTATTGGTTTAGTTGTTTATTCAATAGTTCTTTTGTAAAATAGTCGACAAAGTAGCTAATTTTGGCCTAAACTAACATTTCAAACGGGTGTATCTCAAAATTGGGACCATTTGGAGTAATTCTGGACCCGGATTCGGATTCAGCAGGCAAAATTCTACTAGGAACACATATACTCGTCTCAGAGACAAAATCTTGTTGAACTGTGTCATCAAAAGAAAATCTTTGGAAATTCATCAAGAGAAAAATCCGAAGGGAGCATCACTTTCCACTCTAGCGCACGAAAGACCGATAAAAGGAATCTAAAAAAATCATCTTGATTATTCGGTGGAACATCGTTTTCACTATTACGCCTATAAGTGTAACGTCACACTTCGAAAAATGATCTGTCACATTTTGTAGATGGGCAATGTGTGTAAACAAAGTGAAATAAATGATTTTAAGTGGTGCTGACAAGGTAATTCACAAAAAATCATTAGCAGATTGTTTTTTTTTTTGAAGAATTTCGGGAGCGATTTTCTTTTTGCGAGATCTCTTTCGCGGGTGAAGAAAGTTCGCAAGCGAAATTGATAGTTTTGCGATTATTACATCCGAGATTACATCCCTGTTTGCAATCTATTCGTTAAAATATAGAGCTTGACTGGGGTCTTCGGAAGTGACCGGTGGCGTACCGTGAGAATCGGTACAGCTTGGACTATGATCACAGACAAACAGACGGGACACTCGAGTGCGGGACCATCGTCCTTAAATAACCGAGCCAAAACGGTTATTTCAAATGCAATTTAGCTTCGGCATCCACTCACCCGGCGCTGATGGCACTGCTGTCGTGACAGCTCGCCCGTCTTTCCTCAGTGTGTGTGATGTGTTTTTGTTGTTGTAACGTTGAGCGTGAGCACGTGGCAGCAAATGAAAACAACAAAAATATGATGGAATTCAGGAATTCTAACGGTGACCAACAATCCAAGCTTTGCGGGACAACATTGGGACAGTCTCAGCCAGGGTCAGATGAGCAACTGACTAGCGAGGACATACCTCTTGCCCCATTATTAACCCAGTAGGCCGTCTCAACTGCTTGCCGATGTCGAGGCTGCTGATGCGGCCTCCGCTACTGCGGAGGAAGCCGGATTCTGTGGTGGTGTCATCTCCTTCGGAGCAACCTGCTTATCCTTCGTGGATTGCTGCTCAGATTGCTGCTGCTGGTCATCCTTTTGGCCTTTTGGCGATGTTGCATGTTGCGTCGATTGTGAGCGCCACTCAATGTTCATCCACAGTTGTTTTGTTTCGATGTTAGATTTTGTGGCAGCGTTTTTTTAATCTTTGCGACTTTTTTAATCTCATTCGCCACTTTTTACTTTTGTTGTGTGACGCAACTTAACTGCGCCGTGGACACGTTTCCCGCGGATGTTTCCAAACACCCATCGTGGGGATCAATTCTGGTAGATTAGAATTATTATTTTTTTCTATTTCGGCGACCACTACTGGTGTTTTCGTGATCTCTTATACCTTTTGTGTCAGGTGTGGTTCAAGGTTTAGAGAAGGAATGTTCGACAGAATTTGGAAGCAACGGGAAGGACCAGTAGTTTGGTTTCTGTCGATGCGGTTGTGGTGCGTCGTTGCTGGTGCTGCCGCATGATTGGCTTATGAGGTTCTGCCATTGGAAACGGAGCCGGCCCACCGTCATTTTCGGCCGTCGGCGTTAATTTTTATTTTTTTAATCGAGTACAGACGATCAGCAACAACATAATTATTTCAATCAATCAGCTGTTAATGTTTACAATCGTTGTGGCTTGATTGTCTCACGCATACACTGACATGACACATGACAGTAATGGGTTTGTATTGGTATGTATGGGCTGCGCTTCGGCATCAGCTCACCAGGCAGCGCTGGCGTCGCCGTTATATGGTGGTTTGATGAAGGACGATGGATTTCAAAAATAATTTGTATGGAGAGTCACGTCTGTTTGTCTGTGCTATGATGTTGGCCAACATTTAGCAAAAAACAAGTGTTTTTTTAGCATGCTGTTTTAAACTTTTAAAAATAAATATAAAAATCAAGCTCATTTTTCTGAAATTATCACTGTAGTATTGAATGTAGTTTATTTTGCCATAAAAGGTTTCTTTTCCAATCAAAAGTAAAAAACTTTTAACGATACAATGGTTTTGTTTCATAAATGCATGGTAGTATCAAAAACTTTTCAACTTCTAAATTAAAAAGTTTGAACTTTCTACGAATATTCACCAACGCAAACTTTTAATCCAACGAACGATCTTTTTAAATTTATAGTTTTTTTTTGTGTGTACTTACTACTTACTTTAATTTGATAGGTAAAATCAGCCTGGAATTTGCGATGAATAAAGTAACTTGCAAATAAAGTTTAAAGGGAAGTGCGCAGAAGTGCGTTATTTACTGTTTATACCCCACAGAAAGAAAAATAGAAACTTAAAACTACACCCTAACCAAAAATCATGATTTTCTGAGTTCAATATCCTACTTCCCATACATTTTTTTTGTGTAATCGCAGTCGAACTGAAAAAATCGTATAAAAAACGAACTCAGCAAAGTGTGATTTTCAGTTCTGGAGTTTTTTTTTTGAAAAGGTCCAATAAACAAAATTTTCAGTTTTTGCTTTTTGGGTGTTTTTCAATACCCCTGACTTAAGGCGGTTTAAAAAACACCCAAAAAGCAAAAACTGGAAATTTGGTTTATTGGACCTTTTCAAAAAAAAACTGCAGAGTTACAGTGTAGCCCTTTCAACCCAGTTCAACCCATATAACCATTTTTATGGTTGTAGTACCTGAACTCATAAAATCGTATGAAAAGTGGGATACTAGTAAGGGTGTAAAATGATCATGACTAAAAACTAAAAACTAGATCAGGCCCAAAGGGCCAAAATGTTGGGCACCCCTGATTTATCAAAACGATTATGACTATTTTTCTGAGCAAAATGACTTTTTGTACTTAAACAAAGTGTTTAAAATTGATTTTTAAATTAAGTTCAAAATATTGGATTACTGATTTGTTTTGTTTGATTGCTAGAATTTTTTAAACTTCTTCACCCAAACTTGAGTAACTTTGAAACAGTGTGTACACAACTCGCGACAACCCCGTTGAGCTGTGACGTTTTTTGTAACCTCATATTTTGACAGTTTCCAGGTAGTTAGTTAACATTTTGCTACGAAGGATTATTCTTTTCCTGTAAACAAGTCGACTCAAAATGCCAAAACAATTCACTCTCCCTCAACATTGCTGACGTCACCCCGAGTTTTCTCTATTCACCACTAGCGAGCTGTCACATGAGAGGGTGGTGAATTCCCAACCAAAATCGTCATCGTCGGTCAGAGGAATTTTTTCACCCCACACAGCAGACAACCCTCCTTCGGTTCGATTTGGCAGCCAGCGCCGATCGCGAGAAGACGACAGTGTCCAAGTTTGTTCCCGTCCACTCGCCAGCAGCAGCAGCAGCAGCAGTTGTGTGACCATCTCGTCGGTGGATTTCACGGGTCACGCGGCCGCAAAAGTTAGCACTTCTTTTTTTCCCCCGAGGGCACAACCCCCAGCGCGGAATAATTCCAGGAGGAATCTAGTTTGAAGGAGGAGGAACACGATAATCGACGCCAAGATGTCCCTTAACCGTGCTCAGGCCACCAAGGAGCATGTCCTGGCCGTGTCCAGAGACTTCATCTCCCAGCCGCGACTGAGTAAGTATCCGGATTTGTGCGGGGAGGAAAACTGGCCAACTTTGATTTGAAGGGGCAATTTGGGTAGAGGCAAAAGTCGAAGCCTACTTTTTCGGATGTGTCATGTGATAACCTTTATTTGCAAAGGTCTTTGGTTTTGAACACTTTTCCCAATGGATTATTCCCTAAAGTGCGTAGTTTGAGCAGTTTCTACAAAAATTAAACATTGTTTTAGATGCAAGAAGTTGTGCAAACGAAATTATCGATTGGATTGCAAATTTGGCATCGAAATGAGAGAAATCTCTTGCCGAAATGTAGGGTTCTAGGAACCTCAAAACAATGCTCTTCCCTGTGAGAACAATGGTTTGATTACCTAATCAGCTAATAGTCACATAGTGGCAATCAAATTCATTATTTTTTTAACGTTTTCATCAAATTTTCCTCAAAAATCATTCGAAAATTCTGTTTTGATGTCACATGACACCACTGTCAAAACACCTGACTCTCCCTCTTTCGCTCTCTCTCTTCGTCTCACTCTCTCGCATACCCGACGACATCAATACATTCATGCAGGCTGTGGTGGTGTGCGTGTGACGAAACAGCCGGTTGTCTCGCTCTCGCCCACGAGTGTTGTCATAATCACACACTGACTGATGATGGAATGTGTGAAGCAGCTCATTGATGATGCTCTCACGCACTCGTGCATCAATGAAAAAATAGAGATAATCCTCGCCTGCTCTGTCAACGGCTGGAAAATGGTCATTGATTGTTGGTTGTCACTTTTTTACCATGATTAATTAATCGGGGATGTTTAATTGACTGCACGGCGGTGCAGTTTAAATAAATAAATTGCACAAAAATAATGATGGCAGGGCAGGGGTGGGAAGCAACGACGATAAGATAAACTCTGTGCTGGCCGGTTTCTGGAAGAAGAAACTCGATAAGACATCACATGCTCTACCCGATTACATAAAGAAATCGTCGCAATCAAGTGGTGCTGGGACGTCATTTGGAATGTGATGATAACTCAAATAAGTAAACTTTATTTTACGGTCAAATTTAACTTTTTCGATAATTTTATTTTTTATCTTTTAGGTATGTTGCTGAACATAAACATTTATGAAATCACCGAACATTTGTCTCGGTCGTTTTTTGCTCTAAAAATTTCGAGAGTCTTGCTTGTCTTATGTCAACGAAGCATTACTTCAGCATTAAATTGCTAATTACAAAAAATAATCCATGTTTCCATTACCATTGCCGTTCAAGAGCCAAACGACATGCGACACCTAGTGTTGAGTAGCAGAACAGAACGAAGAATGTCGATTGAAATTTCCGCCCTTTGAGGTTATGTATGCGAATTCTGTTTTGTTAAATTCCAGCGTTCAAAACAACTTTTGAGCAAAAATTCGAGCTGATACTTTGTTAACTTTTGATGCTCTATCATTTTAAACAATATAATTTTTTCAAAATTATTTTATTTCAAATATTTTTTTTATTGCGTTAATTTATAGAGGGCAAAGAGTTAACAATCGTACTACTTGAATTTTTTCTCAAAAGTTGTTCTATGAGCTGTAAATTCAATTTTAAGTTTGCATTCCTATGTAACCGAACAGCGAAAATCTGAATCGTCATTCTTCGATGCTTTGCGCCATCTGTCGGAATTTTTGAGCTTTTGATCGCGAATTGAGTTGAAAGCATTCAGAGTTTTACTAAAGGGTCCTTTGAAAATGGAAATTTCCATAGCATAGGAAATTAAAAATTAGAAAAGATTGAAAATCTAAATCATTTTGAAATAATTTGCAGTTCATACTTGATTTCCGAAGACTCGGATATCTGTAGTTATTTTTGTCACAATTTTGGTGGTAACAAAGCATAATCTATTACCCATTTAAATAGTTGAACTTTTTCGCACTCATAACGTTTTTAACACTGGTTCTTTTCTCATTTAACACCACGTGATGGTGGTGTACCGTATTCAACGGGAACTAGCAGGATACCGGCTGATCATTTGCATTTTGCAGTTTCTTCAGTTTCCAAGCCATAGAGTTATCTAAGCCCGATCTCACGCACACTAGCACCCCATTTGTTTTGCTGGCGGCTACAAAATTTAAACTCAATCTTTTTCGTGTACGTACACGCAATACATGCGCACGTAGATAACTCTATTGCTTTACAAAATTGAAATTTCGGAAACCTGAATCTCACGTTAACTTGCGGTGCGTTTGGTGGTGACTTCGATATTTTTATAACCTTAACCCTCTACAACCCAACCCCGCCTTTAGACGGGCCTCGATTTAAAAAAAAAACGTCAAAAATCCATTTTCAACCAATTTTTGATCTTTAAAAAGTATTGGAGTTACTCTTAAAATTTCACAAAATTTATGGGTTGGAAGTTTTACTTGTTTTATGTGACTTTGCCAATGTTTTAAAAAAGTTCACTTTTTTAGAAATTAACTTTGGCTGTGTTTTTTACTAATATTTTCTACGTTTTAATTAAAAAGAAGTATGCAGTAATTTATGTAGTGTCCCAAACTATGCCTCTACGCATTTTTTTTAATTTAAATGATAATGGTGACAGATAATGTAAAAATCAAGCGAAAAATTGAAAAAGTGACTTAAAAACATGAAAAAATTAGATAGGCAAAATGTAATGATAGGAGGTGGTAGAGTAGACCAAATCCTACCAATAATATGCATAAACTAAACAAGATAAATGCAAATTAAAATATTAAAAATTAAACAAGCAAAACATAAAACAAGAGAAGTCAATTTTATCGTAGAACAAAAGTTGCTCAAAACAACCTACTGAACACGGGAAAAATAAAAAATTTCGCAAAAAAAAGTGGGCAATAGAGGGTTATTTTTTTTTATTTCTTTTACAAAAAATCCTTTTCTTTGCTAATTGTAATCGATATAAGTAAGCTATCGGCTGTTGAAAATTAAGTGCTTTTTAGGTGACACTTTCTTTAATTTATATTTGAGTGGCAGTATCTCAGATACGAAAATATTAATCTTCAGCGACAATATTATAGCAAATTTTCTGAACTTTAAAAAAAAAACTCATGGTCACTATTTTTTAAGAATCGAAAAACTGCAAACATTTCGCTAAAATCAAACTTTCGGTGGCTATATCTTGAAAACGGAGCCCTTTATCAAAAAACTGTAAAGTACTTTTCGATTGCAAATTCAATTTTGCATTAAAAAATAATGTCAAACTTGTTTTTGCATGAAACTTCGATTTTGTTTTCCAAATATCACTATTTCTTCAAAAATTCATAACTCGGCGGCAGATTTTTTGACCATGTTTCTCTTTGGCTCAAAAGTTGCGGGTTTTTGTCCCCTAAAACATATCAAAAAATCTCGAAAATCAAAAAATACGTATTTTGGGAAATTGAGTTTTTGTGAAAAAATGTTAATTAAAAAATTGGCAATTTATTGTTCCGTGTACCTATTTTTTTTCCAATAGTCCTCACGAATACCTACAACTTTGTCGAAGACACCAAATTGATCAGAAAATTCATTCAAAAGTTACATATATTCGAATATTTACGTACCATTTTTGTATGGATAGCTGCCAAAATTGTATTGAGACTTGTATGGGTGAACCAATGACTGAAAATAGATTCTTTGGTAATATGGAAGGCCCCCACAAGGTTTGAGTCAAATAAAAAAATATAAAAAATGGTCGAAATCGGCCGATTTCGTAGAGAGTTGCTCTGTTGTATCAAGTGTGGTGTTATTATTGTGAAAAATTGCGAAGCGAATTGCTTCACTTCACTGAATTTCAGCTTTTGTGTCCAAAAGCGTGAGTTTTTGATATACCAAAGCCAATAGCAATCCGCAAGTGTTGCCCCGCCGGAAATCACGATCAGAGCGGTGCCTTCTCGATGTCTGCGATTTTGGCAAACAGTCAAACGCAAAAAGTGCGAGTTTGTTCGTCTGTCATAGTTTAATATCTCCTTAAAAATGTGTGTGGTTTACTGTTATCATCAAAAAGTGTCTATGAAACTGTAAGGAACATGCGCTCAAACCTGATTTCTCCACTTCTCATCCCACAGCCTACAAGACCGTGTCCGGTGTGAACGGTCCGCTGGTCATCCTGGACGAGGTCAAGTTCCCCAAGTTTGCCGAGATTGTGCAGCTGCGGCTGGCCGACGGTACGATCCGCTCCGGCCAGGTGCTCGAGGTGAGCGGCTCCAAGGCCGTCGTCCAGGTGTTCGAGGGCACCTCCGGTATCGACGCCAAGAACACGGTGTGCGAGTTCACCGGCGACATTCTGCGCACGCCCGTCTCCGAGGACATGCTGGGCCGTGTGTTCAACGGTTCCGGTAAGCCCATCGACAAGGGACCGCCGATTCTGGCCGAGGACTTTTTGGATATTCAGGTATAGGGATTTTGACTTGGTTCATGGTTGGCGGAAGATGATTGTGAATTGTTTGTTTTTGGTAGGGTCAACCCATCAACCCGTGGTCCCGTATCTACCCGGAGGAAATGATCCAGACCGGTATCTCGGCTATCGACGTGATGAACTCGATTGCCCGTGGACAGAAGATTCCGATCTTCTCGGCTGCTGGTTTGCCGCACAATGAAATTGCCGCTCAAATTTGTCGTCAGGCCGGTCTGGTCAAGCACACCGGAAAGTCTGTGCTGGACGATCATGAGGAGAACTTTGCCATCGTGTTCGCCGCTATGGGTGTCAACATGGAGACGGCTCGTTTCTTCAAACAGGACTTTGAGGAGAACGGCTCCATGGAGAACGTGTGCTTGTTCTTGAACTTGGCCAACGATCCGACCATCGAGCGTATCATTACGCCGCGTTTGGCGTTGACTGCTGCCGAGTTCTTGGCTTACCAGTGCGAGAAGCACGTGCTGGTCATCTTGACCGACATGTCCTCGTACGCTGAGGCCCTGCGTGAGGTGTCTGCTGCCCGTGAGGAGGTGCCCGGACGTCGTGGTTTCCCCGGTTACATGTACACCGATTTGGCCACTATCTACGAGCGTGCCGGACGTGTTGAGGGTCGTAACGGATCGATTACGCAGATTCCGATCTTGACTATGCCTAACGACGATATTACCCATCCGATTCCCGATTTGACCGGATACATTACGGAGGGTCAGATCTACGTCGACCGTCAGCTGCACAACAGACAGATCTACCCGCCGGTCAACGTGCTGCCGTCGCTGTCCCGTTTGATGAAGTCCGCCATCGGTGAGGGCATGACGCGCAAGGATCACTCGGACGTGTCCAACCAGCTGTACGCTTGCTACGCCATCGGTAAGGACGTGCAGGCCATGAAGGCCGTCGTCGGTGAGGAGGCCCTCACGCCGGACGATCTGCTGTACCTGGAGTTCCTGTCCAAGTTCGAGAAGAACTTCATCTCCCAAGGTAACTACGAGAATCGTACCGTGTTCGAGTCGCTGGACATTGGCTGGCAGCTGCTGCGTATCTTCCCCAAGGAAATGCTCAAGCGTATCCCGGCCTCGATCCTTGCCGAATTCTACCCGCGAGACTCGCGCCATTAAGCTGCCGCTCTCCTCCCTCCCCCACGTCAAGTACTGCTTCACCCTACTTCTTCCCACCCCTTCCCCTTCTGTTTTCTTTTTCAAAGTAATTGTTGTATTCTCCTTGTTCGATTTTGTTTTTTTGTTATTCAAGTTTATATTTTTTGCCATATTTCATGTGAACGATGATCATGAGCCGAGAAAGTATTGTTATTTAATGTAGACGGTGAAACATCTTTCCACTTTTTGCCCCGCCCTCCCCTAAGATCCAAAATGTTGTCAACATCTTATCGAAGCAAAAATAGTGCGTATCGAAAAAAAAATAGCCAGCGCGTTTGATTCAACTTATCGGACTTAAATCGAGTAACAAACAAATTATAAGTGTGTGTGTCTCAAATCAAGCAAAATGTCATTTCGCAATTTCCCACTTTGCGTGCGTGTGTGTAAAAAGCAAACAAACAATTCAACGCTGTGCAAAAATGAAGCATTCCTTTTTAAAAACTACGAACCCAGCACGTGTTTTACCCTCGACGCAACAAACAACAAAAAAACGGCCCAAAATTAAAAGTGCACCCGCCGATCGCGCGACTTTCCCTCGGGCAATTTTCCCCGCGCAAAGATCTCGCCCTGCCCTCCCACTTTGAAAAGCCCGCGCCAACCGATCGCGTGTGTGAAAAAGAATCGACTGCCAAATCCCCGACTCGAAACACACAAAAAAAAAATCGCAACCAACGCAATCAACCAACAAGGAACAACCAATAATAGCACGAAATGTCATCTTGAAAGTGCAACCGGAACGAAAGAAGAGAAGCGAGCGAGCGGGGGTTTGAAATTGATTCCAGCGGGGAAACCTTTTCAGCATCAGGATTCTCCGCGGTCAACATTTTCCGGTGGCGCACGCCGGCTCGGAACGAGATCCCAGTCCAAAAGCAAAAGAGTCGGTGGGGGTTGGTGTGGCGTGGCTTTGGAAAGGTGAAGGTCATTGGCGGGTTTTGGCGGGCAAGATTGCGGTCCGATCTTGGAAAGCCGCTTTCGGTGCGTGGTTCTTCTCTATTGATATTTCTGTGTAAGAACCTTTAAAATAATCAACAGTTAAACAATTATTTTCTAATCATGCTTTGTGCTCTTGTGTGCTAAGGAAGTAGCGAAATAAGCGAGGAAAAAGGTTCAACTAAGCGTAAGAACAAATCTTAGTTTCGGTTTCTTTGTTTACTTTCGTGCTAAAAAAAAACAATCATTTTCTGCAAATTATTAATTTTTTCTTTCCTTTTTTTTGCAAACACAATTGTTAATATATTTTTAATCGCTAGTACGTAAGACCCCAAGCGTTTCCTTTTTTGCATGTTCTTATTCGTCGTCGTGTTAAATGGTGAGAAAGCCCTCTCGAAAGGGGGCAGTTTGGTCACTTGGCAAGTGGCCACTAGCCTCCCGTGTCCAGCGGGCATCTGTTTCCTGCAAAGTTGCCCCAACATCCAAGTCTCGTTCAACCGCGCGCGAATCCCCTATGATTATCACCACGAGAGAAAAAGAGGTTGTTTCAGCTGGTTCGTTGACGAATGGGAGAAACCGCCATCTGCTTTCCCACGTGACGAACTTCTCGTTTTACCATCCCGGAGCTGGAGTTCAACCCAATAGCGACGGTTCGAAACTTTCAACTCGCAAGGAGTTAGATCTACCCTGAAAATTGGACTCGAGCGGTTCTGTGGACACTTTCAAGGCGATTCTTTCACACCTCCGGCAGAGAAGGCTTTCTGAACAATAATTAGTTTGTAAGGCCTCTAAATCTTAGTGAAAAAAAGAAGTAAATCACACATAACCGTAGCGTTACGCGCGACGTCACAAACGCTACTGTAGCTGAGAGTTTGAGTAAGCACTTCTTAGAACAAATTTCAAGCCCCCTTAAAAGAAAAATTATTCAAGCAGAACTCTTAACACAAAGACACACGAGAGAGAGAGTGTAGAACCGATTTGAAGAGATATTTGAAAATAGAAGAAATCTTATTGTAACTGTGCAGACAAAAAAAAAACAAATGATTATATTACGATACTATTAGCTGTTGATGAAGAGTAACATTATTCACTGTATACACACTAAAAATGGCGAGAAAGAAAAACAAACAAAAAAATCAATAAAAAGCGGACAAAAAACTTAACCTCGCAAATGTTTCAATTGCCGAAAATTTTAAGAAATACGAGATGAATCCCCCGGGCGAAATGGCCAAGCATTAGTCCCTAACCCCCCCCCCCCCCCCTAATCTCGCACCGGGTTGGCAAGAGAAATGATATCTAATCAGTTGGCATCCATTTCTCGAGGCAGTGGGACTGTGTGTGGAACGACGCACGTTTGTTGCATGGTTCAATCTTCATTTCACTCTCTCGAAATTGATGGTCGCTTTTCGCTCGCAGGTAAATCATGGTTATGCAAAAAATTCCACTCTGAATGGTAAGTTGGAGCATTTTTCAGGTCGGTGTGAGTGGTACTTACTGAAGGTTATTTGGAATTAAATTTTCAAATGTACAGTAGCTGCACAGAATGGGAAATTGTTTGTAGAGAAAACCAAACCGAATTCAGAACAATGTGAACCTCCAAAGTATTGTTGTTTTCTGAGCATCTGTGCAGAATGCTTTGCTTTTCTCGAAGTATACGAACCCCCTACGACATAATTGCTCGGGCGGCCCCGGTCAATTCGAAGTTACCCCAGGCACCCCGAGTGCAGGACACATTGAGGGTAGAAAGTGGATTAAATTTTCAGTGAATACAATAATTATGACAATACACTCAACCCCCGGTGGTTGGTCACTTTTTTGTTTGACACTTTTTTAGTTTGTACCCCGTTGGTTGGTCAAAGTCAAACTAAAAACTGACGAACTGTCACTTTTTACACGGTGCTCACGCGCACTATCAAAACAAACATTTGGTAGTGTGTGTGAACTCCGTGTAAAAGAGGTGTCAAACTAAAAAGTGAACCCGTTCGTTTGACAACAGGTGGTTCATAAAATCCTTATTCCACGATCTAACCTTTTGACACTATCAAACCTAGCAATATATTGCATCTTACCATTCAAACCATAATTTCCGCTATATTCTTCATGCGGAATCGTCGTCTACTTTCTTCACCGTATTATCTGATTATCACGGTGTTGCGATGTTGTTCCCACATTTTTTTTGAGCTTCAACGACCGATTATTATTCACGCACTTATAAAAATACTTGTTCTGTTTCGCGGATTTGTCTTCTCAAATTTTCGACAGATTATTTATCTTTTCACTGTGAAAAATACACGTGTGTTGGCTGATACAATTACTTTTTTGGTCATCGTATGCTCGCAGAGTACATGAAAGAGAAAAAGAGAAAAAATGGGATAAGTATAATTTAAAATTAATTCGAACATTGTTAACATACACTCAACCCTCGGTGGTTGGTCACATTTTCGTTTGACACTTTTTTAGTTTGTACCCCGTTGGTTTGTCAAAGTCAAACTAAAAAGAAACGAACTGTTACTTTTTACACGGCGCTCATGCACACTATCAAAACAAACGTTTGGTAGTGAACTCCGTGTAAAAGGGGTGTCAAACTAAAACGTGACCCCGTTCGTTTGACAACAGTTGGTGTCAAACCATCGGGGTTTGAGTGTATATATTAAAATAGATTGAAGGCTTTCTGAACGAACCTGCAATCATTATAACAGTTATGTTCAAGTTTCTCACCAATTTTTTTGAGCAGTTGCATTTCTACAATAATGTATTGCGATTCCAAGTTTGAAGAATAGAATACACTCAAACCCCGATGGTTTGACACCAACTGTTGTCAAACGAACGGGGTCACTTTTTAGTTTGACACCCTTTTTACACGGAGTTCACACACACTCCCAAACGTTTGTTTTGATAGTGTGAGTGAGCACCGTGTAAAAAGTGACAGTTCGTCACTTTTTAGTTTGACTTTGTCAAACCAACGGGGTACAAACTAAAAAGTGTCAAACGAAAAAGTGACCAACCACCGGGGGTTGAGTGTAGTTAAAGTTTGTGGGGTATGAGACAAGTTAAAGCAATACCAAAATAAATAGATGGATAGATTTTACTAAATTTTATTTTAAAAAATATGAAAAATCTAGCTGGTTTTTTTTCCTTACCGTCAACATGTTTTCAAATTTTTAAAATAATATATTAATTTCATTGTTATGCGTCTGTTCTAAACGATACCGATAAAGAAATCAAAGTATTGCGCGTTTAAACCGCTGCCCCGATTACAGTACCTTCTAGTTGATCCCACCAATGATGCTATTCCAAATTTTCAATATTTATGACAGACATAAATTGAAAACTTTCTGAAGAAAGTGATCATAAGAAGCAGCACAATTTAACAGTGCGTTCATGCTCAAAAGTGATGCTGCACTTTCTCAGGTGCCTCTATTGGAGACATCAGGTGGCATTAGAGAGACATTTTTGCTTCCACATTACAACGGTATAGCTGATTGCTTGGGTCTTTGGAGTAATGGTTTCTCACATTTTTTAAAATCAATCGGGTAAAATGAATAGTCGATTATCGAGTCGATATCATAGTTAACAAAATATCTTTGAAGACTTTTTTAAATATTGAAACCTACCTACTGATCAAATCTTACAATCTTCAAATCTCAAAATATACAAATCTTTCAGCTTACCCAAACTGTCCCTTTTTACCGGTGTTAAGTGCCCCTTGGCTAGGAGAGACAGCTGGGAAACCCCATAACCAACGCCAGACTCAAGTGGCTCTTAAGATGAGCTACCACAACATTATTCTTTATCTTTACCCGCTTGAAAGCTTCTGCCGTCCTCTCAGTCCTGTGGTCGGTAATAGAAGTACGTGGTTTATTCGCAGGGACACAACGCCGGAATTAAGAGAAAAGTGACGACAAGAGTTTGCGGTTTTCGCATGCCAAATGAGGAAAAAAAGGTTTTAAAAAACGGTTTGTAAGTATTTTTTTAAGTAATCCAAAATATAAAATGTACAATAGGGTGACAAGAAAAAAATGATTTTTTTTGAAAATTTGGCTCGATTCTTTAGGCTATTATAAGAAACTTTGCCAATTTTGAGCCAAATCGTTGAAGTTTATATGGGGAAAATCTCGAAAATGTATGGGGACAAACATCGCTTCAGGAGTTTGACAGCAGGTGGCGCAGGTCTCGCCCAAAATTGCCCAAGTGTGAGATTTTCTAGGAAATTTAATTTCCTACAACTTTGTCGAAGGGAGCAAGAAGATCCGAGTTGATCCTGATGACTTATTAACAATGCGATGAATAGAAATTGGCTTATATACATGAACGTATATAAGGGGTATAAAAGAAGTATATGAGCAGTTCTCTAGGATTTCGGTCATTCGATTTTTTTTGTATTTTTTAATCCGACTGAAACTTTTTTGGTGCCTTCGGTATGCCCAAAGAAGCCATTTTGCATCATTAGTTTGTCCATATAATTTTCCATACAAATTCGGCAGCTGTCCATACAAAAATGATGTATGAAAATTCAAAAATCTGTATCTTTTGAAGGAATTTTTTGATCGATTTGGTGTCTTCGGCAAAGTTGTAGGTATGGATACGGACTACACTGGAAAAAAATAATACACGGTAAAAAAAATTTGGTGATTTTTTTATTTAACTTTTTATCACTAAAACTTGATTTACAAAAAAACACTATTTTTAATTTTTTTTATTTTTTGATATGTTTTACAAGGCATAAAATGCCAACTTTTCAGAAATTTCCAGGTTGTGCAAAAAATCACTGACCGAGTTATGAATTTTTTAATCAATACTGATTTTTTCAAAAAATCGAAATTTTGGTCGTAAAAATTTTTCAACTTCATTTTTCGATGTAAAATCAAATTTGCAATCAAAAAGTACTTTACTGAAATTTTGATAAAGTGCACCGTTTTCAAGTTATAGCCATATTTAAGTGACTTTTTTGAAAATAGTCGCAGTTTTTCATTTTTTTAAATTAGTGCACATGTTTGCCCAGTTTTGAAAAAAATATTTTTGAAAAGCTGAGAAAATTCTCTATATTTTGCTTATTTGGACTTTGTTGATACGACCTTTAGTTGCTGAGATATTGCAATGCAAAGGTTTAAAAACAGGAAAATTGATGTTTTCTAAGTTTCACCCAAACAACCCACCATTTTCTATCGTCAATATCTCAGCAACTAATGGTCCGATTTTCAATGTTAATATATGAAACATTTGTGAAATTTTCCGATCTCTTCGAAAAAAATATTTTTGGAATTTTCAAATCAAGACTAACATTTCACAAAGGCCAAACATTCAATATTACGCCCTTTTAAATGAAAAATGAAGTTGAAAAATTTTTACGACCAAAATTTCGATTTTTTGAAAAAATCAGTATTGATTAAAAAATTCATAACTCGGTCAGTGATTTTTTGCACAACCTGGAAATTTCTGAAAAGTTGGCATTTTATGTCTTCTAAAACATATCAAAAAATAAAAAAAATTAAAAATAGTGTTTTTTTGTAAATCAAGTTTTAGTGATAAAAAGTTAAATAAAAAAATCACCAAATTTTTTTTTACCGTGTATTATTTTTTCCAGTGTAGTCCGTATCCATACCTACAACTTTGCCGAAGACACCAAATCGATCAAAAAATTCCTTCAAAAGATACAGATTTTTGAATTTTCATACATCATTTTTGTATGGACAGCTGCCGAATTTGTATGGAAAATTATATGGACAAACTAATGATGCAAAATGGCTTCTTTGGGCATACCGAAGGCACCAAAAAAGTTTCAGCCGGATTAAAAAATACAAAAATTAAAATTGAAGAAAAAAGACCGATTTCGTAGAGAATTGCTCATATAAGAAAAAAAAATACTTAAAAAACGTTACTTAATCCACTCTTAGGTGGTTGTTGCCTTCCTCACATTTAGAGGGTAATGCTATCCAAAATAGATACACAAGGGCGGACCTTTCAGTGTTCTATCAACTTGATTCATTATTCATACCATCAGATTGGGTAGTCAGATCTTCATAATTCAGGGCACTTATGTGCTTATAACTTTTGATAGAGTTGTCAGATCTGCAATCTACTAAACTCGTTGGAAAGGTCTTTTGATCACCTATCCAACGACAGGTCGCATGATAGATCCGGACAACGTTTTCATCGAAATATATGAGATCCGGCCTCTAAAAAGTGCATAAATAACACTTAAGTGCGCATAACTTTTGATAGGGTTGTCAGATCTTCAAACTTTTGAACTCGTTGGAAAGGTCTTTCAAATACCTTTCTAAAAATGTATAACATGACGGGGTTTCTTACAAAAACCACCCTTTTTACAATCTTCCGGACTTTTGTTAGAATCGTTTTTTTAGCATAACTTTTGAAGTACTTTATAATTTTCAATAACGACTTATGAGACCCCAAGACGGATCGAATGAGACCAATACGGTCCAAATCGGTTCAGCCAGTGCCGAGATAACCAGTGCAAATTTTTTTTATCAACATCCCACCACACACACAGACATTTGAGTCGATAAGTATACATGAAGGTGGGTCTAGGAGGTCAAATTAAGAATTTAGTTTTTCGAGTGATTTTATAGCCTTTCCTCAGTAAAGCGAGGAAGGCAAAAATCATTAAAATCAGGATCAGCTTCGATCGTTTTGCACGCTTCAGCAAAGCTGTAGGGATATGAATTTCCTACAAGAATCTCACATTTGGGTAATTTTGGGCGATTCCCGCGCCACCTGACAGAAACATCCTGAAACGATGTTTTTCTGCATATTTTTTTCGATTTTCCTTTAACGATAAAAAGCGACCCAAAAATTATTCGATTTGGCTCAAAATTGGAACAGTTATTTAATATTTTGCCCGAAGAATCGAGCTAGAGGGTATCCCTGATGTTGATTTTTTTCATTGTCACCCTAGTGTACAAGCTAGAAATGCTATATAATATTTAAAAAAATGTTTTTTTATGAAAAAATGTTTTTGAAAAATTTCAAGCAGATCATATTTTGAAAAATTAACTGAGGGACAATAAAGATTTCTGAAAAGGCTTTTATCGTCGAATAAGGCCAGTGGCGTTAATGTTAATATATACCCGATTTAATTCCACCTGGGGTGAGATAGAGCCTTTCTTACTAAAGAATATATGGTAGAACTTCTATCAGCTGATAACATCGACTTTGTTTATTTATAACGTCAGCACAAAAGAAAGTGAAATGCTTCCAAAAATCCTATGATGAAAGCAATGTATTATAAATGATATGTTTTCCAAAAGAAATTAAAAACGCAATTTCCACCGAAACAATATTTTGAATCGTACATATTCCTAATCAATCATGCGTTCATCACAAACGCGAGCATAGCAAGCCGCGGTTTTGGTTTTCTAGCTTCGGTACGAGCCCAAGCCCATTTGTGTGTTGGTATTTTGGTTCATCGTACCAGCGCACCAAGACACGCGTCGGCTCGTCTGTTTGGTTTCGTGTCTGACAGTTCTGCACAAATGGACAGGGCAAAACAAACCGAAAAGCTACGATATCTTATAAGCTGCAAATAAGCTGTAGGAAATATCGGTAGACAAGCTAATACAAACAAGTATAACTCGAGCCACAAACTATATGCGCCAGTATACGATGTTCAACTTGACAACTTGTCGACTTGATGAAGAAGCGTCAAAAATCGAAGCAGTGTGATTTTTTAGCCATTTTTTCGAAGAAAATTCATGCGGAATTGTAATAATTACGAAGATGAAAATGATGTTCAGCCATAAAGTAAAAACTATACCTTTCTTTAATAAGAAAGACAAAAGATGCGAATGCAGATAAAAAGAAGACCTGTTTTTCCTAAATCAAAATGTGCTCAAAATTACAGCACAAAAAAACGTTTTTTTTATATAAAAATAGTGCGAAAAACATTTCAAAGCTTCTCTACCGATCTCTGTATGATTTGAAGCAATTCCGAATGTTCATGTTAACTTTTATGTTTGTAGGCAAAAATGCAAAGGAAATGTGCTCGTTTTATATGAAATAAGTCGATTCTTTTGCACAGCGTGTCTCTGGTGTGGCAAAAAATGATTCATACTTAAAACGTGACTCAAATTACAAATCATTCTACTTTGTGTTATCTGTTTTATATGTTACCCAGCACAGTGCTTCTGTATTGGGCATCATTTGCTGGCCCTCCCCTTTGTTTAATATTAATGAGCCGAATTGATGGGGATCGATTTGTTATTCCATGATGAAAGATCCGTTTGTTTGCTCTGCTTACTGATTATTTATAACTGAGTAAGTACTCTGTTGCTTAGTTTTTATTAATAGATAATATTGAAAAGCTTTTCATTAATCTTATTACAGACTTGAATCAACAGTCATTGTCACTGTGAAATCAAAAGATAATGTATTCAAATATGATTTTAGCTATCATTCGTCCCTTTCATCACATAAATTGTGCAAACCCAAAAGTTAGAGTTGGAAATAAGTTTCCCAGGAATCCATTAACTTTACAAAAAGAACGGACGAAGCTCTAACCCAAAAGTTATCCATTTTCCCCATGCTGATTGATTTGCTCCGTCAGTTTCAGAACCACGCACAGATCGTTCACAACTAATATTGTGCACACGTACCAGGACCGAGGGTGCTCGACTTCCTGTGCACCACGAAGGAAACGAATTTTCGTGGTTCATTAGTTTCCCAATTGACGCAAATAATTACATTAGCAGATTCCTTTACGCTGACTGGCTGACTGCGGGGAAAATCCTGCAGCCCGACCAGTTTACTCCAACTTAGTGGAGAAACCCACAAACATAACACAACAACGCAACACTTGCCAAAACCAGCAGCAGTTGCCTAATGAGAAAGTTCAGCACAACTTTGGCACCTTCTCGAATTGGATGGGTTTGAAGAAAATCGTGCTCTTTTCGGCTCATTTTCGTTAGTGTGGTTCATTTATGAGAAATTTAGTTGAGCATAAAATTTGAATGTTGTGGGTTTTTGGCGATTATCTACGCTCCATGGTTGGTTATGGATGGTCCCTAGTTTGCTCTCAACTATTAGTAAATTATTCGAAAGAATTATTCTTAATACAATAATTACGCACACATTAACGTAAATTTAATTTTCGCTAAAGAGCAAATAGACTTCGCCTAGGGCATTTAACTACACTTGACTTGTTGAGAGCTTAAAATTTCATTTCATTACCTTTATTTCGTTGTTTACGCATTTGAAGAAATTGGTGCAAATGTAACAAGCAAAGGAAATGCTCGTTAAACCCATCACAAACGCAGAAAAAAATCTGTCGGATTTTTGGATAATCATTTTATTCCAAATCTTGACTAAGACTTTAATAGATCAAGTTTCTAAAAAATTCCATTTTATCAGGGCTGTGGAGTCGGAGTCGGAGTCGGAGCCGGAGTCGGAGCCGGAGTCGGTGGAGTCGGGTCTTTTTGGGGACCTGGAGTCGGAGTCGGAGTCGGAGTCGTCAAAACTAGAATAGCTGGAGTCGGAGTCGGGGTCGGAGCTGGCAAAATTTTATGAGCTGGAGTCGGAGTCGGAGCCGGAGTCGTAAATTTCTGATAGACCCGGAGTCGGAGCTGGAGTCGGAGTTATCAATTATTAATTATTCAATATTTGTTATAATTCAGGTTAATTACGAATTTTTAAATTTATTTATTGAATCGCGTGCACTGCGTTGACATTTTTTAAAATCAATTTATTTTTTGGATCAAGATAATTATCAGATGTCATGTTGTTTTCGAAGCATTTTTATTGTGATTGGAAAGCTCTTATTGTATTATTTCACTAAGATTACAGCATGCAGCAGCATCCGATTGCTTGCCTTGAGAATAAAAATCTAACAGTTAACTTCATTTATGCCAATGGTCGTATCGCTTGCTTAGGGCGAATCCCAGACCTGTACCCATCACAACTACCAACTCCACGCGACACTTACGCAACCTTGTTGTTTAAATTCGATTAAATTTGATCAAACGGTCAAAGGTTGGGAAGAAGAGCCTGCGGTTTCGCTACCTTTTTCTAAGTAAGTTCAGCATCAAAACTTCCCGTGCTCCTAATCCTTATTCCTCTCCCGGTGTATGGTGGAGATGGGAGCGGCCGGCAATGGATGGCTTTCATGGTGCTACATGTCCTGTACTGGTAGAATTGGTTTTAATTCCCTCTAATCAATTCCTAAGCAACCTGGGCTGGACAACTATCACACATCGTGACGAAATCCAGTCTGCAACCCGCTAAGATCACCATCTCCATGCGAATGCGAATGCGAATTTCACTAAAATCACAGCATGATAATCTGTTAATCCTCTCTTGTCAATGTTTGTATACACTAAACTATAGTTTCATAACTCATACAATAGTAAACAACTGTGGCTGTGTAGTAAAGCATTAAAACATATTTAAATAATTCTTTACTGGCTCTTTTTGCTTGTATTTACAGTATTAAAAAAAGTATTTAAACCCCTTGGGCCCTATGCGCATTTTGTAATGAAACATGTAAACAATTCAAAGTTTGACAAAAACCTAGTGCTACGTTTTATTGTGAAACTCATGCCAAACATTTTGCTACAAAAAGCTCATGAAAAGATGATTTCTATAAAAAGTTCTATAACAAATACTATTACAAAAATAAAAAAGGTGCTAAAAAAGTTAGTACACCTTTCGAAAATTAACATGAAGTTATTTGTTGACAAATCACCATAAATCCAGCCCCCCAACTCCAAATTGGCATCTTTGACCGATATAAAATAATTAAGATTGAATATAAAGTTTACTAACTACTTAGTATAAAAGTTTAAATAACTCTGAAAATGCTATATAGAACTTATCTAATCTTAATTTGGCAAACTTTTAATTCAACTAAATGTCAATATATTACCATAGAATTGCTAAGATTTTAAGTAGATCCTTTTTTTATAGGAAAATAAAGGTTCACTATCGGTACTAACGAAAAAAAGGTGCAGGTGGTTATGTTCTACATGACCAATATGACAAAGAACTTTGTACAAAACTCTAAAAAGTAAATCCATTTTTATTTATATTTTTAAATTCTTCGCCAATTTATTTAATCTTTAATAATTAATTCTAATTTAATATTTTCAATAATTGGCACCTCTGTGGAAACAAATTGCCAAAAAACGAAAATATTGCCAAAACAAGTAGGGGAGAGTGGGGAGACTTGATCCCCGGGGAGACTTGATCCCAAGCCTGTATCTCGTCAGCATGTGGGTAAAAAAATTAGCTTTGTTCTAGAAAGTTGTGCGAAATTGACTAAAACTCATTGTAGAAAACAAAGAAAAAAAATTAAAAAATGTTTAGATTGAGTTACACACATTTTTCTAAGAAGTGCTGCAAAAAACTTCCAAGAGATCTTTTTTCTTTGTTTTGATAAGTATAGAAAACACTCAAAAATTATTCAAAAAAATATTTTTTATACATGAATTGTTTGATAAACATATCAACTCCAAAACCCTTACGCATTTGATGTTAAATTTATCGTCATACTATTTTTACAATCAATTGTTTAAAAAAGTGCGTTTAGGGAGACTTGATCCTTGCATTTTTACAGTCACTGGAATCAGCCTTAAAATTAAATAATTTGGGTGGGTTTTCGTACATAGTTTCCTTTAGTATAGTTGTACATAACTAACTGCAGTTTGATCCATTTTTCAAAAGTTAACAAAAATTACCAGCTTTTGTAAACATGCTCAATTTTGGTCTAAAAAAGAAAATTTTAAGTTTTTAAATATTATACATGCTAAACTTGTTATATTTTGAACACAAACGTACAGGTTTAATGTGAAATTGCTGTATCTTATAGAAAATTAAAAGTTTGGATGAATAAGAAACATTTTGCTTAAGATTTCTTCAAAATGTTGAAAGGGGGATCAAATTACCCTCAACATTTTGAAAATGCCGGTTTATAATATTTTTTAAAAACGCTTGACATTATTCGAAGAGCTTATCTGATGATATACCCTTATCAGCCAAACATAGTTGAATGTTTAAACTTTCAATTCATGCAAAAAGATCATAGTTTTGTGAGAAATTGACAGAGTTATGTGCGATACAAAAAAAAGGGATCAAGTCTCCCCACTCTCCCCTATGTTTCGGAAAACTAGGGAGAACCTTCCCTGAGGGCAATGGCCACTCCGGGTGTGGCCAATCCTGTCAAAATGGCCATTTTCATTACCAGTATCAAAAACCATAAATTTTGAAACCCATATTGCCCAAATCTGTATGGTTCCGTAAATTTCCTCCCGGGATAACCTTCCCTCTGGGCAATGGCCACTCCGGGTGTGGCCAATCCTGTCAAAATGATCATTTTCATTACCAGTTTAAAAAACCATGCATTTTGATACCCATATTGCCCAAATTTGTATGGTTCCGTAAATGTCCTCCCGGGAGAACCTTCCCTGAGGGCAATGGCCACTCCGGGTGTGGCCAATCCTGTCAAATGGCCATTTCCATTACCAGTATCAAAAACCATAAATTTTGATACCCATATTGCCCAAATCTGTATGGTTCCGTAAATTTCCTCCCGGGAGAACCTTCCCTCAGGGCAATGGCCACTCCGGGTGTGGCCGATACTCTACCAATTTGTTCCCAATCATTTCGGTATTCTGGTGACCGCTCTGGCAACCGTCAATAACTTCTTGGACCTCCTCTCAAGTTCGTTCACCACCTGTTTCTTTCAACGTGTGCGTGTGTGTGTGAGTAATAAAAATCCCAACGTAAGGTCTGTCTTTGATGAAAGTCTGATGGACACTAAATCCTCCAGAGGCTAACTTTTAGCTTAAATAGTTGGCACGGCATCCACGCAACAGAAACAGAATGTCACGCCGAGGGCATGCGACGGTAACGCTACATTTTCGAAAAAATTTGCATTGACACCGCAGATAGAGCTTTAAGACAAAGTCCTTTGTCAAAAAAAATATTTAAAAAACATTTTTAAAATTGACATTATAACTCTACTAATAAATTATCAACTATTATACTGCCCTGATCACATAAATGTCCCATATGTATTTTCATCGTTTTTGAGTTATTGATGCAGTTTGGTTCAAAGTCGTGTGCTCTTTAAAAAGAGCCTATAACATCCAGTACTTTTTTCTAGAAATCAAAAATGCGTTTTTCTCATGCGTAAGACTCTGTTTTCTTTTCAGAATTATGACAATTTCAGTAAAAAAGTCGAAGCAAAAAATGTTTGCGTGTAGTGGATCCTTAAATAATATATTTGAACAAGTATATTTTTTAAACACCTTAAATCGGGGTGATATAATTGCTATAATTTTAATTTATTTTTCAAATTTTAGAATTTTCTTATTATTTATATGTTTAAAGTGTTGACTGGGCTGGATCACACAATTTCCATGTACGTCCTCTAAAATAAATTCAAAAGAGCTTTAAAAAATAGAGACTTTGAAATTTGTCTATTTCAAAACCAGGGTATCTTTGAAAGTTACTGTGTTTCTTCAAAATTTCAGCCTAAAATTATGCAAATTGATTTTATATGTCAATTCGATCATGAAAGCTAACTTTCTTTTAATATTTCATAAAAAAGTACAATTAAGTCGGAGTCGGCTTAACTCAGAAAGCCGGAGTCGGAGTCGCCTGAAATATGACCCGACTCCGCAGCCCTGTTATACTGTATAAACATCATTTTAAAATTATTGATTTTCCGTACGTCCTACTCAATTAGTGGGGCAAGACGAACAACCCGTTGGGGCAAGAGGAGCAATGCTTGAAATAACATGTAAATTGAACTGTTATCACTTGGACACATCAGATTAGAGTGAAACGTTTCTTTCATTGTTAGATAATAATATAAAATAAGAATATTTTACTAATATTTTGATCGTATTTACGAAAAAAATTAAATTACTTAGATGATAAAGAGTAAATTTTCATAATATCACTTTATTTTGCATGGACATTTTTTAACAACTTATTTATCAGTTTTTAATTATTTTGTATTTATTTTCCAAAAAAAATGTAGTTGCAACAATTTGTAATCTTCTCACCATTGAAAAAACTGCTAATATCCACTTTCGGCAAAAACGAGATATTAGCACCAGGTGGCAAAGGATGTTCAAACGCCGATGCAAAACCAAACGGCTAATATGCCACTCTTATGGGAAATTGCCTTGAAGGAGATTTGGCGACAAACACTACAACGCGTTTATCTCGGAATACTTCATTTGGCATACTAGCCGAAATTTCAATTATGGGCAGTATTTTGTCCATACTTAAAATCCATATGGTACACTAGGGTGAAATCTAGTTGTATGGGAAAAATAGAAATTCTCAGATCAAATCAGCAACACATTTTTTCGGTTCTTTCTGGGATCTAAAACAACCTTCTAAAACTTGGAAGCGATTGTTTAAACTCCCGATTGGCGCAAAGCGATTGAATTTAGTATGGGAATTTGTATGGGGAAAACCTATATTTTGCATTAGGATTTTTATAAAATTTATTTTTTTCAACTTCCTGAGATTCCGGGAATTGCAGGGATTCAAAAATAATTTTCCCGTTTCCCGGAAAATTCAAGACTCGGGAAAATTTAACGCTCTAATTCCAAATCATCTAATGCCCCATTTTTTTTAAAGATTTTTATTCTACGAGTAATTGTTTTAACTATTCTTGTTTTATAATTTTCTTTTTTTATTCAATTTAGTTATTATTTCACATTTTCTGTTATAGAATGATTGTAAAAAAATGCATAGTTCAGGACAAAATTAAAGCATACATTTTTTCGCTCAAAACTTTAAAATTTAAAGAGTTCTTCCCTCCAATGCTTTTGGGGTCATTTTTGAACTCAACTACACCAAAACAAGACAACGAAAACCATTTTTTCCGGATTCTTTCCAATCCAAAGCAATTTTTTTCTAGAACTTCGGATAATCGTGTCTGGATTGTTTACATGTTTAATTGAATTGTTGTATTTAGCTTAGTTTTCTCGTTCTTGAGTGTTATTGTCGAGAAGATTCTGGAAAATTTGTATTTAAATAAGAAAGAAACCAGCTGTTGCTGTTTGGGCTATTAAATTGTTCCTACCTTCTCAAAAAAATCAAAACCTACCTTCTCACTTTTTGTTTATTTTCAATAGTATAAAGTTTTTAAAACGATTCAAAGTTGAGGGACTTTAAGAGTGCACAGCAACCAAGTAAGTCGTGTTTTTTTTCCAAAATTCTCAATTTTAAGGACCCAATCCTGCTTCAAACTGATTGTAAAAATAGTAAACTTTGTTGTAATTTGTTTTGTGGACTGTTATTTAGGGGATGTGAGTAATCAAATTTTTGGTGCAAAAAGCTCTGGTTGATGTGCACCGTTAAATATCAATTTGAAAATAAGAATTCTGCTTGAAGTACCTTTATTTTAGAAATAAATCTGGATGACAACAGTGAGTGAACTCACCTACTCAAATGCATCCTTCTCAAAGAGAGCAACGAAAAGTTTTATATGGAGTGGCTTGGTACGGTACAATCGCGATAAACGATAAATACTCTCGTCTATTAATTGAACCAAGTTGCGCTGCTTTGCTTCGGGGTTTGCTTTCCTCCAAAACCGGATCTCAGGTGGTGTAAATTTCAGCTTACAAATTGAACCCATTAATCACGCTCAATGGTGTAGCTAATTGTCCGTTCCGTTCCGAGGCCAAAGAAAAAGTGAAACTATCTATGTAGAAATCTAAAGTAATGTGTGCTGTAAATTATTCGGTATTTGTTCATTCGACCTTTTCAAAACGTCGCTTCAATAGATTTAGTAAATTGTGTGCTTCAGAAGATTAAGTCATTTCGTGATTTGCTTCGAAAGGCCTTTTGTTCGAGGTCTGCTGAACCGATCGTGTCACCAGCTCGCATTCCGCCAGAACTTTCTCATCCGTTCCATGATTTAGCACATTTTTGTTCTGTTATTTCCTAGCCCACACCGTCGCGTCGTCGCGCGCCTCTGAAAAGCTATTAATTTGGTCGTTAATTGAGCGTGGATAATGGCCAAAATCCATCAACGCTGTTGTTTCGCATAAAAAGTGCCATCAGTCGTCGTCGTTGACTTTGCCCCAAAGGAGATTACCACCACTAGCTGGGGAACAGAACCGTTGTAGTACCTTCGACTTCGATACGGCGTTTATGGATGAGCCCCTGCACCCACCCGTGAGAGGTAAGCGAGAATCACGAAATTTACGATTATTGGATTTTGTCTGATGGGGTCGCGCGAGAGGTGTATCTTGGCCGGTACCAGAGTTAAGGTAGAAAGAGAGAGAGAGAGTCGGTGAAACAAACCATTATTTAGTCCCGGACGGAAGAAAAGTCTTGCCTCGAGGACGTGAAAAAATCTAGGAAAATGTAGGAAAAAAGGATTGAAAATATGCTAAAGGACCCTTTGTAGCCCAGAAAGCGATAATGATCGGATACAACTTACAACGAATGGATGATAATGAACTTCTGAATGGAGAATGATACTGTTGAATCAGAACCATTACGTGTAGCAAAAAATATGGATATTTGTTTAAGTGATTTTATGTTAACACTTTTTCTGAAACTTTTCGCTGAAAAAGACCGTTCTTTTACTACGTAATGAGAGGATGGTCGAAGGCTTTGTTACGCTTCATTCCATTTTTTTAAATTGTATGGAAATTTAAAAGCGAGGGGGGGGGGGAGCAGTTGTCGAGTCTTGTATTTATCCAACGAGGTTCACCGAATTGATAAACACGACGAGTGCTGAAAAAATCAAGCTTTGCAACGAGTTCCAAACAACATGTTTTGCAATTCTGAAAAACACCATTTCATTGGAATTGTAAATCAAATGTCCATGTGTTAGTCAATCCACCATTTAAATCAAAATAATGTTGAAAAGTATTACTTTTCGAAACAAGTGCTGAAAAGTTCAACTTTTCAGCATTAATTTCAGTGCTGAAAAGTAGAACTTTTCTGCATACATTTTGATAAGTGTTTCTATTCGGATATTTTTTTTGGTAGAGAAAAATAGGCCGTTTCGTCATTCTAGAATGACAGGACAAGTAGGGTAGGGTAGTCATCAATGAGACACTATTGGTTTTCAACTTTCAACGATTTTTCTATTTTTTTCATCAGCATGTTTTAATGAGCTTTTCGTTGTATTTTCTTTCTTATAGTGTGTTCTAACATTGACCAAAATATGAGATCGATCCGACATCTACAGCCAGAGTTATTCAACTGTCTTATTGTAGACGCACTTGGCAGGAACAATGAGACAGCTGGGGAACAATGAGACACTCTACGAAAATCAATATTTTTCTAGTAAAACATCATATTTTTGTATTGTTCCATTGCTGGTGCCTTGCTTTGGACATTTTAAAGCAATTTGCCAACTTGAAACTTTAATTAACAAAAGTTATACTAAAAAGTATTTAAATTTAGTAATAGTAGTTTATGCAACAAGTTGCAAAAAGAGGATTTTTTCAGCACGAGTCGTACATTTATCCAACGAGGTTCACCGAGTTGGATAAATACGAAGAGTGCTGAAAAAATCAAATTTTGCAACGAGTTCCATACAACATTTTTTGCAATTCCAAAAAAACACTCACTGAGTGATATTTTATGTCAAATTTTCATGTATTTTGTCAATAAATCGTTTAAATCAAAAAAATGTTGAAAAGTGTTACTTTTCGAAACAAGTGCTGGAAAGTTCAACTTTTCATTACCCATTTGAGTGCTGAAAAGTTCAACTTTTCAGTACCCATTTGAGTGCTGAAAAGTAGAACTTTTCAGCATTTATTTTGAAAAGTGTTGCTATACGATTCTGTTATTTTTGGTACAGAAAAGTAGGCTATGTCGTCGTTCAAGAATGACACGAAAAGTAAATAGTTTCACGACGGAATTGCAAAAAATCCATTTATTTATACCAAATAACTTTGTATGTTTGGATAAATGAAGTTAAAACTCTATTAATATGCCAAAAATCATTTTCAATTCATATATTCTAGATAGTATATTCTAGTATATTCTAGATTTTGGTCAAACCTAATGAAAGGACATTGTAGTCCAACTCAATCCCTATGCAACGTCGAAAGAAATTTGAAGAAATATTAGTTTTGATGTAAATGGCAGCCTATGAGCGCAAAAGTATTTTTTGTCCATAATTTACTTTTACACCCCAGAATCAAACATTTATGAATAACTTTTCAAGGGAGCGTCCATAACCAAAGCCACTATTATAGCAAACGTGTATCCAGTAGATACACCTTTCCCCCAAATATGAGCCTGATTGGTTGAAACTAAGACTTGTGAGAGCCATTTTATCATTGTTCCCCGTGTCTCATTGATGACTATTCTACCCTAAACAGTTTTAAGACGGAATTGCAAAAAGTACTTTTTTCAATTCCGTCGTGAAATGACAAACTTTTCCTGTCATTCTCGAAAGACGAAACTACTTTTCTTAACCTAAAACAACAGAATCGAATGGAAACAATTTTCAAAACAAATGCCGAAAAGTTCTACTTTTCAGCACTGAAATGTTTTTATTTAAACGGTGGAATGGCTAAATACATCGACATTTGACTTACAATTCCACTCAAAGAGTGTTTTTTGTTGCAAAACTTGATTTTTTCAGCACTCGACGTATTTATCCAACTCAAACCTCGTTGGATAAATGTACGACTCGTGCTGAAAAAAACTTCTTTTTGCAACATGTTTTGCAATTCCGTCGTGAAACTACTTACTATTCCTGCCATTCTCGAGCGACGAAATGGCCTACTTTTCGCTACCGAAAATAACAGAATGGAAAATTAATTCCTTTGAGTACCACTTCTGAAAAGTCCTACATTTCAATAACTAAAATAGTTGTTTATGCAACAAGTTGCAAAATGAGGAATTTTTAAGCACGAGTCGTACATTTATCCAACGAGGTTCACCGAGTTGGATAAATACGAAGAGTGCTGAAAAAATCAAGTTTTGCAACGAGTTCCATACAACATTTTTTGCAATTCCGAAAAACACACACTGAGTGAAATTTTATGTCAAATTTTAATGCATTTTGTCAATAAATCGTTTAAATCAAAAAAATGTTGAAAAGTGTTACTTTTCGAAACAAGAGCTGAAAAGTGTTGCTATTCGATTCTGTTATTTTTGGTACAGAAAAGTAGGCTATTTCGTCGTTCAAGAATGACAGGAAAAGTAAGTAGTTTCACGACGGAATTGCAAACATATTTTTTAAGGATTTTTAGCATATTTTACGTAATATATCCAAAAGTGGTGAATATAAATTGACAGGATTCGAAAATTTGATATTTAATAATGATTCATCTGATTTCAGTACAATGATTAAATTTAAAACACCATGCGGCTCCAGCAAAATGTACTGCGAATTTATTTATGTGGAAAAGCATGGTACTTTAAGCTTAATTGATATATGTACTTAAATCCTATGAATTGCTATGAAAATGATTTTTTCTCGGAATCCTGTAATAGTAGTTTATGCAACAAGTTGCAAAAAGAAGATTTTTTCAGCACGAGTCGTACATTTATCTAAAGAGGTTCACCGACTTGGATAGAAAGGACGAGTGCTGGAAAAATCAAGTTTTGCAGCGAGTTCCATACAACATTTTTGCAATTCCAAAAAAACAACCTTTGAGTAGAATTATAAGTCAATTATTCATGTATTTTGCCGATAAAACGTTTAAATAAAAAGAATGTTGAAAAGTATAACTTTTCGAAACAAGTGCTGAAAAATTCAACTTTTCAGCATCCATTTCAGTGCTGAAAAGTAGGACTTTTCAGCATTTATTTTGAAAAGTGTTACTATTCGATTCTGTTATTTTTGGTTCAGAAAAGTAGGCTTTTTCATCGTTCAAGAATGACAGGAAAAGTAAGTAGTTCCACGACGGAATTGCAAAAAAAACCATTGCAAGCTTCAAGAAGGGATAAACAGTAGGGTGGTCCAAATCCGGACTTTTTTGGGGCTACCCCCTGAAATCAAAGATTGACCCATCACTAGGCTAAATTCCAAATTTGAGCTCATTCTGACCACGGGAACCCCTCCCTCCAATCGCTTAAAGTTTGTATGGGAAAAATCGTCAAAATGTATGGAGAAAAGCAACTGTTTTACTTTTTTACCTGTGGAAGGCGCCATAATCATCCGATTCTTACCATTTCTCAAATGTAGAACCTTCATTAAATTAAGAACAACTTTCCCAAAGACACCATATTTTTAGGATTTTTTCCCGCGAAGTTATTAGCGCCCAAAGCTGACCATTTTTGCGCGGCCAGCTGTAAGGGGCTACCTAACAACGATGTTTATTTCCAATTCGTACACGCACGTGCTCTCTCTCAGATTCAAATTCTCTCACGAGCTTGCTCGCCTGCCTGCCTGCCTGTTTACCTACAAGCGCGCGCTGTTTCTCTGCTTGGACTTTTGTCGTCGTCGTCGTTTTCGTTTGCCGTCCGCTGCGCTGCGTTCCTGCATGTTTATTATAATTTTCAACTAAAATAGCAGGTTTGATTCGAGATATATTTACCATATAAATTCTTATATTATGTCAAAATAAAAAAAAACACTGAAAAAAATAATTTAGAGAAAATGCAGCTTAGCAAATGTCAGGTGAACAGGGTTTGTTTGTTTCTCCAAGCATTACAAGCAGTTGTTCGTAAATGCTAAATAAACATAATAATAATTCAATTATTTAAAAATATCTTCAGGTAATACAAATTTGGTTACATTAGGTAGTTTGTTTTAACAAAAAAATACTTTATTACAAATCAATACAAATTCAGGCAATTTTACAATTATTGCTGCAAATTTTTATTCATACTCTCTAAAATTATTATTTTTTGTGCTGTCTGGACATTTCTTTCTGTGGTCCTCTACCACCTGCAACAAATATTGTAACTTTTCTTCTTTTTTGTCAGATTACCTGTAATTTTTTTGAAGAAAATTCAATTACAATATTTAGAAAACTACTCAATAATAACAGATGACGATTCATGAATGAACTAATTCATCGACATTTTTATTCTCTCTCACACGCTCTGATAATATGTTTCCTATTGTTAATCACATATAACATTTAATTTTATATCTCGAATCAAACCTGCTAACGTCATGATTCGAAATCCGGACACTTAGTAGACCATTTTTGTTATAGCTGGCAAAAAATCATGTAATAAGTTGGAAATGTAGAAATATCATCAGGATGTAGTATGAACAGTCAGTTTCAAGAAAATGCATGCAAAATATGTCTTTTCTAACAATTTTTCATCAGAATTTAAAATTAAAATGACTTGTTGTGCTTCGAATCCCGGACACTGATAAAAGCTGATTCGAAATCCGGATACTTTTGCTTCGAATTCCGGACACTCAATTTTCTTATGAATCGCACAAATTTGGACTGAAATGTTAGTGAATGGCATTCTTTAGGTCTCAAATAAGCTGTGAACATCAAAACAATCGATAGTTCATATAAAAATTTGTTAGAATTTAAGGAAATCGAAACCATAAATTTCTGCTTTGCCTTCCCGGTGCTTCGAACGCCTATGAAATGTTTCGCATTTTTGGTAAACATATAATTTTATTGTATTTAATTGTTTTGGCATTAACTACAGCGTTCAAACAAACTTTAAATGAAAGTTGATGCTGGAATTCATCAAATAACACAATTTTGACATTCATAATGCGAACTTATATCCAAATAATTGATAAAACAAGATGAAGTGTCCGGGTTTCGAAGCGTCCGGGAATTCGAATCATGACGTTATTTTAGATGAAAATTATAATAAACATGCAGGAACGCGGCACAGCGGACGGCAAACGAAAACGACGACGACGACAAAAGTCCAAGCAGAGAAACAGCGCGCGCTTGTAGGTAAACAGGCAGGCAGGCAGGCAGGCGAGCAAGCTCGTGAGAGAATTTAAATCTGAGAGAGAGCACGTGCGTGTACGAATTGGAAATAAACATCGTTGTTAGGTAGCCCCTTACAGCTGGCCGCGCAAAAATGGTCAGCTTTGGGCGCTAATAACTTCGCGGGAAAAAATCCTAAAAATATGGTGTCTTTGGGAAAGTTGTTCTAAATTTAATGAAGGTTCTACATTTGAGAAATGGTAAGAATCGGATGATTATGGCGCCTTCCACAGGTAAAAAAGTAAAACAGTTGCTTTTCTCCATACATTTTGACGATTTTTCCCATACAAACTTTAAGCGATTGGAGGGAGGGGTTCCCGTGGTCAGAATGAGCTCAAATTTGGAATTTAGCCTAGTGATGGGTCAATCTTTGATTTCAGGGGGTAGCCCCAAAAAAGTCCGGATTTGGACCACCCTAATAAACAGGCACATGTTGATTTATTCTGGTGCAGAAATTCGATAACACCGACCAACTAAACTTCTGCGCAGGATCAGTAAGATAAGAGGCTCCTGGCTGGTACCTTGCTAACCTCGAGGATGGGAAGGTTTGTTAGTAAACATCTATCTAGATAGCGCAGAGATCTCAGGTGGCATACATGTTTGTAGGGAGATTTTGAACTCAATGTTAGTAAATTGAATGTTTGTTTTATTTTACACCATCACCACCCTTTTTTTTTTTTTGTAGAGCCTTATGACCACTGCGACCAATTATAGGAATATTGTGGTAATCACCACCCTTGATGATATAGGAAATAAACAAAAAAAAAAAAAAACAGTACATATAATTTTTAACTTAGAGCGCCAAGTTACGTTTCTGTAATTAGAACAAAAGCAACATCTGTTGATTGTATTTTGTTTTCCCCGGCACATTTTCTTTAAAAAAAAAAATAACCTCCTTGCCTGAACTTTTTTCTTTCTTCTCCACATCCTGACACTTTTGCTTCATAAGTGGAAAAAACTGAGTCAAGGCAGATGAAAAAGGGTGATACTAGTCGCAGTGTTGATAACATTGTGCACCTCCACCGGGACACAATAATATCCCGCTTTGGTAGCAGCCGACAGTGTCATCGTCGTCAGGATCTTCGTTGTCTCAGCAGCGGAAACACTTGAGTGCAGCAGAAGAATCACCGCAAGGTTGTTAGTTTGCACTATCCTTTTCTTAGCGCAACACACATCCACAAGTTGTGTGTTTAAAAGGAAGGTCCTTCATAAGCTTATCTCTAAGGCATCTGCTCTGAACTCACACAGGGCCGGTGATAAGGTCAGTGTGGCACTCCAGAATGATGTCAACAGGAGTGGCACCAGGCGCAATCTTCTCCAGGAGCAGAAACATCAACCAGCCAGCCAGCCAGTCAGCCAGTCAGCCATGTGCAGGAAGAAGAAGGTCGGGACGGGATGCTTCGTGCCTGAAATTAATTACGAAGCAGCGAACAGCCTGGTGAGGAAACAGGATGACACGGCAGGAAAAAAAGGAAGAAATGAAACACTTCACAAATATAGCGACAGGATGTGGGAATTATCGCAGGATCTCGTTTTGTTGCACGCGATACAAAACGCTATAGTTGACGTAAAGGTAAATGAAGGAAAATTGAATTTCCGGGACAGAATGTCATGTATTGCTCAGCATTTTACAGCAATGTCAGTAATTACATTAGGGAAATTGGGAAAAGTTGCCCCGACCCCTCTTCGATTTGCGTGAAACTTTGTCCTAAAGGGAATCTTTTGTCCCTGATCACGAATCTGAGGTCTGTTTTTTGATATCTCATGACGGAGGGGCGGTACGACCCCTTCCATCTTTGAACATGCGAAAAAAGAGGTGTTTTTCAATAATTTGCAGCCTGAAACGGTGATGAGATAGAAATTCGGTGTCAAAGGGACTTTTTTGTAAAATTAGACGCCCGATTTGATGGCGTACTCAGAATTCCGAAAAAACGTATTTTTCATCGAAAAAAACACTAAAAAAGTTTTAAAAATTCTCCCATTTTCCGTTACTTGACTGTAAAATTTTTTGGAACATGTCATTTTATGGGAAATTTAATGTACTTTTCGAATCTACATTGACCCAGAAGGGTCATTTTTTCATTTAGAACAATTTTTTTCATTTTAAAATTTCGTGTTTTTTCTAACTTTGCAGGGTTATTATTTAGAGTGTAACAATGTTCTACAAAGTTGTAGAGCAAACAATTATAAAATTTTGATATTTAGACATAACGGGTTTGCTTATAAACATCAACTTTATCGATCTTCCAACATAACTTTTTGTTTTTTACAAAAAATCAATATTCAAAAAACCAAAAAAAACGCAACCTTTGAGCCATACAGAAAATTTTAGCTGTTGCATTATATTTTTTCAAATGTGTTTTTAGGAAAAAAAATTAAATTTTAGTCAAAAATATTGCAAAATCAAACTTGCAATCGAAAAGTACTTTACAGTTTTTTTTGATAAAGTGCACCGTTTTCAATACATATCCATTCAATGGTTATTTTTAACTGAAAAATTCCCATTTGTAGATTTTGCTTAAATAGTGTCCATGATTGTCTCTTCCTGAACATATTTTATGAAAATTAAAGAAAATTTACTGTTAAATTGCCTAAGAGACATTGAAAATTGGACCTTTGATTGATGAAATACAGCGAATTAAGAAAATGAATCAAGAATATTGAAGTTTTTAAGTCACATCCAAACATTCCCACATTTTCTCATGCCAATATCTCAGCAACTAATGGTTCAATTTTCAATGATTAAATATTAATCATTTGTCACTGTCACTAGTCACTGCCGCTTTGTAAATGCCGGCCCTGATACTCTTCAAATGCTATTGCTATTGAAATTTTTCCAAAGAATCCGAAAATGCATTCCATGTTTCGATTGGAATCCATTTTCATTAAGAAAATCATAACACTTTGAGAATATACGACGATGAGTATAATTCCATACCGTTTCATACGTACCGTAAACCGGGGTGACTTTGATAGGATTTCAATTTGTTTTTGTAATATTTTCCAACAGTAAAGGTTTTTCGAAAGATTATTATTTCTAATACATGTCCTGGGGTACGCCACACCAAGTCCATGCACTATTTTGGAAAAAAAGTTTTTCCAAAAGTGTTTAGAAAAAATATTTACTTTAAAAATTCTTAGTTACAATTCCGGGGTGACGAGATGTTCAAACTTTATTTGTACGCGAAATGTACCATCACTACAGAAGCTGATATAGTTTTAAGAAAAAAAAATCCATATTTATATTTATTTAACTAAGTTTATAAGCTTTTTAACAAAAAAACATAAAAATTTTAGGTGGAATTTGCTAAAAAGTCGGAATTTTGCCAGAAATTTATTAAAACTTGTTTAAAAAACTATCCATTTAAATTGCATTTCATACTAAATTCGAAGCACAAATCACAAGTTTCCACATTTTACATGAAATTTGTTCAACTGAAATCGCTTATAAATTTGGAGATTTTTTTTTTGAATTGTGTTTCAAAATCACATATGACAGATTCTTCGGCTCCTTTTCAAAAAATTCCCAAGTTTTTTTTCAGCGTTTTGTCTGTAGTGGCACAATTAAAGAAGAAACCCCCCAATGTTATTACATATTTGAATAGATAATTGATTTTCCAACATAGAAATGACATGCATATTGTACAATATTATACCTGTGCTTCTCCTGAAATGAAAATGTAGCGTGACGGGACAACATCGTAAAACTGGAATTTTAAAAGGCACACCAAAAAATCAACACAGTTTTGCCAAATTGATTTTTTTAAACTTTTGCTCTTCTACACATTATCACAAATTGAAAAACGAATCTTTTGCTCCTTGAACTGAAAGATTTGGTTGAGATTTGAGTTTTTGCCAGCCATTTCATTTCGTGACGGGACAACGAAAGGAGCAGATTTATGAAAAAACACCTCTCCCGTTCAATGACTTGCAGACCTTATTTGGTCAATATTTTTGGCATTTCAGATAAGAAAACGCATTTAAAGCACATTGCAATTATTAGATCATAATTAAAATGAAATTTTTCATATAAAAAATCACATTGAAAATTGAAAAAAGTGACATTTTGGTGTAGGTTCGCTAAGAATCGCTCATATTATTTATTATTTACAAACTTATTTAACCTTTCCCTAGTGGAAAATTGTCCAAAGAATCCGAAAATGTATTCCGTTCCCCGATTCAAAATCATGTTCATTGAGAAAATCATGACACTTTGAAAAGTTTAAAATAATGACTTTTATCAACATTTTCATATACATATACGCACGGAATGGTTTAGAACCGTATTGACCGTGGTAGAGAAGTGTTTAAAGTACCTCAAAAAGAAAAGTTTAAAAAGTAAGTTAACTATTAGAGTGGGTACGTTTTTCAAGAAGTTCTCGGATCAAGTTTTAGTATGGTTCCCCTTGTAGGGCATGCCCAAAGGGACTTTCATGCCAAATATCAGCTCATTTGGTTGTAAACTGGCTGCGCGCATCAGGGTTAAAGTTTACATGGGAATTACTATGGGAAATTGGAACTTTTTGTTCAAACGCTCCTACAGGTCTGGAAAAATCACGCGCCAACTTCTGGTATGGTCAGGCCTATGAAGAATGGTCTGGAGAACACTTTTCCTGAAGATTCGTTGTCCCTAGACCTGGCGCATCGGCAAACAATCCGATGTCTCCGGAATCAACGGTTTTCCCTCAAAAAGCATCAAATTTTCCTTAGCATGATACACAGAAAAAAATAATGTAAATTTGGAAGCTTTAATTTTGGAAGGTTGAATATAACCTCTTAATGATGTAATTTTACCTCAATTTAGACTGAAAAAGTGGCATTACACCAGAAAAGTGGCAAAATTACACATTTCCAGAGGTAAAATTACACCTTTTTTCTGACATAAAAGATGTACCCCTTCCCAGATGTAATATTACCATGATTTTTTTTCTGTGTATGAAAGCTTGATGAACACCGCGACGCCATATGTCAGACAGCTACCACGTGGTTGAAATAGTTGCAAAAAAATACAAATTTGCTATGCAAAGATTTTGAATTCGACTAAATAATATCAGGATTACTCGAAATGATCATTTTCTAGTTAAAAGAAGGTTTGCAATTAAATATTCCAGTCGTTTCTCACCCACGTGGTAGCTGTCTGACATATGGCGTCGCGGTGTTCATCAAGCATTCATAGCATGCTAAGGAAAATTTGATGCTTTTTGAGGGAAAACCGTTGATTCCGCAGACATCGGATTGATTGCCGATACGCCAGGTCTAGGGACAACGAATCCATATGCTCTCTTCGGGAAAAGTGTTTTCCAGACCATTCCCCTTAGGCCTGACCATACCAGAAGTTGGCGCGTGATTTTCCTAGATCTGTAGGAACGTTTGAACAAAAAGTTCCAATTTCCCATAGTAATTCCCATGTAAACTTTAACCCTGATGCGCGCAGCCAGTTTACAACCAAATGAGCTGATATTTGACATGAAAGTCCCTATGAGCATGCCCTACAAGGGGAACCATACTAAAACTTGATCCGAGAACTTTTTGAAAAACGTACCCACTCTAATAGTTAACTTACTTTTTAAACTTTTCTTTTTGATGTACTTTAAACACTTCTCTACCACGGTCAATACGGTTCTAAACCATTCCGTGCGTATATGTACTCTTCATTTTGCGGAAAAATCGCAAACCTGTCAAAGTGATCCCGGCTATCAAAGTCACCCCGTTTTACGGTATTTAATTTTTACTCTTCATTTTTGGAAACAAAATCAAACCTCCCAACGTCTCCCCGGCTATTATTGTCACTCCTCGGTTTACTATATGTTAGATTCAAAGTGATTTTATATTTGCCCACATATAGGACCTTCACTGCCACGTGCGGTTGCAAAAATTTAGCTGCGTCACGTTTCCGAATGAGATCCGTGATTGTTGCTGCCGGTTGCACGTTGTAAGTCAGAAGTGCCATTCCCCATCGGTAAACATAGTCCGCAGCCAGCAGCATCTCAAGGCTGCTTCATCTAAGCAGCTTTTCCCACCCGTCCTCCCTAGGGACCTACATAGGGAAATGAAATGTTCTGGGAGAAATTTCAAACACTCAAAGTCATGCAAATTTAAGGTTGAAAAACTTGTAGTTTTTCTTTGGTACTGGCACTTTTCTTGTACCGAACAAGCACAAACATAACAAAAACTATGAGATTATTATCAACAAAAGTTTTACAATACTTTTGATTGTTATAAGTCTCGTTTTTTTGCCAAAATGATTTTAAATTGATTCCGACCTTGTTCTTACATGACCTTGTTGCTCGATTGGAACCCCGATTTGACAGTTCGATTGGAACCCTGAGAGTGACATTTCGCCTCTCCATATAGGCTCTCTAGTCCTCCCTATGCCATGTCAGGAAGTGAAATATTATTGCCATCAACCCTAGCCAAAAGCTGCTGATGCTGTGGGAATGCTTCGAAATGTTGTTCATCATGCACTTTTTACCTCCCAGTCGTTTCATCTCTGACTCGGAACATGATTCTCCTTCTTAGGTATAGTGGATGTTCCTATTTTGGATCAAACATGCTTCCACTGATTTCGATATTTTTCCCACTAAACGATTATTTCATGATCTTGAATCGAGCTGCGGAAGCTTAGGTCGAAAATGGGGACATACCAAACCGAGGGACATCTGCGCGATGATGAAGTAACATCAGTGGGTGGAAAGTGGCATAATACGATGGGAGGAAAAGTGTGATGGCTCAGTCCCTCTTGAATGGAGCTTTCCCTCCATTGATTTGAAGCATGGTTGAATCAACGAATGGATTGTTTTTCCTCTTGCTGCTAGTGGTGTGCCATTGAGCTACTTGTGCTCATCAAGAGAAAAACCTTGATTTTTTTTTCATTATACGCTAAACTTGCCTCGAGCATTTACAGCAAGGACTCGCGAGGAAGTGTTTATTTTGCGAAGCCAGCGACAACAGCAGGGGGAAAACATCTTGGTCCACAACCTTGGCTCGTCATTTTCCATCATTCTGCTGAAAAAGCCTTCACGTCACTGCACGTCGTCGTAGCTTCCGGTGTAAAAACAAGGATGCATGAGGGATGACATAGCAAGAGTCACTTCCCCCCTTTCATGCAGCAGCCAGCAGGAAAAAAAGGGGTTGTTTACCACATTAAAGTATTCTGCAGCTAAAAGCTTTTAAGAGTGGGGAGCTCGGAAAACCTAGCGGTAGAAAAGATGGCAAAATTTATTCAATTTGTTCCTCGGCAAGTCGATGCAAGTGCTTTGCACCTCAGTCAGGAACATGAAGAAGCACCGAGAAACAGAAGGAGAGTGAGAGATGAGGGTTTCCACAAACATAAAAGGATCTTTCCTTATCACAGATGCAATGTGACCTACATTGCACTTGTACCTGGAAGCAATGTGACTTACTGGAGTTATTTCCATTGAGTGTTTTGACAAGGTGAAAGGTTCGTTTGAAGCTCTTTAAATCAATGGAGGAAGTTGGGTTTGAAAACATGGGAAACTTTCATCGATGTTTTTTATGATGACTCAACTGAGTCAATAAATTGTTTAAGATGAAACATCATTTTCCAATAATTTGAACAATTCGTCGCCACAACAAGTTAGCACGACAACTTGTCGTACGTGCATTTTGGGCCAAATTGAGTTAAGAACGCCATTTTGTGCCGCTCACAATGCCTCACCTTTTGACCTTCACAGATCCCCAAAATTCGATTTCAATCCTGAGATATTCAATAAAAATCAAGAAAGCTCCGCGGATTTTTGTCACTTTTCATACGAAAGAAGTTTCAATCATGTCGTGCTATCTTGTCACTCCCTGAAAATTAATGTAAGTGCGACAATTGGCCAAAGGGATTGCAGGTCAGGATGCGTTTGACGCACGTACAAGTAAGACTACCATAAACATTTGTAATTATAACTCGGGACTCCAGCAACCAATTTCAACCAAACTTCGGGGCAACGCACTGAATGGTCAACCAAACAAAACGTGTTATTCATTGTTTACATTGCGGGCTCTCGTTTTTGTTTATTCAAGGTCAAACATTAAAACGCGTTTCTTTAGGAACGTCGAAATGGCGGATAAACAAATTGTTTGAAAATGCATTTTATACCAGTTTAGTTGATTTGCAATAATCTATATTCAAAAAATATAAGTTTTGACGTAACAATATCACGTTTCACTTAAAGTTTAATGATTCTTTTTGATAACTTCACATCTAACAAACGAAGAAGACATCTGTATGCATTCAAGATTCTCGTTGAAAATGATCCTATTTCATTTAGTAGAATAATAACATTAAACATAACTGAGAAATGATTCATACTGGGGTTTGAGTAATTCTAGGGAATCAATAATTCAGAGAAACGAGCTTCTGCGAGTAGGTTTCTAAGGAATGAATTTTAGAGGAATAATATTTGGGAAATTGCATAGAATCAAAGTTTGCTGTCAAAATTCTTTGTTGATATGTATATGAGAAATTTTACAGCAAACCAAGCCGGACTATCCTCTTATTTCAATTTGTGTGTTTTTCAAGTTTTTTAAGTTTTTATCAAGAATTGTATCATTCAAGACTTTTAAATAGCTACGTCGTAGAATTCTACTTTCCATAAAAATTAGATGATTGGCATTCTGCATCTTCTGCAAATCCGTTCCAGTACTGCTGCAGCATGACTGTCTCAATGCATCGGAAAATAGCTGTTGGTCTCAGCCAGGAAGTAATCTCCCGCTGGATAATGTTTGTACAGTTTAATAGACTTTCTGCCCTCAGACTGACAGCAATCGTTCGGTCTAAGATGTTGCTAGAGTCTTTCATCGGGTTTTATTCAGTATGCTTTCCGGGAATGTGAGTGGAAATGATTTTCATTCATAAATATTTGCCCGGAACTCGGACTTTGGACGTCACTTGGCTCCAAAACGGTGGATTGGTTTTCGTCTAATTTAATCTCAGCTCAGGTGTATTTATTTTTCAATCAAGTCTGATCAGATTTCTGAAGGACGAAATTAGATTCTGCGATGGTTGAAGAGAGTGAAATTATATTCTGATGCTGGGGAAAATCCTGGAATTGGCTGCGTGATTTGAATAATGTTGTGAGCCAGTGATTGGCATTTGCATTTAAATTATTTTTGTACTTTCTACCGGAACCACTAAATTGCTGAGATTCAATTGGATTTTTCGCAATTTTTTTGCACCGGTTGTTGTCATAATTGCGTTATTGATTATAATGAGACCGGCTCCGGACGCGCGGTGGTTTTTTTTCGGATAATCGGCCTAGAGCTGGAATTAAATAAACACACCACTTTGACCGCAATATGCAAACCATAAATTATCCAATTAACACACTGTTTGGTGGCCCGCGTTCCTTTTTGGTGGCTTAATTTTGTTTCGCATTTATTTTTCCACAGCCGTGGACCATTTCCACGAAAAAAAACATCACCCGTCCACCCCAGTAACCTCAAATTGCTCAAAGTTGGAAATGTGGGAGGGGGGGGAGGACCACCCTCATCATCACCGCGGCTGAACCGCCAAATTAAACACGATTAAACGGAGGACGACGTGATTATGTTGTTGACCTCTGCGGTTTAATTTTTCGACACGGATAACACCTTAACGGTCCACTGGGTCACTACAAAGGCTGGCTGACCGAGGAGTGAGAGTTGAAACAAAAACGAGTGGGCATCATCCGGCGTTTTTTTGGCAAAGTTGCGTTGGGCGATGTGGTTCTCCCCTGGTTCAATTAAAATTTCCATTAGGCTCGTCGCGTCGAACATGGGAACGCTTTTTTAACGATCCGGTACACACAATTCTCAATTTGTTTTTCTGGACCGGAAAATGGGTTCAACATAGTGACCTCACGTGGGTGTTAATGGGAATTGATTGTACTGTTGCTGGATTTTAAATGTTATCAACTACAATGTTGTGGGTTGATTAATTTCATGAATTTGAAGTTCTTTTTTAAGATTTAGATTTTTAAATATTTTTCATGATGATGTGTCATGTGTGATGTGTCATCCAAATGAAAAATACACAAAAAATACTTTCAATGAATTTGTTCATTACAGTGATGGAATAATCATCATCAAAAGAAAATCATTGGATGTTCATCAAGAGAAAAAATCCGAAGGGAGCATGGCTCTTCTCTCTCGCGCACGAAAGATCGGTAAAAGGAATCTAAAAAAATCATCATTTGGATTATTCGGCGGAATATCTTTTTCACTACTACACTTGCAATTGTAACGTCACACGTCGAATTATGATCTGTCACATTTTGTAGATGGGCAATGTGTGTAAAAAAAGTGAATTAAATATTTTTAAATGGTGCTGACAAGGATATTCACAAAAAATCATCAGCAGATTGATTTTCTTGGAGGAATTCGGGAGCGATTTTCTTTTACGTGATTTGCCTCCTCTCTCTTTCGCAGATGAAGAAAGTTCGCAAGCGAAATTGTTTTTTTTTGCGATTATACCATCCCTGGTTCATTATTTTGAAAACTGCAATTTTATTTTATGTTATGAATCCAATGCATTGTACAGAGGTATCAGTTTAGATCAACTCTCATGGACTTTTTCATTTATACCTCGCTTAGGAAACCCATGTTAAAGCGGAAATAAAAAAGAAGTCTTGAATTACATACTAGGATGAAACCAGAATAGTGATTTGTCACTGATTTTGGTTATCAAACAAATATAAAATAGACATATTATTATAAGTCTGCTAGAAAATGCTTCCAATACCTCATTACTCGGAAAAGAAAAAAAGAGACTAGACTTCACAGTGAAATTTAATTTCAAATAGCTGCATTTGAATAGTCTGCTCTTTGGTAGCTGACTACGTACTGATAGCATTTTGAAAAACTCGAAGACTTTGATTCGGACTTTCTTTTGATTGGCAAAACAGGAAATCTGAAAAGGGCAAGATACAATCACTTTATGCATAGCTATGATTCTTACAGATTTTAAAAGAAATTTCCATCAAAAGCAAACTAAATTTCATTTATTAATCAAACTAGGAAAATTATAGTTTATTTTCTGTTACACAAAATATGTTTGCCGAATTGATCTTCCTGAAAATTAAATAAAAATAATTCACCCATAGCTTAAACATATATCATCATCCAAAAAAGTACACCACATAAAGTTCACCGTAGTGATCTTTCCTGAAATTTCAAACTAAGGAACACCATTATACAAACCAAACAATCCGCAACAGAGCGTAACCTTTTTTCCTACAGCAAAATATTGGTGGGAAGCAAAACATTTCGTGTCGTTCAGCATACACCTCTTCCTTTCTGTGCACACAAGAGGCAACTCCGATTTTTTTCTTTCGTTTTTACTCAAATATATTTCAACGATGGGAAGGTGGTTAATTATAATTGCATTCCAAAATTTACTTTAATTTAAGATATAACATTTTAATTACGTGAAATAAATGATAATATCATTGAATTTCTTCAAAAAACTTCAGGTTCACAAAATGAAAAAAAAAAAAAAAAACTGGCAAACCAATCTGCACAATTTACTGTTGGTAACCAACGAGAATAAAAACAATTTCGAAGCTCGTAAATTTAAGAGCGCTGATCAGGCCTGCAAAAAGTTTCCAACCCAGCGTACACATCGACGTCGTCGTGCTATCTTGTCGCACCCGCCATTTTGACGTTCCGAGAAAAACGCGTTTTAATGTTTGACCTTGAATATTCAAAAACGAGAGCACGCAATGTAAACAATAACAAACACGTTTTGTTTGGCTCACCATTCTGTGCATTGTCCCAAAGTTTGGTTGAAGTTAGTTGCTGGAGTCCCGAGTTATAATTACAAATGTTTACGGTAGTCTAGCTTGTACGTGCGACAAACGCATCTTGACTTTCCTGGCCTGAAATCCCTTTGGCCTTTTGTCGCACTTACATCAATTTTCATGGAGTGACAAGATAGCACGACAAGATTGAAACTACTTTCATATGTAAAGTGACAAAAATGCACGGAGTTTTTTCGGTTTTTGTTGAATATCTCAGGATTGAAATCGAATTTTGGGGATCTGTGAAGGTCAAAAGGTGAGGCATTGTGAGCTGCACAAAATGGCGTTCTTAACTCAATTTGGCCCAAAATGCACGTACGACAAGTTAGCACGATGGCGACGACATGAAGCAAACCAAAATGTCTGTTCACTGCTAGCTTGTGACTGTAAGCCTACTGTGTCTGTTCAACCACTGCCGCCTGACTCGTGCCGGTCGGCTGCTTGAGAATAAGAGACATGAAAAAATGAGCTACACTCACTCAATTCATGTCATATGACTGACTCGTAAAATCCTCTTTACACGCTATTTTGACTTTTTCTAAACAATTGAATGGTTCAAGACTGTGCAGAACACTTAAACAACTATAACTTATATTCAAAATTACATTTCCACGCATAAATACAAACTTTTTGTGTAAAAACTTGTTTCTTTAAGTGTGTGCGTGCAGCGTTGAATGAGCGTTGGTCGACTACTGCCACGCATTGCAGCCGCTCAATGAGCTAGGGCACTCACGACTGCGCCGGGTTTCTTTATATCACGGTTTTGCGATTCAGTGAATCGAGATGAAAAGTTCGTGTCAGTGTCGCCGATTTTCGAGTCATGACCCCTGACATTTTCAGCACTGGTGCTGATGATGCTGTTGCTGTGAAAGAGGAAAATTAAAAAGGAACACATTGAATTTTCATCGACTGGCACGAACAATATTGAGTTTTTCCGTGCGCTGGCAGAAAAAAATCTTTTCCCGTAAAAGTTGATTTCGTTGCCCTGTTGGCTGTCGATAATTTAATTAAAAACAAATTTTCATCTCCGTTGGCATTTTATGGTATCTTTGTTGAGAGCGTCGCAAAATAATTCGGCACTGTTCATATTTTAAACCTAATTAAACAACTAATTTACTCGTAAACATACGACGACTTTGGGTGGGCTGCAAATTAGACCTAATCCCAGAAGCTCGAAACGAGTGGTTGGGGTCAGTTTACGAGGAGACCCTGCTAGTACAGGACCGTACAGAATGGTGGTAAGTAATTTTCTCTAGGACATCAATTAAATGGTGCTTTCATGCTGAGGCCAAAGCGTTAAGCTGAGAAAGCTCGTTTGCTCTCTTGGCACGCTTCCGTTTCACACCCGCTTACAGAAGGAAGTGTGTGTGTGGACTTTTCTTTTATTGCCCTTAGAAATTACATGATTAAAGAGAAATAAGTAGCGGCAGCCGTATGTTATAGGTGTCATTAAGTTGTCACTCACAGGGACATAAAAAGTTGTTTGTTTGAGGACGAAGTTCAAAATATAATAAGCACGACATCTAACCCTTAATTACGGTCGAAGTAAATTTAAACGGTATATTTAAGTCTCGTGAAATTCAAAGGTTTGGAATCAGTGTTGAAACTTTGCTAGATGCTATTTTCCAATGAAACAAAGATAATTGATTTTTTGTCAATATATCCCAATTTACTAACAACCAGATCTTAAAATGTATACCTAAATTTGATCGTCAACATTTTGCTATGGATTGCAACGAGCTATCAAAGAAGAAGGTTTTTGTCTTGGCCGATATCCAAATTTATCAAAAACATTTTTTTGCTGATTGACATTCCTGGTTTTGAGTGTCCGGACAAATTTCAATTTAATCCACTCAAAAATAAAATATCAAAAAATGCCTGAATTTTATGGTTTTTAGAAAATGTTGATAATAATACAACTCGACATAAAATATTTTCCTGCACTAGTCGATTGCGGGCGGTTTTTCGGCACGTCACAGGTTGAGTTCATTGAAGTAATTGTGTGTATGTATGTACAGTAGTGGTCAAAAGTATATGACATTGGACGATTTGTCAAACCTAACTCAAAATTCAAATTGCTTGTGTTCGCTCATGTTTCGACCAAACTTTATGAAATTTTCAGTATAAGTAGTTCGGAATGTCTACTTTCAGATGCTTTTTGAGTTAGCTACCAATTATCGTTTCAAAGTTATTGTGGTTTGTTGAGCGTTTCAGCAGAATGCATCACAATGAATACAAAGAGACGGGTTGTTCCTTTTAATTCCGCTTTATACTTTTAATATCTTGACAGATACAGCAGAACAAAGGAGAGGAAGCGATTTCTTGGGGCTTTTCTTCACCCTCTCTGGCTTGCTTTAGCTGCCGCTGCTGCCCATTTGATTTTTTTCTTGACCGGTTCCTTCCGAAGTGCATATACCGCTTAAAAAGCAAAAAAAGCACCCCAACTATAATGGAGACGAAAAATTATTGCCACCGTGATTTAAAAAAAAAACATTGCTTTTCTAGTTCAGGAAAAAAGAGATTCGAACTCACTACTTATGATTTCGAAACCGAATTGTTACCACTAAGCTAGCAGTACTGATATGTAAACGGATGATTAACAGTCCATGAAGTTTAGCTAGTCTACTGAGGTCTTATCAAATGAAAATGTTGAAGTTCTGAACTGGGTTCTCCGTTCATTTCAAAAAATCCTACTGAACGAACGTTTCTTAGAGACGAGCGTTCGTTCTCAGAGCTGTTATTTTTCGTTTTGCTTTGTAAACTTGAACGAACGGAGAACCCGTTCAAAAGCATGATTGATCCGAGGTCCATTTTTTGATATTGGTGAGAATTGAAATTGGTGTCAAAGGGACTTTGTAACTATTGCAAAACTAGGCCTGACGACTAGCTCAGGTTAAGGGCATGAGACACTTAAAGGTTAATCTAAGGGTCGGCTGCGCTACGGTCGTCAAACAGAGGAGATCGCGGACAAGGACTTAAACGTTCACTTTTCTTTGTAGGTCGGGTTCAATAATTTAATAAATAGTAATTCGTTTTAAAGTGTTTTATTGTAAGTGTATGTGTGTGTATGTGAAGGGAGGGGGGGGGGGGGGGGGGGGTTTAGACGCGGCCGGTACGTACCGCTGCTACCTTGACGACAACGACTTCTGGACCGAATCCGTTCGGCCGGCGAGCGCTCGCGTACTGGTGGACACCGGTTCTCCGGAACAGTGTCGACGGTGGTGGTGGTAGTGGTGTAGAGCACGGCTGGAATCTCAGGCCTTCCCTCTTTGACGCAATCGGGCGACCTGGGACCTGCCCAATCCGGCCAACCCGAGAGGGGAAAACGCTCCTTGGGAATTAGGACCTTCCGGTCCGAGCGTGCTCCTTGGTGTTGATGGCCACCCTGGCCAGAGCAAAACGACGATCCTTGACGGGTTAGACGTAGCAGCTGGCTCCTCCGCTCTTACTACTGCTAGGCCGAGAGTGTGCGATCGGGGTGACGGACCAGCTTCCTGCTGACCGACAAAATGGCCGTTAAACGGCAACACAAAAGGTCCTGTGGACGGGGAGTAGTGAGTGGACCAGCCGACTAATTTGAACTCTAGCTGCTGGCAATCGTTCATCTGCAGAGCCGTACTGCAGGGTTTTAGACGTACCTGAACGACGTAGGGTGCTTCGCGCACAATTCTCCACCTTCGCACTCACTACTAATTTTAAGCTCTACTTTCAACTTGTTGATCGCACACTTGCCTGGTTTGGAATAGACCGATGGCGGTCTTCCAAGGTTCCTTTAAGCCTCCGATGCCAGTGACACGGCATGACGTCACAGAGGGAGGTCACACCACCCTCTGGAGTCGTTCCATTTTCCACCCACCGGAGATGGATTCTGTAGTTTGTTATTCTTGTTGATATTGGTCCCACCTTGTTGTTGTGTTGTATCAGTGTGTTAACAAATTGTGTTTTTCAATCGTTTTGTACCAAATCCCTACTAGCTGGTTTATAATTTCATTTGTTTCCCTTTTCCCTACTAACCATAACCTTAAAGATCGTGAACGTTCGCATTTAAATATTTATAAGTTAAGGAAACCTGTAACAACGGTTACACTATCCCCCACTTCGGTTAATAATTGAACTGGTTAAGTTCAATTATTATAACCAACGAAAAACTATCACTCACTTTGGAAGCTATAAAATGGTTAAGTAGAACTTGTTTTACCGCGTAGTAGTTGAAAATCGATGAAAACATTAACAATCACAAAATAAATAACGAATTAAAATGAATAAATTAAACTGAGCATGCAAACAAACAAATTTTAAAATAATAATAAAAATTATCCCGAAAATTGGGTAGACAACTCTATTTTATGCTGCGCAGCAAAACTACAAACATGCAATATCTACAATTTATTTACATTTTAGATCACTTTCGATCCATGAGGGGTGATTCAAATCAAAATAATCTAAACCCCTGCTGCACACTGTCCTGCAGTTGACAGAGTGCGAAACGTCAACGTCACTGTCATCTCACCGAACTGTCACCAGCATAACTGTTTGTAAACAAAGCAGTTAGCTGTAGTTCGGTTCGATATGTGACCGCTAACATTTTTATCGGTGGTTTATGGCCAATAGCCACCGATTTGACGAACGGTATGTTCTGGTAAGTACGTACTTTCATTGATTCACACGAAGAACCTCTTCGTTAAAAACGTTTTCTTCACATTTCAGCTCAATTAATGAGTGAAAGTGGCGGGTGTTTTGCTGCCAGATCTGGTTCTTCCCGAGGAAGAACAGACTGCAGAAACCCCAATAATCCCGGGATTACCGTGATGGCCATCTTGCCAAGCAAGAAGCACAACAGGTAAGTGTTTACACATTAAAAAGTTGCAACTAAAATTTGATCAATTAAGATCGTAAAAATGGTGATTTAATGATCGTAACCATTTCAATTTTGACCATGCAGGTCGTTAGGCACTTCACTCGCGACAGCTCCACAGTCGACACTCAGACAAAGGGCGAACATGACAATCCCTTAGCCTTCTGTCGATCTGCCAGTGCAACTATGAAGTCCCAACATAAACATAGTTGGCACGCTCCCTTTGTTTACAGCGGTACCACTACTAAACTGATTGACTCATTTATCACGACTAGGGGTGTTCAATACCCGCCAGTCTTATGAGTAAAAAGTTCACAAAATGTTTTCAAACAAACAAATATAAAAATCTTTCAGACAAACAAATAAATTAACGAATATTTCAATAAATTAACACAAATGCAACATTTATAGTACGGTGTAATGAATTTTTGCTTTTTCTATCTTTCAGATGCAATCCGGTAATCACTCCTGGAACTGGCCGGTCGGTGAACGGTCGAGGACTATGACGAGTTCCGAGGGAAACAATTTAACCCCTCGCCAACTACTAACGCCCTGTCTCGTCAACCTATGGCCAACCCAGAGGATCACTGCGGATGCTCCTAGATTTAATTGAGAAAATTTAATAAAGTTTTTGAATAAATTTGGCGGAGAACCTTTCCAGTTCTTCCGCAATCAGGTAATCGGGATCAACGACGAGCAACTCCGAAATCATTGCCCTAATCTTGGCGTAATCCGGGTCCTCATCTTCAGTTCCGTTCAACAGATTGTTGACGAATTCTTTGGCTTGTTCCTTGATTTCGTTAGTAGGTTCCTTCTTTTTCTTGGTTTTGCGGTGTTTGGATTCGTTCGTGGGGTTTGGTCGGTTCATCGGGGAATGTACACCCGAATCAGACGACCTTTCCTTTTCATTCTTAGTTTTCTTTTTCTTTCCTTGTTGTTTCTTAAGTTCCGGTCGCTTCTTCGGGGACATTCCCGCCGATTCCGACGACTTAATCTTCTTCTTCTTGGCCTTCCTGGCCGGCGATCTCTCCAGGGAAGACGACTTGCCTGGATCAGACGATCGTCCCTCGCCGGTATCCGACCGACGGTTCCTACCTTGGGCCTGGCACACGAATCGTACCGCCCGTGCGTCCCGATCCCCAGAATCGGAACCTGAGGTCAATGAAGGACCTCGCTGTTCCGTGGGTGGATCATCGGACGAAGCCGACACCGATGTCGGCGGCTGTCTTGAGGTGACGGCCTCAAGAGCTAAGTTCAGCTCGCGCCGGAACATGGTAACCAACCGGGTAATCTTGGCGACGTCCACCGGCTTCACGGTTCCTTCCGCGCGTAGTTGCTGGAGAAACTCCAGACTGAATTCCACATCTTGTACTGCCCTGTGAAGAGGGTAATTCTTGTGGCCTGGGTCGACAGGACAGGCCATCTCGGACGAACCTTCCACGTCCGAGCAGTCCGCGTCGTACTCCTGTTCTTGCCACTCCATCTTTCCGTATTCTGTTTTGTTCTTCTCTTTCATCGTTCGTACTCGCGTGAGTAGGACTAGTGTGCACAATAAACAATATCAATTACCGACGGCCGATCGGCGGCTAAACGATCGGTGCTCGTCGCGAAGTGCAACGCAAGATTTTGTTGTTATCTTTATGTTTGCTCTTCGTGTGCTGATTTAACAGTATGTATCGCTCAGGACCTTTTTGTTAATGAAATGCTATTCAATTTTAATTTGTTATTCTAGGGATGTTCATTAAATCAATTTTAAACTTCTAAATAAATATTTTCGTGTTCAAATACCACCACTTTACCACAAACAAAATTAAATAATATATTTTCTAGGCAACCTAAGTAGAAGTTAGAGACGGATCCTACTCATCAAATGAAGTTTGATGAGTATTCTCCTCCCGCTCGAGTTGAAAATTTGATTAAAAATTTTGAATCGATCCTCTGCTGATTTTCGCGATTTTGTGTTGGGTGCCAATTGTAACTATTGCAAAACTAGGCCTGACGACTAGCTCAGGTTAAGGGCATGAGACACTTAAGGGTTAATCTAAGGGTCGGCTGCGCTACGGTGGTCAACAGAGGAGATCGCGGACAAGGACTTAAACGTTCACTTTTCTTTGTAGGTCGGGTTCAATAATTTAATAAATAGTAATTCGTTTTAAAGTGTTTTATTGTAAGTGTATGTGTGTGTATGTGAAGGGAGGGGGGGGGGGGGGTTTAGACGCTGCCGGTACGTACCGCTGCTACCTTGACGACAACGACTTCTGGGCCGAATCCGTTCGGCCGGCGAGCGCTCGCGTACTGGTGGACACCGGTTCTCCGGAACAGTGTCGACGGTGGTGGTGGTGGTGGTGTAGAGCACGGCTGGAATCTCAGGCCTTCCCTCTTTGACGCAATCGGGCGACCTGGGACCTGCCCAATCCGGCCAACCCGAGAGGGGAAAACGCTCCTTGGGAATTAGGACCTTCCGGTCCGAGCGTGCTCCTTGGTGTTGATGGCCACCCTGGCCAGAGCAAAACGACGATCCTTGACGGGTTAGACGTAGCAGCTGGCTCCTCCGCTCTTACTACTGCTAGGCCGAGAGTGTGCGATCGGGGTGACGGACCAGCTTCCTGCTGACCGACAAAATGGCCGTTAAACGGCAACACAAAAGGTCCTGTGGACGGGGAGTAGTGAGTGGACCAGCCGACTAATTTGAACTCTAGCTGCTGGCAATCGTTCATCTGCAGAGCCGTACTGCAGGGTTTTAGACGTACCTGAACGACGTAGGGTGCTTCGCGCACAATTCTCCACCTTCGCACTCACTACTAATTTTAAGCTCTACTTTCAACTTGTTGATCGCACACTTGCCTGGTTTGGAATAGACCGATGGCGGTCTTCCAAGGTTCCTTTAAGCCTCCGATGCCAGTGACACGGCATGACGTCACAGAGGGAGGTCACACCACCCTCTGGAGTCGTTCCATTTTCCACCCACCGGAGATGGATTCTGTAGTTTGTTATTCTTGTTGATATTGGTCCCACCTTGTTGTTGTGTTGTATCAGTGTGTTAACAAATTGTGTTTTTCAATCGTTTTGTACCAAATCCCTACTAGCTGGTTTATAATTTCATTTGTTTCCCTTTTCCCTACTAACCATAACCTTGAAGATCGTGAACGTTCGCATTTAAATATTTATAAGTAAAGGAAACCTGTAACAACGGTTACAACTTTTATGTAAAATTAGACGACCAATTTGATGGCATACTCAGAATTCCGAAAAAAAAGTATTTTTCATCGAAAAAAAATACTAAACAAGTTTTTAAAATCTGCCATTTTTCGTTATTCAAATGTAAAAAAAATTGGAACATGTCATTTAAAGGGAAATTAAATGTTTTTTTTTCGAATCTACATTAACCCAGAAGGGTCATTTTTTCATTTAGAACAAAGTTTTTATTTTAAAATTTCGTGTTTTTTCTGACTCTGCAGGGTTATTTTTTAGAGTGTAACAATGTTCTACAAAGTTGTAGAGCAGACAATTACATTTTTTTTTATATATGCACATAAGGGATTTGCTTTAACACATCAGGAGTTATCGCGGTTTTAAGAAAAATAGTTTTGAAAAAGTTACTTTTTGCGCTTTTTTGTTTCGTTGTTCGTGTCCATGAATTCCCGAGCAGGGGTAAATAACTCAAGAATACCAAATTTTGGTATTACTTGGGCAAATAACAGCGACCAAAATGTGCCCTTGGTTGCCCAGTAATAGATGGTAAAATACCATGAAATCATACCAAAGTCTTGTATGTGGAAGGGCACAACAATACCAAACCATGTTATTCCAAGGGTAAAATAATACCTCAAAATAAAACCATTTCAATACCAAGTTGAGGTCTTCTGGATTTTTGAACATTGCTTGAATACCAAAACTTGGTATTGCCATGGTTTTATTTTTAGGTATTCCCGCGCTCTTGGAAAATCATATTTTGGTATTCCTGTGGTCTTTCACAAACATGATTTTGGTATGATTTCATGGTATTTTACCATCTATTACTGGGCAACCAAGAGCACATTATGGTCGCTGGTATTTGAACAAGTAATACCAAAATTTGGTATTTTCATACCATTTTTAGTGCAGCAGTTGCAGTTAGTGAAAAAACGGAAATGATCCATATGCAACAGCCAAATCTACTCACCTGATGATTCCATGTTGTTATTAGTGATATTCTTCACCACACCGAATGCATTTGTCATTGATGAACGGCCTGTGCTTGAAGTTCTTGAAGCTTCTGAAAAATAACAAGATTGAAAAATAAGTATTATTAAAATGAAACTGAATTGAAATTCACCAAAATTCATTAATCTGTCGATTGGCTCGTTTTTCAAAGTATTTGGTTATCCCGACTCAGAGATATTTCAACGTTTTTGAAAAAAATATTAGTGGGTATATCACACTAATTTTTAAAATCATCTTTAACATTTTTGGGTTTCAAGTCATTTTAGCGCAAAATTAATTAACTCGTAAAATTTTTTTAACAAATTTCCCATAGTTTCAGAGAAAATTGATGAAACCTTTCAATATTCAAATACTACCAAAATGTGCCATCCTGACTTAGAAAATTTTCAACAATTTCAAGTCATTTCTGTAGGGGGTATATCAAAAATGTTTAAAATCAAGTTTGAAATTTCCGGTTTTGAATGAAAGCATTCGCTTTGAGACATCATTTTAGCGCAAAATTAATTATTTTGTCAAAATTGGTCAAAATTTTCACATAGTTTCAGAGGAATTTGATAAAACACTTAAATACCAAAATAATACCAAAATGTGCAATCCTGACTTAGAAAATTTTCCACAATTTCAAGTCATTTCTGTAGGGGGTATATCAAAAATGTTTAAAATCAAGTTTGAAATTTCCGGTTTTGAATAAAAGCATTCGCTTTGAGACATCATTTTAGCGCAAAATTAATTATTTTGTCAAAATTGGTCAAAATTTTCCCATAGTTTCAGAGGAATTTGATAAAACACTTAAATACCAAAATAATACCAAAATGTGCAATCCTGACTTAGAAAATTTTCCACAATTTCAAGTCATTTCTGTAGGGGGTATATCAAAAATGTTTAAAATCAAGTTTGAAATTTCCGGTTTTGAATGAAAGCATTCGCTTTGAGACATCATTTTAGCGCAAAATTAATTATTTTGTCAAAATTGGTCAAAATTTTCCCATAGTTTCAGAGGAATTTGATAAAACACTTAAATACCAAAATAATACCAAAATGTGCAATCCTGACTTAGAAAATTTTCCACAATTTCAAGTCATTTCTGTAGGGGGTATATCAAAAATGTTTAAAATCAAGTTTGAAATTTCCGGTTTTGAATAAAAGCATTCGCTTTGAGACATCATTTTAGCGCAAAATTAATTATTTTGTCAAAATTGGTCAAAATTTTCCTATAGTTTCAGAGGAATTTGATAAAACACTTAAATACCAAAATAATACCAAAATGTGCAATCCTGACTTAGAAAATTTTCCACAATTTCAAGTCATTTCTGTAGGGGGTATATCAAAAATGTTTAAAATCAAGTTTGAAATTTCCGGTTTTGAATAAAAGCATTCGCTTTGAGACATCATTTTAGCGCAAAATTAATTATTTTGTCAAAATTGGTCAAAATTTTCCCATAGTTTCAGAGGAATTTGATAAAACACTTAAATACCAAAATAATACCAAAATGTGCCATCCTGACTTAGAAAATTTTCCACAATTTCAAGTCATTTCTGTAGGGGGTATATCAAAAATGTTTAAAATCAAGTTTGAAATTTCCGGTTTTGAATGAAAGCATTCGCTTTGAGACATCATTTTAGCGCAAAATGAATTATTTTGTCAAAATTGGTCAAAATTTTCCCATAGTTTCAGAGGAATTTGATAAAACACTTAAATACCAAAATAATACCAAAATGTCGACTTAGAAAATTTTCCACAATTTCAAGTCATTTCTGTAGGGGGTATATCAAAAATGTTTAAAATCAAGTTTGAAATTTCCGGTTTTGAATAAAAGCATTCGCTTTGAGACATCATTTTAGCGCAAAATTAATTATTTTGTCAAAATTGGTCAAAATTTTCCTATAGTTTCAGAGGAATTTGATAAAACACTTAAATACCAAAATAATACCAAAATGTGCCATCCTGACTTAGAAAATTTTCCACAATTTCAAGTCATTTCTGTAGGGGGTATATCAAAAATGTTTAAAATCAAGTTTGAAATTTCCGGTTTTGAATAAAAGCATTCGCTTTGAGACATGATTTTAGCGCAAAATTAATTATTTTGTCAAAATTGGTCAAAATTTTCCCATAGTTTCAGAGGAATTTGAAAAAACACTTAAATACCAAAATAATACCAAAATGTGCCATCCTGACTTAGAAAATTTTCCACAATTTCAAGTCATTTCTGTAGGGGGTATATCAAAAATGTTTAAAATCAACTTTGAAATTTCCGGTTTTGAATGAAAGCATTCGCTTTGAGACATGATTTTAGCGCAAAGGTAATTATTTTGTCAAAACTGGTCAAAATTTTCCCATAGTTTCAGAAGAATTTGATAAAACACTTTAATACCAAAATGTGCCATCCTGACTTAGAAAATTTTCCACAATTTCAAGTCATTTCTGTAGGGGGTATATCAAAAATGTTTAAAATCAAGTTTGAAATTTCCGGTTTTGAATGAAAGCATTCGCTTTGAGACAGCATTTTAGCGCAAAATTAATTATTTTGTCAAAATTGGTCAAAATTTTCCCATAGTTTCAGAGGAATTTGATAAAACACTTAAATACCAAAATAATACCAAAATGTGCCATCCTGACTTAGAAAATTTTCCACAATTTCAAGTCATTTCTATAGGGGGTATATCAAAAATGTTTAAAATCAAGTTTGAAATTTCTGGTTTTGAATGAAAGCATTCGCTTTGAGACATCATTTTAGCGCAAAATTAATTATTTTGTCAAAATTGGTCAAAATTTTTCCATAGTTTCAGAGGAATTTGATAAAACACTTAAATACCAAAATAATACCAAAATGTGCCATCCTGACTTAGAAAATTTTCCACAATTTCAAGTCATTTCTATAGGGGGTATATCAAAAATGTTTAAAATCAAGTTTGAAATTTCATGTTTTGAATGAAAGCATTCGCTTTGAGACATCATTATAGCGCAAAATTAATTATTTTGTCAAAATTGGTCAAAATTTTCCCATAGTTGCAGAGGAATTTGATAAAATACTGTAATACCAAAAGAATACCAAAATGTGGTGTTCGATCATTGACAAATTCTGCAATTTTGCAAAATCAAAACAATACCTTAAATTGGTATGATACCACATTTTGCTCTTGCATAATCCTTAAGACAAATTTTAAAGGGTCCAGGAATACCAAAATTTGGTATTGATACCAGTGAAAGGTATTATTACGCATTTCCCTTGTTATTTACCCATGCTCGGGAACGGCCATGATCAACGACAATCAACTTTTTTTTTTGTAATTGTCGTTTTTGGGCAGCGGGGCCACGCGGATCGATCGTGTTTTCGGCGGTACTGACAATAAGTCCTTCCTTTATCATCGTTGATCGGAAGGCATGCCACCGGTTGAGTTCGACGATGTAATTGTGTTTTAAAATAAAACAAAAAAATCTTGTTGGATAATTAACATTACATCCTTCCCAAGACGGCTGCCTAAGATTTTAAAATTTCAACCGATAACACATTGCTCATGGTTGCATCACCTACCATAGTGAATCCTGACCTCATGCCCATCTTACTAGCCCCTCAAAACCCACGCGCTTTTTTGTCGGAGACGCAGCCGATCCAGTGGTCTCCACCGTATCGGACTAACATTCCTATCCACTTCCTCGTGGGGTAATTCTCTACCAACTCACACGAAATCGGGAAAAGTTGCTCCGACCCCTTTTCGATTTGCGTGAAACTTTGTCCTATGGAGTAATTTTTGTCCCTGATCACGAATCCGAGGTCCGTTTTTTGATATCTCGTGACGGATGGGCGGTACGACCCCTTCCATTTTTGAACATTCGAAAAAAGAGGTGTTTTTCAATAATTTGCAGCCTGAAACGGTGATGAGATAGAAATTTGATGTCAAAGGGACTTTTATGTAAAATTAGACGCCCGATTTGATGGCGTACTCAGAATTCCGAAAAAAACGTATTTTTCATCGAAAAAAACACTAAAAAAGTTTTAAAAATTCTCCCATTTTCCGTTACTCAACTGTAGAAAAATTTGGAACATGTCATTTTATGGCAAATTTAATGTTCTTTTCGAATCTACATTGACCCAGAAGGGTCATTTTTTCATTTAGAAAAAAAAAATTTCATTTTAAAATTTCGTGTTTTTTCTAACATTGCAAGGTTATTTTTTAGAGTGTAACAATGTTCTACAAAATTGTAGAACAGACAATTACAAAAATTTTGATATATAGACATAAGGGGTTTGCTTATAAACATCACGAGTTATCGCGATTTTACGAAAAAAAGTTTTGAAAAAGTTGGTCGTCATCGATCATGGCCGTTCATGGTCACCCGCGACAGACACGGACGACGAAACAAAAAGAAACGCAAAAAGTAACTTTTTCAAAACTTTTTTTTCGTAAAATCGCGATAACTCGTGATGTTTATAAGCAAACCCCTTATGTCTATATATTTTTGTAATTGTCTGTTCTACAACTTTGTAGAACATTATTACACTCTTAAAAATAACCCTGCAAAGTTAGAAAAAACACGAAATTTTAAAATGAAAAATGTTGTTCTAAATGAAAAAATGACCCTTCTGGGTCAATGTAGATTCAAATAGAACATTAAATTTCCCAGAAAATGACATGTTCCAAAAAATTTTACAGTCGAGTAACGGAAAATGGGAGAGTTTTTAAAACTTTTTTAGTGTTTTTTCGATGAAAAATACGTTTTTTTCGGAATTCTGAGTACGCCATCAAATTGGGCGCCTAATTTTACATAAAAGTCCCTTTGATACCAAATTTCTATCTCATCACCGTTTCAGGCTGCAAATTATTGAAAAACACCTCTTTTTTCGCATGTTCAAAAATGGAAGGGGTCGTACCGCCCCTCCGTCACGAGATATAAAAAACGGACCTCGGATTCGTGATCAGGGACAAAAGTTACCCCTTAGGATAAAGTTTCACGCAAATCAAAGAGGGATTGGGGCAACTGTTGTGTGAGTTGGCGGAGAATTACCCCGTGATGTTATTCGCTGATCGTGACCGGCGCCGTGATTTATAGGGGACATTGAAACATGCGAAGTGGTTATGATTGGTTCCTACTTTTCATCAGTGGTCCACGTTACAATGACGGAGTAGTAACTACGGTTAAACATAAGTGCTATATACCCATATACTATTTTTTTTTTGAATTTCTACATTAATGTATCCTTTAAACATTAATCGTGCTTCTCTCTTCAAAACCGTAGATTTAAAATAATTTTCGCAAGGCAACAATCGACGAAATCGAAACGTTTATTTACAGGAAATCAGAATTTCAAGCACAATTCACCCTCATCAAGTCGATCCCCGTTCAGCTGCCACTTCAATATCTCCCAAGCATGTCATCTTTCGGGGATGAGTCTCGAACTCGAAGCAAAGTGTTTGATTTTCGGATTGGTTTGACCCATCACAACTTAACCCGTTTGACCAGCCGCTTAAAGGTTCACCGAGGTGAGCGTGAATTTTGAATTGGGCATGAAATTTTCCGGGAAGAAACAAGAATAACCCACAATCCCTTAGCAGCTCGGGCGAAGCGGACGAACGGACAGTGTGAAATCTCCGAATTTCCACCTGTTGATGTTATTTGGATTTCACTTGGTGCTGTAGCGATTACCAGTCCCTTTGATCTCCCGCGGGGATGCTTCCTGGTGTTACATCGTCAGAAACACCACATGAGAGGTATCCTACATGCCAGGAAAAAGCTACATTTTGCTTTGATGTATGTGCCAAAAAGTAAAACGTGCGAGATTATGTAAATTTGGCATTTTATTTCCGTTTTGATATTTTCCTGGATTTTTATATAGTGAACAAGCACTTATTTTAGAAATGTTGTGATTGCTGTATGCTGATGCTGCATTTGAATCTCAAAGTCATGCATGTTTGCGAGCACTGTGAGTGGATTGTGATTTCAGTCAGTTTGATAAACCAAATTTAAAGTTGTGTAACTATTCTGGAGAAAACGCCAAATATCCCATCTTTATCATTTTAAGACCGTTACGGCAGAGTGACAGCTCGCAATACAGGTTTCACCCAAATATCCCGGGAGGACGTCAAAAAGGATGCGACTCACCGGAACAGACATCTGAGTGTGAACGCAGGAGTTTCGCCACAGTAAAGGGATCATTTTCCGCCAATCTGCCTGATGGAAGTGAAAACGGAAACCTGAGAAATTAACTTGTCAATCAAGGGCGGATCTCCCTTTTTTGACCCAGGCGATTCATCGAGGACAAGATTAAATCGTCTTTGTGGCAGGGATTTTTCCCAGGTCAAATCAGCATCTTGCGAGATGTCTGGTAAAGCAGGGTTGACGTGGGATCTTAACGATGGGACCTCGTCCGGAGCTGGATTTCATCCAATCAGTGAGAAATGTTTGGCAGATAAAGTTTTGTTTTTGTTAAACGATTTTAGTAAAAGTGTTCCTCTATTCGAAATTATTTACTAGAGGTATCATAAAAACTCTCTCATGTTGCACAAACTAAATCTTTAGTAGAAGAAACAAATTAAATTTTATGGACCGCGTAGATTGGCATAGATTTTAACAGGATAGAGGCTAATTTGAACTTTCCAGGGCTCATTAAAATTTTGCAACACTTTTTTCCCCTCAACTAGTGGCGATGCGAGGTGCATTTTTCTCAGAACAAAATTATCTTTGAGCCAAATGATAGCGGGGGAAAAAACTTACAGGATAAGAAACTTGCTATCATTTTAGTTTTTTTTTTCACTGCTTCCCATGGGATATCCGGTGCAAGTTGTCACAAACTGGCACAGTTATGTGAAACTTTTCTCGTTTGCCGGAAGTAGATCCATGTTCTTATTTTGTGTCAAACTTTTCGCTCTGTGCAAGAATTCGCTTTATTGTACATGCAGTCGACATAAGTAGTACACCTCCTGTTGCTGTTGCTGCGAATGAATAGGTTTTGTACTGCGTACAATGGAACAATATTCCTTCATTTAAACTTTGCCTTGCCGGGTGCTTGCAGGTTTCACAATATCTGAACAGATTTAGGAGCAGAACATTTTAATCGCACTGACAAGTTTCACCCAAGACGAAAATGCTTTTCGGTCATTTTAAGATAAAACAGTATTCAAAACTCGTAACCCCCCTCGAATTTCATCTTGAAAGGAGATATGGATTCATCCACATTTTCTTTGGTACACGAGGAAGCTCATGGTTTCCCATTCAATATTTGCTCTCTCTCATTACTTTGTCATGTACGTCCAACTATCGTCTATCTGTACAAGCCCGGAATAGTTCCGAAGCACATGAGGAAATCCGACAAAATCTTCCTATTCACTGGGAAATGTATTTATCAGGTCTCTGAATGTGGGAGAAGATACTAACCAAGAACAGACCCAACAGCAAGATTGCACAAGTTGAGGTGAACAATAACCGGTTTGGTTTTGTGGTAATGTTCTTGAGGATAAGTTAGTTACCAACAACTGCAGATTATCTGCATCATACAGGGCTTTGTAGCATGTGGAAATTTTGGATCAATATTGTACAGATTATTAAATCCCCAGTTTGTCAAAGTAATCTTCATCGTAAGAACGAATGTTGCTTCATCAACTGCCGAAGATAAAAAAACCCAATATCGTAAAATCCACTTCATTACGGAACAAGTCAACCATGTTTACTTTACTAAGCCCACCATTGGCGTGCAAAATTTGCCAAGGGATCAACAGGACCAATCACAGGATAGCAATCTGGGACCTGAAAGACCTGACTTACTGTCGGAGCCTCCCTGGGCGTGGGTATGTTGTTTCCGTTGATGGTCTGCCCAAACAGGAACAGCCGCGTCTAGCCGGGACCGGCTTCTAGAGGGATTACATCCAATTTCACGCTCACAGGCAAACGATTAATCATTGGCGAGAAGAATCTCGTTTTTTTTTATCGGTTCGAGTTCATCCTCCCTGCGGCAGCGAATGCTGGAAAATGGAGACAGGAAATTAACGAGCGAAACAATCATAATAATGGCGATAAAGAGACCCGATATCAGAGCTAGCGAAGTAAAGTATCGATGAAATTTTAAAAATTTACTCAGCGTTCTACACAGAGTTGGGTAACATTTTTCAAATGCATAAAATAGGGGAGAGTGGGGAGACTTGATCCTTTTTTTGTATCGCACATAACTCTGTCAATTTCTCACAAAACTATGAACTTTTTGCATGAATTGAAAGCTTAAACATTCAACTATGTTTGGCTGATAAGGGTATTTCATCAGATAAACTCTTTGAATCATGCCAAGCGTTTTAAAAAAATATTTTAAGCCGGCATTTTCAAAATGTTGGGGGTAATTTGATCCCCCTTTCAATTTTTTTTTTAGAAATCCTCAGCAAAATGTTTCTTATTCATCCAAACTGTTAATTTTCTATAAGTTACAGCAATTTCACATTTATCAATGTTCAAAATATAAAAAGTTTAGCATGCAAGATATTTAAAAACTTATTTTTTTTATTTAGACCAAAATAGAGCATGTTTACAAAAGGTGGTAATTTTTGTTAACAAAACTTTTGAAAAATGGTTCAAACTGCAGTAAGTTATGTACAACTATACTAAAGGAAACTATGTACGAAAACCCAGCCCAATTATTTTATCTTGAGGCTGATTCCAGTGACTGTAAAAATGCAGGGATCAATTCTCCCTTAACGCACTTTTTTAAATAATTGATTGTAAAAATAGTATCACGATAAATTTAACGTCAAATGCGTAAGGGTTTTGGAGTTGATATGTTTATCAAACAATTCATGTATAAAAAATATTTTTTTGAACAATTTTTGAGTGTTTTCTATACTTATCAAAACAAAGGATAAAGATCTCTTGGAAGTTTTTTGCAGCACTTTTTAGAAATATGTGTGTAACTCAATCTAAACATTTTTTTAAACTATTTCCTTTGTTTTCTACAATGAGTTTTAGTGAATTTCGCACAACTTTCTAGAACAAAGCTAATTGTTTTACCCACATGCTGACGAGATACAGGCTTGGGATCAAGTGTTCCCGTGGATCAAGTCTCCCCACTCTCCCCTACACTCAGATCTTGATTCCGTGAAATTTGCAATCTTGAAACCCGTAAAATCATCATTTCGTCAGAATTGGCTAGTGTCTTCAGGGGTGTCCTGATGGAGGGGCGTGTGGTTTTTGACACTGAACGTGAAAATTGTTATTTCGACATAATTGTAAATCGCGGTTATATTTGTAGCAATCTTGGGCTTACAAAAAAATGATGAAAATTTAAGATTTAGATAGAATACTGCTAGGGCTGCCATCTTAATAAAACCAAAACATTACCAACACTTAAAACTCAAGAAAATGTTGACAGTGATTACTCTCAAATGCTAATGCATTGGCTAGTAGAAAAAATAATAAATCCATTTTTGTCACACTAAGTTGCACGACGTATTCTCATTCCTTTTGCATGTTTCCGCAATTTAAACAACATTTTCAGAGGAACAAGCGAAGGAGAGTTGCTCACTTTGCTCTGACGCCACCCCCTTGAAGTAATTTCAAGAGCTTCATACAATGTTCTTTATCACATTGCATCATTACTAGTTGCAAATCAGTAGGGCCAATGCATTTTTGATTTCAAGTTATGTCTTCACCCCTTCAAAAAGTATTTCAAAAACTATAACGTTAGTTTTTAATAATATATTTAATATTCAATCCGAATTCTAAAACTAAATCTAATTAGAATCGTATGCAAGTTCCGTTTCAGAATTTGGATTAAACAAGGCGGTTCGTCGCTGTTGCATACACGGAGAAAAAAGAGTTCCCAAAATCGTGAACAATTGTTTTCAAAATCGTACCATGGGATTTGAACACTTTGTTCGTGGTTCCCATTTTCATGAACGCTTGTTCACGATTTTGGGAACTCTTTTTTCTCCGTGTACAATTGCATGCAATATGTGGGAGTAGTGAACAGCACTTTGGAGAAAACCTATTCGACCCTATCTAAATATTTTTGAAAAATTCAAACTGCACGTGTTTCTGGAGACCCCAAACTTCATGCTTCCTCTCGAGCTGAGCCTGCGCAGAAATATAACTGCTATGCTGTAGTTATCTTGAAGAGCTCTTGTAGAACTCCTGGAAAAAAATGTTACTTGGGTACCCTAATGATTCATGTGTATTATGAGGTCTTTTCATATGGGTAGGACTAGTAGATTCAATCTGCCCAATTTACGACTGCAATAAAAAGGACCGTGTGCCATCTGTAAATAACTGTCTAATTTGCCATATCAAATCATCATCGATCAACCCCCTTTTCCATGGTTAGTAGAATGTCTCCAGTTTGAAAAATCTTGCTCCATCCAACTTGTGTAGCCTCCGGTGAAACTGTCTTGAAGAATGCGTGCGTTCGCACTCGCAGCCAGATGTCATTCCGTCTAGGCCGACATTTTCGTGGAAAATCTGCTCTCATGCCGACTTTGTCTGCCGACGAAACAAATTGAGATTTATTGGTTTGTGCAATCGAAAGTAAAAGCCATCATCGAGGATTCCGCCTGCGAGGCATCGCAAAACGCACACGCACGCACATCCGATTATACTTGGAAAAGCCCGATGAGTGTGAGCCTTCGCGTGTGCTCATACCCGGAGTAGGTTACCCGGAACGACCGCACGTTTTCCCCTCCCCTGCTTGCCGGAAAGTGAGAACTTGGAGATTTTCTAATAAAGACATTCCCCATCGTAAGAGGATCAAGCCGTTTGATGGCCGTGGTGAAATTTACTCGACGCACTCCGGCTTCGTCCTCTGCTGATGGGGGTGGTAATCGTATTATCATAATTCGAAGAGGCATCACATGAAAAGGTAATACCGGTAATCAAATTACTATGGGACGATTTTAAGAAACCTGCGGATGTTTGGTTTAAATTGAGTTTAGAATTCCTGTTGTAAAACTACTTAATTTTCATGTCATTCTCGAATGATGAAACGGCTTAATTTATGGTTGAAAAAAATAATCAACTCTATCAGATAATGGGGTCGTGCATAAAACACGTGGCCTTTTTTTGGAGAATTTTTGACCCCCCCTCCCCCCTCATGGTTTTTCGTGGTTTCACGCCAAACCCCCCCCCATACATACCATACCAATCACTCGTTCATCAGCCACTCGTTCTGAGCTGTACGTACTCCACCGTAGATCGTTCGCAGCACCTTCTGTTCGAAAACTCCAAGGGCTCGTTCGTCCTCTTGCCGCAGCGTCCAGGTCTCATGGCCATAGAGGGCAACCGGTCTAATCAGTGTCTTGTACAGGGTCAGCTTCGTGGCGCGTTGCACTCGATCAGATGTCAAGGTTTTCCGTAATCCAAAGTAGGCGCGATTCGCGGAGTGGATACGAGTCCGGATCTCTAAGCTGGTGTCGTTGTCGGCCGTTACCAGCGATCCCAAGTACACGAATTCGCTCACCTCCTCCAGCACATCGCCATCCACAGCTAAGGGGGTGAGTCTTGGGGGGTCAACGTCCTTTGAGCCTCTCCCTTTCATGTACTTTGTTTTCGTCGTATTCATGGCCAATCCAATTCGTCTTGCTTGCGTCTTTAAGGCGGTGTAAACCCTTTTCACCGTCTCTAGGTCTCTTGCTATGATGTCAATGTCGTCCGCATAAGCAAGAAGTTGGACTGTCCTGTTGCAAATCGTGCCTCTCGTGTCTATACCCGTTCTTCGCACAACTCCCTCAAGTCCGATGTTAAACAGCGCATTGGATAAGCCGTCACCTTGTCGTAACCCTTGGTGCGATTGGAAGGGGTCCGCTAGCTCCCCTGCCACTCGCACGTGACACATCACACGATCCAAGGTAGCCTTGATCAGCCGAGTCAGTTTGTCCGGAAATCCGTTCTCGTGCATGATCTGCCATAGCTGTTCGCGGTCGACTGTATCGTACGCTGCCTTGAAATCGATGAAGATGTGATGTGTGGGCACGTTGTACTCACGGCATTTCTCGAGGATCTGCCGGAGCGAGAAAATTTGGTCCGTGGTGGCCCGAGCGCCAGTAAACCCCGCTTGATAGGGGCCCACGAACCTCCGCGCGTACGGTGTCAGCAGACGGCAGAGGATCTGGGAGAGGATTTTATAGGCCGCGTTGATAAGCGTGATGCCACGGTAGTTGCCGCAGTCCAGCTTATCGCCCTTTTTGTAGATGGGACACACGACACCATCCATCCATTCTTCTGGTAGTTTCTCCTCCCTCCAGATCTTAGAAATCACCAAGTGGATCGCCCTCGCCAACTGCTCTCCTCCATATTTGAAGAGCTCACCGGGTAACCGATCTTTACCGGCGGCCCTGTTGTTCTTCAGCTGCCTGATCTCCTTCTTCACCGTCTCCAGATCAGGTGCCGGGAACTGTTGGTCAGCAGTGGGCGGTCCCCCCCCCCTATATGGCCACGTGGCTTTTTCCTCCCAGGTGAAAAATCTTTTAAAAAACAAAATAAGTATAGATTTCAAAAATGTTTATCCACAAATGATGTACCGTCAGTGGTGGTGACTTTTAGTCAAAAAACGATATTACTGTTGTTATTTTAACACAATAAAAACATTTCAAATTATATCGAAATAAATAATGTTGGGGAATGCTCCTGAATTTACCAACATTTTCCCAGAATATGGCTAGTACAATCACACCGTTCATAAATGCCAATCGTTTTAAAATTAACTCAAACTCACCCTTTAGAGGGGGTGACATTGGGTCAAATAGAAAACATTTTAATTTGTGTAGGTGCTGTAACACCATTAAAACCAATTTAATCATATATAAAAAAAACGAAATCACTTAAAAGTGTGAAAAAAGTATGATATCACAAAGTTTAAGGTAAATAATAACAGTATAACAATTTATTGAAATGGTACAGAAAGTAAAAAATACTCTCAACAAAACAAGCAACTTAGTAAAACATATGTATTCAAAATTATGGAATTGCAGTGCAATTAATTGCATCCAGAATAAATATGCTTTAAGAATTAAAGCTATTTTTATATATAAACAGCATTCATGATTTATTTTAAATGCACTTTTAAATATTTTCTTAAAATTGAAATTAATTAAATAGAAAAGTTTTGTTTCAGGAAAAAAATATTTTCATTTTATTTTAAGGAAAATATCTAGTTATGAAAGCTCCTAGTTAATATTTATTTTATTCCAAACATTTATAAAAATCCAAACTAAAGCAACTTTTCTTTTTAATTAAGCATGATTGATTCCAATGATTCAGTGTGTCCAAAAAAGTCGAGCTGTTTAATTTTTTTCTCCATACAAGAATCAGAGACAGGGACAAACATTCAATATTACGACCTTTTGAAATGTTAGTCTTATATTTTTTGAAAATATTGATTTCGAAAACATCGGAAAATTTCACGAAAGTTTTATTTATAAACATTGAAAATCGCACCATAAGTTGCTGAGATATAAACATAAAAAAATTATGGGTTGTTTGGGTAGTTTTTTCTGTTTTAAAATCTTTGCATGGCAATATCTCAGCAACAAAGCAGCAAAGAATTTTCTCAGCATTTCAAAAATATTTTTTTTCAAAATTGGGCAAACATGGGCACTAAATTTTTTAAATTAATAAATAACTGCAACTATTTTTAAAAAAAGTAACCTAAAAATAGCTATAACTTGAAAACGGTGCACTTTAAGAAAATTTCACTAATGTACTTTTAGATTGCAAATTCGATTTTTCATCGAAATATAAAATTTAAATTAAGTTGCGGTCAATATTTCGATTTTTCTTTAATCAGTATTGATTCAAAAATTCATAACTCAAACAACGATTTTTTGCCCGTTCTGAAAATTTCTGAAAAGTTGGCAAAATTAAAAAAAATAAAAATAGTGTTTTTTTGCAAATCATGTTTTAGTGACAAAAAGTGAAATTAAAGATCAGCAAAGTAAATTACCATTTATCATTTTTTGCAGTGTAGTCTTATCCATACCTACAACTTTGCCGAAGACACCAAATCGACCAAAAATTTCTTCAAAAGAAACAGATTTTTTAATTTTCATTGCTGCCAAATTTGTATGGAAAACTATATGGACAAACTAATGATGCAAAATGGCTTGGGCACCAAAAAAGGTTTCAGACGGATTAAAAAATCAAAAATTAAAATTTAAGAATAAAGACCGATTTTGTATAGAATTGCTCGAAAATCGATTTCGTGTCTTTGGAAAAGTTGTAGACAACGCGCTAAAAATCATTCTTTTAGTCATGGCCATCCAAATTGTTTAAGTCTTACTCTTACTTTAAATTGATTTTGCTATCGACTACGTGTTTTGATAAATTTAAAAAAGATTGTGCTAAAATTTGGAATTTATTTTACATTTTTTCAGTTGTTTAAATAGGCAATCATCTACGATTTAAGATTTTTGATCCAACTTTTGGTTGCTGAGATATTACCTCAAAATAAATACAAAAAAAATTGAATAAGTAAATTTTTCAATCTTTTCAATATCTTTGAAATTATTAACACTGGGACGCCCAACGCATGTCCAATATACACGGATGCCAAAGCCTCCCTAAAACGTTGGAACGGTAACTTCAACTTACAGGTTTTCGGGCTTGTCTCCGCGGATTTTCGGGCGATTTTTTTTACTAGAGCAAACAAAAGTTGGAACGACGTTTTTGATCGCATAAATTACAGATTTGATCATATCGAGTTCTGCAAAGTTTAAGGATCATCTAGACATCCTTATAATTCACTCAAAAAAAAAATGTCCCGGTTGGTTGAGTTATGCCCGAGAACCAGCGAGTTGAAAAACTGTTCCATCTTTTTTAAGGAGTTTTATTTATGTTTATCTTTAACGGCATTGTATTGAAATTTATTTCACAAATTGATATCGGCATTTAAAAATTAAGTGAATCTTTAAAACTTAAATTATTTTAATGTGTCTATATATTTGAGTGGTTTTATCTCAAATATGAAGTTGAGGGTATAGTATATTTTCTCAGCTTAAAGAAAAACTAATATTTTCAGGAAAGGGCACCTTTGGCCCCTATTTTTTTAATCTTTGAATTAATTGAGAAACAAAAACAATGTTTGCTTGAAGCTCGTTTTTTTTTCTCTAAAAATCTAAAATGTTTGCCCATGTTTCTCTTTGGCTCAAGAGATGGTCCCTATTAACATAAAAAAACTAAAAAAAATATACCTACAACTTTGACGATGGATAGTAAACGTGTATTTTATGAAATGTTATGTAAGGAATATATTTTAGACAAAAAAAATCATCAAATTTTTTGGTGAATCTTAAAGTATGTATCGTTCGTTTTTTCGTTACTGGTTATTTTTTAATGTTAGATGTTTCACTTGCAAATGAGGTAGTGAAACTGAAATTTTGCGCGATAATCCTGAAATTGGGGTTTTTAGTTTCTTTGTACTTAAAAAAATATTGCATGAGAGAGGAGATACAAGATATCTTGAGTTTGTTTTAAGGCTGGTACAAATTTTATTTAAAGTTTTTGTCCCCCCCCTTCAATGTTGGCCCGAAAAATCAGGGGGCAAAAAAAATATTTTTTCAAAAAACTTCAATATTTTTATGAAAATTTATGTGCAATTAGTTAAAATCAATTTAAAATGAATTCCCCTGCGTTTAGAATCATTTTTAGCATGTTTGGGTTGATTTAAAAATCTTTTGAATTTTTGAAAATTTTCGATGTCTACTATCGCTAAAGTTTTTTTTTCGCTAAAATTTTTGTTTTCGTCAAATTTTACATTTTTTGAAAACTTGTCACCTGCTAAGTATAACATGCGACAGTGTTTGTACCACCGTTACCCTGATCTGATCTCAAGGCAATTTAAATGGGGTTATTCCAATTATATTTATAAACCACTACACTCACATCAGCACAACAGAACCCATCGTCGTAAAGGTCAACTATTGCCAATTGGTAGTTGATCGTGTGTTGCATACGCAAGTCCGAACACACTTAAAAGGCTCATCGGAGACAACTTCACTTATCTCTTATCACTCATCTACTGTTCTCACGAGATTGGGCTCTCGAAAGGGTAAAACGACCACAGGCCGGTCAATGAAAGTCTACTACTCCAAACTGTTTCTTCGGCGGTTAAATTGCTGCAAATCATTTTACGACTAAATCTTCTTCAATATGAACGAATGACGAACGAATAGCTCAATTGGACCAAAAACATGGGACATCGAAGGAAATCATTGAACCGGTACAACTTTACTGTTTTCCTGTACAAGTAACCCTATCACCCAACCACTCACTCTCGCTGATAATAGCTCGCAATCGTGCTGTGGTGAATTACGCGCGAGAAGAACACACTCGATAAAGCCAAACACAAACGCAAGATCGTTACCAGTTGCGTGTTAACCATAAAGGAGATCACCACGTTCGAGTAAACTATTTATGTGAAGTGCCACTTTCTGATCTCACTCGTGACTGCTGATCTAGGGTCAGTTAACTGAAGCGGCCAAGCCATCGTGCCGCTGGATTGAACAAGAAAGGAAGGATTGCCGGCTAGGCAAGTGTGATCGTTGAGCGAAGCTGAGGACGCGAGGAAGGGGACACTACCTGGATCTGGATTCTTCGAGGGATGTAATGGCGCTGGAGTAGTTCCGCCATGAGGATTAAGAGATCGGCCAATATTCTATTTTCACATTTTTGTGAAATGGCGGGTGTGCGGCGTGCCAAGTGCGCTGCCTGGTCGTCCCGCGCGATGTTTAGCTGGTATGCTGTACGGACCAGACCTGGTCGAGGCCGGGAATGGACCATCCGGATGGTCAACCAAGCATTGCGCCGAGGGATACACATTTACACTGACATACACTACAACACCTAGGATTAGTACCGCCAAATAGTAAGTAAGTTCGCCATTTAGTTTTAAGTACGTCTGGGGGAAAAGTTTAATAAAAGCCATGAAGGCCATTTTGGCCAATTTCTTGTAAAATAGCGGCATTTCTTTTGTTTTGGGTGAAGGATGGACTAATGGTTGTCTAGTCATTTTTGCGCTAGACCACGAACCTGTTTCCGGCTATATTAAACAGGCCCAATATTTCCACAAACGTCCATAGGAGTGATCAATCTTAATTGTCTCATGCGGCTAAAAATTAGCTTACTAACTTAACTTTTATTGCAAAACAATTGAACTAGTGTAAAATACATTTTAAAACACTTTTTCCATGCAAATGTTGAAACTATGGCATGTTATTTTAATATTTATATTTTTTTATTTTTTTGCCCCCCCCCCTCAACTCCGGCCAGAGCCGAGGGACAAAAACTTTTAAAAATATTTGCATCGGCCTAAGTGCCAAAAGGAAATCTTTCGATTAAGATTCTTCGATCACTTATAGGACCAGCTACGGTAATTAGCTAAGATCTGAGATTTTGAAAATTATTTTTTTTCGCAGAGAATCATTTTTAGACACTTCATTTATAATACATATTTAGTTTTTTGCCTTGTTACGATAATCTTATAAAATTGTCAGCAATATTTATCTATTAATTTGTTCCAAAATAGAACTATCGAAGACTACATCTACTTTCAATGCAAATTTGCAAGCACATTTTTAGCTACTTGATACCATCAACAAAAAAAAATGAAATTGTGTTTGTATTTTGGTACGCATTTTTTAGGGTATATTAATTTTGGATACTGTCACTTTATTTTTTAACAGCTTTTAAACTTTTGCAAGGCGTAGTTACATGAGTATTAAAAAGTGTACATTCAATAACAGGCTCAAAGTATTGATATGAATCTGCCGAAATATATAACACTACTCGACAAAACAAAACTTGTGTCAACGGATTCACGATATCTCATCCGTTCCTGAGAGAAAAGGCATCCCCGAATCCGATGCAATCGACAGAATTTGATTTTATGTCCACGCGGACTGATGAAAAGTTGGTACATTTTTTAACATAAAAAATCGAACAATTTAAAAAAAACCATGCGTCTCCTCCCAATTATATGAGCCATCTACAAGAATATGGAAGCGCCTGGTGCATAGCCATTTCCTTTAAGCACAACGGAAACAACCAATACAAATGTATAAAAAAGTTGTCAAGTTCTCGGGGGGTCCACAGCTAGCATTTTTTGTACGATTATAAAAAATAAATATTAAAAGTTTAAAATTAATTTATTTAAAAAACATATTTTTTGATTTATTTGTTTACTAAAATTTTATGTATCTCAAAGATCTATGGGTACTTCGGGATGTCCATGGTCATCCAAGGACTGCCTGGAGTTAATATCTACGAGTCTACCGCCGTAACAAGCAAGAGGTCGTCGGTTTTTGACCCCGGATCATGTGCGTATAGCATCAGTGCATATGGTAGACTACTGTATGAATGTGTTGGGATGTCCATGGTCATCCAAGGACTCCCTGGAGTTAAGATCTACGAGTCTACCGCCGTAACAAGCAAGAGGTCGTCGGATTTTGACCCCGAATCTTGTGTGTTTAGCATCAGTGAATATGGTAGACTACTATATGAATGTGTTGGGATGTTCATGGGCATCCGAGGACTCCCTGGAGTTAAGATCTACGAGTCTACCGCCGTAACAAGCAAGAGGTCGTCGGATTTTGACCCCAGATCATGTGCGTATAGCATCAGTGAATATGGTAGACTACTATATGAATGTGTTGGGATGTCCATGGTCATCCAAGGACTCCCTGGAGTTAAGATCTACGAGTCTACCGCCGTAACAAGCAAGAGGTCGTCGGATTTTGACCCCGGATCATGTGCGTATAGCATCAGTGCATATGGTAGACTACTATATGAATGTGTTGGGATGTCCATGGTCATCCAAGGACTCCCTGGAGTTAAGATCTACGAGTCTACCGCCGTAACAAGCAAGAGGTCGTCGGATTTTGACCCCGAATCTTGTGCGTATAGCTTCAGTGGATATGGTAGACTACTATATGAATGTAATGGGATGTCCATGGTCATCCGAGGACTCCCTGGAGTTAAGATCTACGAGTCTACCGCCGTAACAAGCAAGAGGTTGTCGGATTTTGACCCCGAATCTTGTGTGTATAGCATCAGTGCATATGGTAGACTACTGTATGAATGTGTTGGGATGTTCATGGTCATCCGAGGACTCCCTGGAGTTAAGATCTACGAGTCTACCGCCGTAACAAGCAAGAGGTCGTCGCATTTTGACCCCGGATCATGTGCGTATAGCATCAGTGCATATGGTAGACTACTATATGAATGTGTTGGGATGTTCATGGTCATCCAAGGACTCCCTGGAGTTAAGATCTACGAGTCTACCGCCGTAACAAGCAAGGACAATATGGGTAAATATTCAGAAGAGCAAGGAGAACGCTTTCATCAAGACATGAAAGATTTTGAAAAAAAATATCAAGGGCATTACGATGCAAATATGATGGCGGATTATGTCTGGAGTAAATGTGTAAAAAATAGTGGTATTGAATACAAACGAAAGGCTTGACGAGATCAATCAATCAATCGATGTTAAGTAATCGAAATATTCAATTGTGAACGATGAACAAAAATCCTTGCTTACCACTTAAGCCAAACGGCGACCTATTGTTTGTTACGGCGGTAGACTCGTAGACTCCAGGGACTCCTTGGATGACCATGGACATCCCAACACATTCATATAGTAGTCTACCATATGCACTGATGCTATACACACAAGATTCGGGGTCAAAATCCGACGACCTCTTGCTTGTTACGGCGGTAGACTCGTAGATCTTAACTCCAGGGAGTCCTTGGATGACCATGAACATCCCAACACATTCATATAGTAGTCTACCATATGCACTGATGCTATACGCACATGATCCGGGGTCAAAATCCGACGACCTCTTGCTTGTTACGGCGGTAGACTCGTAGATCTTAACTCCAGGGAGTCCTCGGATGACCATGAACATCCCAACACATTCATACAGTAGTCTACCATATGCACTGATGCTATACGCACATGATTCGGGGTCAAAATCCGACGACCTCTTGCTTGTTACGGCGGTAGACTCGTAGATCTTAACTCCAGGGAGTCCTTGGATGACCATGAACATCCCAACACATTCATATAGTAGTCTACCATATGCACTGATGCTATACGCACATGATCCGGGGTCAAAATCCGACGACCTCTTGCTTGTTACGGCGGTAGACTCGTAGATCTTAACTCCAGGGAGTCCTCGGATGACCATGAACATCCCAACACATTCATATAGTAGTCTACCATATGCACTGATGCTATACGCACATGATTCGGGGTCAAAATCCGACGACCTCTTGCTTGTTACGGCGGTAGACTCGTAGATCTTAACTCCAGGGAGTCCTTGGATGACCATGAACATCCCAACACATTCATATAGTAGTCTACCATATGCACTGATGCTAAACACACAAGATTCGGGGTCAAAATCCGACGACCTCTTGCTTGTTACGGCGGTAGACTCGTAGATCTTAACTCCAGGGAGTCCTTGGATGACCATGGACATCCCAACACATTCATATAGTAGTCTACCATATGCACTGATGCTATACGCACATGATCCGGGGTCAAAATCCGACGACCTCTTGCTTGTTACGGCGGTAGACTCGTAGAACTTAACTCCAGGGAGTCCTTGGATGACCATGGACATCCCAACACATTCATATAGTAGTCTACCATATGCACTGATGCTAAACACACAAGATTCGGGGTCAAAATCCGACGACCTCTTGCTTGTTACGGCGGTAGACTCGTAGATCTTAACTCCAGGGAGTCCTTGGATGACCATGGACATCCCAACACATTCATATAGTAGTCTACCATATGCACTGATGCTATACGCACATGATCTGGGGTCAAAATCCGACGACCTCTTGCTTGTTACGGCGGTAGACTCGTAGATCTTAACTCCAGGGAGTCCTTGGATGACCATGAACATCCCAACACATTCATACAGTAGTCTACCATATGCACTGATGCTATACGCACATGATCCGTGGTCAAAATCCAACGACCTCTTGCTTGTTACGGCGGTAGACTCGTAGATCTTAACTCCAGGGAGTCCTTGGATGACCATGAACATCCCAACACATTCATATAGTAGTCTACCATATGCACTGATGCTATACGCACATGATTCGGGGTCAAAATCCGACGACCTCTTGCTTGTTACGGCGGTAGACTCGTAGATCTTAACTCCAGGGAGTCCTTGGATGACCATGAACATCCCAACACATTCATACAGTAGTCTACCATATGCACTGATGCTATACGCACATGATCCGTGGTCAAAATCCAACGACCTCTTGCTTGTTACGGCGGTAGACTCGTAGATCTTAACTCCAGGGAGTCCTTGGATGACCATGAACATCCCAACACATTCATACAGTAGTCTACCATATGCACTGATGCTATACGCACATGATCTGGGGTCAAAATCCGACGACCTCTTGCTTGTTACGGCGGTAGACTCGTAGATCTTAACTCCAGGGAGTCCTTGGATGACCATGAACATCCCAACACATTCATACAGTAGTCTACCATATGCACTGATGCTATACGCACATGATCCGTGGTCAAATTCCAACGACCTCTTGCTTGTTACGGCGGTAGACTCGTAGATCTTAACTCCAGGGAGTCCTCGGATGCCCATGAACATCCCAACACATTCATATAGTAGTCTACCATATGCACTAATGCTATACGCACATGATTCGGGGTCAAAATCCGACAACCTCTTGCTTGTTACAGCGGTAGACTCGTAGATCTTAACTCCAGGGAGTCCTCGGATGACCATGGACATCCCATTACATTCATATAGTAGTCTACCATATCCACTGAAGCTATACGCACATGATCTGGGGTCAAAATCCGACGACCTCTTGCTTGTTACGGCGGTAGACTCGTAGATCTTAACTCCAGGGAGTCCTTGGATGACCATGAACATCCCAACACATTCATATAGTAGTCTACTATATGCACTGATGCTATACGCACATGATCCGAGGTCAAAATCCAACGACCTCTTGCTTGTTACGGCGGTAGACTCGTAGATCTTAACTCCAGGGAGTCCTTGGATGACCATGAACATCCCAACACATTCATACAGTAGTCTACCATATGCACTGATGCTATACGCACATGATCCGGGGTCAAAAACCGACGACCTCTTGCTTGTTACGGCGGTAGACTCGTAGATATTAACTCCAGGCAGTCCTTGGATGACCATGGACATCCCGAAGTACCCATAGATCTTTGAGATACATAAAATTTTAGTAAACAAATAAATCAAAAAATATGTTTTTTAAATAAATTAATTTTAAACTTTTAATATTTATTTTTTATAATCGTACAAAAAATGCTAGCTGTGGACCCCCCGAGAACTTGACAACTTTTTTATACATTTGTATTGGTTGTTTCCGTTGTGCTTAAAGGAAATGGCTATGCACCAGGCGCTTCCATATTCTTGTAGATGGCTCATATAATTGGGAGGAGACGCATGGTTTTTTTTAAATTGTTCGATTTTTTATGTTAAAAAATGTACCAACTTTTCATCAGTCCGCGTGGACATAAAATCAAATTCTGTCGATTGCATCGGATTCGGGGATGCCTTTTCTCTCAGGAACGGATGAGATATCGTGAATCCGTTGACACAAGTTTTGTTTTGTCGAGTAGTGTAATTCAATATCGAATTGGAAAATATTATGAATATTATTGTAAGGTTTTGAAGTGTAACAAAAAATGTATGCATATAAGTAAATTCAAAGCGCTTATTTTTTTGTTTTTTTTAGAAAAGATTTTTTTTAAAGGCCACGTGGTCAGCCGTCGACCCCCCCCCTCCCCCCCATGGCTTTTCATGGTTTTTTTCGGTCGGATTTCGGACCCCCTCCCCCCCCCCCTAAGGAGACCACGTGGTTTATGCACGACCCCTAAATAACTAAACCAATTTTCAGCATCCGCGCCAATCAAAATTCATTAGATCAGCCATAATTGAAGATTCACCTTTGGTAATGTGATACACTTCCCGGCACCTAATTACCTGTCAAGGTCTGACTCGACACAACCGAACCGTGCGCCGACCGACCGTTGATTAACTGAGGGTGACACCGGCAAAATTATCTCCAGTGTGTTCCGTAATAGCCAAATTGGCGTGAATGAAATTAAAGTATCTTCGTATGGTGGCCGTGGCGGTTGGCAACGGACGGCTCACGGAAGGACGCTGACGTGGTCTCATCCTAAGTTAATTTGCTGCTTCCGTCTCCCATCTGGGTGGTAATGGAGAGCTGTTCTGAACTTTGCCGTTGTAATTCTTTCTTGTCACGTGGACATTTTGAAAGTTTAAACGTTGAAATACCTACAGAAGATTCCACGTCGAAGGCGCAGGCACCGCCGAGAAATTGAGAAATAACAGTTCGATGCCCATGTACTCTTTTGTAATATCTAGATAGGAATCCTAGATGGGAATCCCAGCAAGCTTTGTACAAAAGAGCACACCGGCATCAAGCTATAGAACGAAAAGTCGAAGTGTGCTGTTTGAAAACATTGAAGAATCTATGAAAGTAGGAAGGAATATCGAGAAATAAGAATCAACTGTATTACAAAAAACATAGTTCGGCAAATGTTTTAAGACTTGACATATGTTACAATGGTCAAATTAAATGTGTAAGAAAAATAATCAAACTTACCTCAACAACTTTGCACGGTTCTTCATGTTTCTGTTAAAGCAAGTAGCAAAGTCGTACAAGATGGCTTTTTACTTAATTAGTTTCGAAATTGACATGTGACAAGATATCACAGTGGCGACGATTTGAACTTGCTTTGGTAAACACACGAGCCGTGCGAGAAAACTCCCGCCCTGGTAATCAATTAGTTTATTTACAAACACCTATATCTAACTACAGAGGAAGAAGCTCAGGTGGATCCACGTGGGCGGCACTTGAGCTCATATTGGTGTATGCTCTCGATAGATATTTCATTATCGTCGCCAAAGGGGGGGAAACGTCAAGGTAGCGCCAACGGAAACACCTCAGCATACTTAATCCTGACGTAACAACGCCACCACCACAGATGAGCAGGGATAACAGAGCTGAGCTCACACATATAAGTACGTGTGGATAGCATTGGAGTATTATGTGATCATCAGCAAGTAGGAAACAAGCAGCTCCGGGCAAGAAAATGCCATTCTAGGTTACGTTACAAGTGGGTGGGTTGGGTGTGAGAATGAGTGTTGTGTGCACGTAACTCTGCTTCCAGGCTGTTATTCCGGACCACACGTGCGAAAGTGTTGATTTTGATGAAACAGCTTGGCGCCCTGATTGTAGACGCAAACTTTGAATTGAGAGGTATTTGAGTTAGAGAAAATGGATCACTAGGGTGATTAACTCCTTGATACCAGATTTTGCTGCTGACCAATAAAAAATGGTGTTGATACAAAAATTACTTTTTTTTAATCTCTAACAAAATGTTAGGTGGCGGGAAGTTTCCACGTGGTTTATGGACGGTCCCTTGAAAGGATTTGGAAAAGGATTTTTCGAAAAAAAATCGGACATAAAGAACCGCGCGTTTCTAGCATAATGTATTGGGAACTCATTTCGATGGAGAAGCATGGTACTTTGAGGTTGATTGATAAACCGGAATCCGATGTTTTTTTCAAAATAGCCATAGATTATTAAGGGTATTCAGCTCTGTTTTCAAAATGTTTAAGTATTTTTTATAACCACTTTTGTTATATGATGATGAAACGATTTTTTCAAAATGTAGTTTTGCGGTAATCGTTAAATAACCTAATTTCATATAGGACCACCCTAATCGAAAAAAATACGGTCGAATTAAACAGCCAAGGAACTTGAATGCCAAATATGAGCCAAATCGGTACACTTTAGATCTGGGTCCTGCTGGTTTGACGTAAAATCGCTGTTAAACCAGAGACTTAGGTCTTCCATATGTTTACATTCCATTCAATTCAATTCTTTATTTATAAATGTAGAGTAAAGACTGCTCCTTTTCAATTACTACAATCACAATTCAAGAGTGTGTAGTTCTTCTTATTATTATATGGCTTTGCCAAACTTAATCACTACCAGCGCTTGTTAATTTCTCATGCCCAACCAATTTTTACATTCTTTTCCAAACTCGATTGGAGAACGAATATTTTTAATAACGACAGTAAGTTGATTCCAATTAGTAACGCCCCTAACAAAAAAGCTTTCATTGTTATGTGATGATCTGTGCTGTTGTATTATCTAATTTCTATTACGTGGAGTTTTTCTGCTAAATATCTAGGGGTAGAGCTATTTATAATTTTAAATAAAGTAAGGCAGGACCTAAGCTAATAAAAGTTATTTAATAAACAACCAGCTGAAGGTGTGAAATCCTAGCATACCTTGATAGATTAAAGATGTAACATACGCACGCGTTTAAGGCGACACGTAATATACATATTTACAAAGTTAGCTGCAGCATTAAGAAAAAGTGCATCACCATACAACAAATGAGTTTTGATTTAGAATGGCTTATAATGAAATCATAAAACATATTTAAATTGTTTCAAATGATTCACATAACAACATAACTATGTATTGCACGTGTCTGAAAAATGTGATTTTTCAATTGATATTGTGGCCCTTAAAAATCTTTTCTTTTATTGATTCATTTAAAGTTTCTTATCCATAAACATTCAGAGTGTTCAATCATCATAGCTTTCACTATTAATTCTCTCAAAACTTTTCGTCCATGCTGAAAAAGCAGCACTTTCTGTGAGTCACAGCCTGTGACTGAATAATCGGTAACTAATGTAACTAATAAAGCTCATTTTTGGGATACATGCTCATTTCACATGTTGTGCATCTAAACCTTATGTAACATAACGTGAAGAAAGGCATAACTATAGAGTTTACCAGACATAGTAGCTTCTGGAAAAAATAGGTTATGAAATGGGCTTCCATGTGCCTTCGTCAAAATTAAGTTTTAATTGAAATAAAAATAAAAATAAAATAAAATAACACGTAGAAGCTCACACACTCAATTTGCCGCTTGTTGAAAGAAAAACTCCAAATGCAAGATTTAATAAATACTTTTTTCCCCGCAGAAGCCCCACATTACTTGAGCGAAGGTGCCCTTTCTCTGCCAGCGCAACAACAATTTAACTTTTACATTTTTCCTCTTTTTTATCCACTCTTTCTCCCTTATCCCTGCTGGGAGTGTAATTACATTTTGCAACCCAAGATAAAGCTCAACAACTACAAACCCGCAAGGATGAGCGAAGCGACGGAGAAATACACTTTCCGAAACTGTGTTCATCTCCCCCCCCACACAAACTGACACGCGCACACACACAGACGGCATCGGATAATAAAGTTTTCACTCCACCCTCAACTTCCACCACCTCGCAGATAAATACGTCACCTCGGTGTAAATCGGGCAGCGCCAGGATGTAGACAATGCATCCGGTTTGCAGACTGGAAGGAAACCGCAAATAAAAACAATGAAAAAAAACTGTGCACAAAACAAATTCTTTGCAATTTTCACAGTTGGAGCTGGGGGGGGTTTGTTCCTTTTTTTTGTTTGTTCTCTATTGCTCTTATTTGGTGGGTGTTGCTCGCTGAAAGCGGATAATGAAATAAGAGATATCAGCGAAAAATAAATGTCAGCGGGAATCTGGAAGGGATTCCAGCTTTCGATGCATTTTTTGTCCTTTCTGGGAACCGTTTAAAGTTCTACGATTTTGGCTGCAGCGCAATCCAGTTTGCAATGTTTTTTTTCGAATTTAGATGCATTTTCAAACGATTTTTAAAGTTGAAGATGGGTCATTCTCCACAGCTGTTCGTCGTGCTTGTGCTATCTAGTTGCACGTTCATTTTGGGCAAAACTGAGTTAAGAACGTAAGTTTGTGCAGCTTTCTATGCCTTACCCGAGATTTTCAACAAAAAACGAAAAAACTCCGCGCATTGTTGTCACTCTTCATATGAAAGAAGTTTCGATCTGTTCGTGTTTTCTTGATACGCCTTGAAAATTGGTGCAAGAGCGAAAACTGGCCATAGAGAATTTAGTTAGAGGACGTGTTGTCAAACATACATGCCAGACTACTGTACACATTCTTAATATAACTCGAGAGTTCCGAAACGAAATTCAACTAAACTTCAGGAAAATGAATATAACGGTAGAGTGATAACTTTGCACTGAGTTTATACGGAATTTTAGGAACTGTGAAGGTCAAAAGTTGAGGCATTGATAGCAGAACAAAATGACGTTATTAACTCAATTTGGCACAAAATGGATGGGCACGAGCATGACGAAATACTAAAATAATGCAGAATATATTGGAGGTTACAGTTAAGAACTCTAGAGTTTTTTTTGCAAAGGTCCTATAAGCTATTGTGTTTCATATGTTTATAGGACCTATTAAAAAAACTCTTGAACTATTGAACACTTATTTGAAAATTTCAGAAAAATCTGTCTCCTTGGACTGCATGAGTCACATCAAAAAGAATAAATTATCATCAATAAAACTGCAGCAACTAGAACATGTATAATTAATTTCGAGCTCATTCCCTATGGGGTGTGAACAACTACTATGTTCGATGCAATATAACTAGACTGTTGACTACATCGCTTTCACCATTCGTATCTGACGTTTACTAACGAATGGTGAACAGAAATCCTGGAGATAAAGTGTGGGAGCGCAGGAAAGTGGGTACTGACTGTGAATGCCACATGCGTGCGGTAGACTAGCCCATCTGAATCCCGTAAATAATCAATATTCAGTTCAGGTCCGTACAAAATCCATCGTGTCTATCCTATCCTTCATCAAAGCCGTAGAAGCTTTCCATCTAGGCTCTTTCATTGGTAAGACCCGTAATCGAGTTTCGATGTTGGTTATGGTGGACAGCTTACTGGTAGAAATAATAATGAAAAACAACCACAAAAATCTACCCACATGGACCCATTTTATGGGTCATCAATATGGAATGACGTGTTTGGTTTGTTTGACGAAGTGCTTCTAGTTCTGAAATAATAAAATAAAATCCTAGTTTTCCTTCAGTGTATTTCCCTATCTTGTGCTCCCGACTGGAATCGACAATAAGGGACTCTATTAAAATATTTATCCATCCCATCTTCGGAACATCGTTGAGCTGAAAGCAGAACTCGACTATGGGACCACTCCCGAAATGCCGTTTGACAACCCTAGGAGAAAAATGCCACAGAGTGTGGAACCGACAGACGGAAGATTAAGAAAAAAAAAATATAGCTCCGGGATCGAGCAGTCTAGTCAAATTTTTGACATCCACTAGAAAAACCGGGAAACAAGAGTAGGGGTGCGACCAAGATGCCAAAGGGCAGCGGCAGCAACTTATTGCTTTTCGAAAATGATGCTCCGTACAAATTGATGGTAAACTGGAAAACGTGCTGAAGTTACCAACTTGGCAATCGAGTCGGATTTTGATAGACATTTTCATCTCCGGCACCCAGAGCTGCCTCAGGAACCATAATCTGCAAATCATTGTACGGTTCGAAGGAACGGTTGTCTGAGCTTTGTTTAAAATGCTAAATTAAATTAATTACGTAGATTAGACTACATCTGGTCCCCAGAAACCCGGTCAGAGGCAGCAATATTGAACTAAATTGTTCATATACAAAGCAGTTTTAGTAGATTTTTGTGTGTAGCCATCCAAATTTTTATGCTTTTATCGCAATTTAGTATTTGAGAAAAAGTTGAGAATGTCTCTCAGACAATTGTATGGCACATTTTCTGAACTCTTCAAATAAAATATTCTAAGAAATGGTCACTCATGGTCCTTTTTGTTTTGATAAAGTTCTTTTCGATCGCAAATTCAATTTTACATAAAAAACTTGTTTAGTATTTTTTTCGATGAAAGATACGTTTTTTTAAAAATTTTGAATACGCCATTAAAAAGGGGGTTCAATTTCACATAAAAGTTCATTTGACTCCAAATTGTTTTTTTTTGCATGATCAAAAATTTATGGGGTCGTATCGCCCCTCTGTCACGAGATATCGAAAAACGGACCTCGGATTTGTTATCAATAACAAAAGTTATCCCCAAGGACTAAAGTTCACGCAAATCGAAGAAGGGTCGGGACAACTTTTCCCGATTTTGAGTGAGTTGGTAAAAAATTACCCATTTAATAAATTCATTAAAAATAGATTTAACTTTTGAGAAGGTCTGCTCTTTAAGAGTCAATTCTTCCCCTTTAGTCTTAAATCTGTCATTTCTGCTGGTTGACGCTATAATTGTACTCCAATATTAAAAAAAGGCAGTAATTTAACGAGTTGTCCCGGAGTCTTTTAGACGTTCAACAGCGCGTCAATCATCGAAAATGGGCACCCGCTCGAGCTGTGGTGCTAAACTGGGACTGAAGGTGAGCACGAAGTCATGCCAATATTCAAATGACTCCTCGAAAAGGGCCCGGAGGCACCGGCATACTGACAGGAACTGAGCTTATCACGACCGAGAAAACGTCAATAGCGTCTCAGCGTCAAGCGATGTGACGGCTCGAGTCGGAGCGCGCGCCCTGATGGTGATGACAACAATTTGTAATCACGACCCAATCGATATCGACATCAAACTCCTACTTCCCTTCCGTTGACTCGGAGTCCCCCGCTGTTTATTAACCCTCAGATGCTCTTTTTTGTTTTTTTCATTTATATCTTTTCAAATTGTACAATCATTTTTATCATTTTCATTACATGTTTGTGATTTTTAATGTCGTTTTAGTTCGTTCAGGGTTATGAATCGTGTTTTCTTCCGAGTCGAGTTTTCTTAGCAGTGGAAAGCCGCAAACTAGAGTTACCCCCTTGTGCCACCCATTGCAGAGGAAACCTGTCACGGGATGCAAATTTAGCACCACAGGGCTCAAGAAGGATCAACTTCGGCTGGGCTCGGTCGGTGGAAGCCAGCAACGCGAGCCGTAAAGAAAGGCTTTAATGTCGAAGACAAAAGGGATTAGCGAATTGAATAATTAATCGTAGCTCGGCCTTTCTGTGGGGCGCTGTCGGGTTGCGATTCAAATTAGATCGTGGGAATTGGTAAATGAATTACTGAGAGAAATGCCGATGGAGATGAATCAATACTGGATTAGAAATTATTCACGATAGTTCAAAATCATTTCAATTGAACGGCAGCCCATGATTATTTTTCAATTCAATCGTTTGCTAAAGCTTTTCATGAACACGGAAAATTAAAAAAATAATACAAGCATTCATATTTCAAATGAATTCTTAATCACCAAGCAATACTAGCATATCTGTGCAATAAGCGATTCTTACATTTCCTTGCCTATGAACTATCTTCAATTTTCAATAAAACATAATAAAAATAAGCGTCATGAAGCCAAGTTCCATTAGTGGTGCCTTTTTTAAACATTTAAGCCATTAAATCGGAAAAAGAAGGATCCAAACCAAAACCTCATCCGATGCCCCAGGGTTACCAGGTCAAAATTTGAAAAATCTGGCAAAGTATCAATTATAAATCTGGCAGACAAAAATCTAACAATTCTGAATGGAGGGAGGATTTGAATTAGTTCAAAAGTTTCTAGAACTCAGATGGTTTAACTGATTTTATGGCCTCAAAAATGATGAATTTACATTTTCTTGTAATTTTTTTTGTAATTTGTTGTTTTATTGGGTACGATAACTTGTTAGTTAAACTATGTATCAAGTCAAGGAGGGAAATGAAATAAAATCACATTCTTATTTATTTCGTTTCCAACTAAATTTGTCCATTATAATCGAAAAGATGTTCAAAACGGGCATAAAGTGAAAAATCTGGCAAAATCTGTCAATATCTGACGGGACCATCCATAAACCACGTGGACACTTTAGGGGGGGGGGGGGTTTGGCGATTGTCCACGAACCATACAAAAAAGATTTTTTTTGTATGAAAAATTGTCCACGAGAGGGGGGGGGGGGGTAACAGATTCCCAAAAAAGTGTCCACGTGGTTTATGGATGGTCCCGACACAGAGAAGGGTAAATCTTTATTCTGGCTGATACTTGAAAAATCTGGCATTCCCAGATTTATCTGGCAACCTGGCAACCCTGGCCAGAGCTGCCACCCTCCGATAATAGGAAAATCCGATAATGACAATTGAACAGCGAGGGCACGGGAAGATAAAAGCTCCCACAAAGTGCCAAGGCCACATTCGACATAATGGCTTCAACCAGAAAAAAAGAACTTGCTTCAGCAGTGATTTAATTTCCAAAACATTTAAAAGGAAATGGAATCGAAGGCGTTAGAACTTTTTTTGCGTATGTGTGTGTGCCCCCTTCGAAAAGGTTCGTTTCCAATCGAAAAATGATTAGCAATTTTTGGTGAATTCCCTACTGGAACTCTCAGAGCACTAAATCGTTCGATTTGGCTCGTTCGTTCGTTGGTTCGTTTAGGGAGGGACCATAATGATAGGAAAATGTTGTAGCCGACAGGCAATTCTGTGGGGACACGGAAAAGGAGGGTGTTCTCGTTCAAGTGTAAATAAAAAAAAAATCGTGAGGAAATGGAAAAGTTTAACGAGGGTCGCTCCTTTTTTCATTTATTCTGCCTTCTTCAGCCGGTGTCGATGCGGATTCGACACCCTGGGACATGCCAATATTGTTATGATTGTACAGCTTTCCAAACAAGTAGAAAAATATAATAATTCACTGTTTGCCCAAAGGATTTTGAAAAGGGGGATGGCTCAAGGGATACACAATCACACCTGCCGTGCTGAGATTCGGATGAGCGGAGAGATTGTTTTTCGAACAAATTCGGCGCCCGTTTTTTCAGGACGTTTTCCGGTGAAAACGTCCTAACGAAATCATCACGTATGAACTGATTCATGGTTTGAAAGAGAAAACGGTTTGTTTGTTTTCCATTCATGCGGGCCATCCATTATTATGGAAGGGTTTTTTGGGCAGTTTAGTCGGTGTGATATAATCGTTTTCTAAATTGTGCTGTCAATGTATGATCAATTTTATGCAGAACTTTATGGTGGAAGGCAATTTGTAGCTAGATGGATAGATGGCTTCAAGTTTTGGTGAAACAGCTCACAAAAAATGGTTTCTGTAAAAAGTTTCATAGCAAATACTTTAAACATAATGCCAAAACGTTACTTAATCCACCTTTAGGTGGTTGGTGCCTTCCTCACATCCATAAATTCAATATATTCAGTAAAAATTGCAACATTCCCCCTTAACATGCTTAACAAATCAACTTTATTACTCATTTCTTTTGATAGGGTTCGCCAACCTTCAATATTTCTTGCTCATCGGCAAGCTCTGGTAAAAAACTAACTTAATCCACCTATGTGGTTGGTGCCTTCCTCACTCTTTTCCAACAATGTGTGATATGTGATATGATGGGTTTGCACACAAATTTCGTCTAATTTCGTTAAGTTTCAGAATACAAAAAACACACATATCACTCAAGGGCTCATAAGTGGTATCATAAGTGGTCATAGCTTGAGACAGGGTTGCCAAATCTTTAATGTTTTGGACTCGTTGGAAAGGTCTTTCGATTACCTTACCAAAGATGGGTCGGATGATGGATCCGGACATTGTTTACATACATTTAAGTGAGATCCGGCTACAAAAAAAGTACATAAATATCACTTAAGTGGTCAGAACTCGAGACAGGGTTGCCAGATCTTCAATGTTTTAGACTCGTTGGAAAGGTCTTTCGATTACCTTACCAACGATGGGTCGGATGATGGATCCGGACATTGTTTACATACATTTAATTGAGATCCGGCTACAAAAAAGTACATAAATATTACTTAAGTGGTCAGAACTCGTGACAGAGTTGCCAGATCTTCAATGTTTTAGATTCTTTGGAAAGGTCATTCGATTACCTAACCAACGATGGGTCGAATGATGGATCCGGACATTGTTTACATACATTTAAGTGAGATCTGGCTTCAAAAAAGTACATAAATATCACTTAAGTGGTCAGAACTCGAGACAGGATTGCCAGATCTTCAACGTTTTAGATTCGTTGGAAAGGTCTTTCGATTACCTTACCAACGATGGGTCGAATGATGGATCCGGACATTGTTTACATACATTTAAGTGAAATCCGGCTACAAAAAAGTACATAAGTATCACTTAAGTGGTCTGAACTCGAGACAGGGTTGCCAGATCTTCAATGTTTTAGACTCGTTGGAAAGGTCATTCGATTACCTTACCAACGATGGGTTGGATAATTGATCCGGACATTGTTTACATACATTTAAGTGAGATCCGGCTACATAAAAAGTACATAAATATCACTTAAGTGGTCGGAACTCGAGGCAGGGTTGCCAGATCTTCAATGTTTTAGATTTGTTGGAAAGGTCTTTCGATTACCTTACCAACGATGGGTCGAATGATGGATCCGGACATTGTTTACATACATTTAAGTGAGATCCGGCTACAAAAAAGTAAATAAATATTACTTAAGTGGTCAGAACTCGTGACAGGGTTGCCAGATCTTCAATGTTTTAGACTCGTTGGAAAGGTCTTTCAATTACCTAACTAACGATGTATAGCATGATGATGTTTGGTTCAGTTTACTGCCTTTTATTCAACTTCCGAAAATATGCGAAAAGACATTTTTATACATAACTTTTGAACTACTTATCGAAACTTCAAACAATTCAATAGCACCGTATGGGACCCTAAACCAAGTCGAATGCGACTGGTTTGGTCAAAATCGGTTCAGCCAGTGCTGAGAAAACTGAGTGACATTATTGGTCACATACACACACACATACACACACATACCCACACACATACACACACACATACACACAGACATTTGTTAAGTTTGCGATTCTGATTCGATATGTATACATCAAGGTGGGTTTTCGAGCTTGAAATAAAAAGTTCAATTTTAGAGCAGGATTATAGCCTCACCTCAGTGAGGAAGGCAAAACCTATTCAACGATAACTCGCTCGGAAGATTCGTACATTATCTCTATCACAATATCTGAAATCCGGCCTCCAAAAAGTGTATAATTAACACTTAAGTGCTGATAACTTTTGATAGGGTTTACAGATCTTCGATGTTTTAAACTCATTTGAAAGGTATTTCAGTTATCTTACTAACGACGGGTCGCATAAGGGACATCATTTTCATTGAAATATCTGAGATCCGGCCTCCAAAAAGTGTATAAATAACACTTAAGTGCTAATAACTTTTGATAGGGTTGTCAGATCCTCGATTTTTTAGGCTCATTTGAAAGGTCTTTCGATTATCTAACTAGCGACAGGTCGCATGATGAACCCGGACATCATTTTCATTTAAATGTCTGAGATCCGGCCTCCAAAAAGTGTATAAATAACACTTAAGTGCTATAAACTTTTTAATACCTTTCTGAAAATGTATAACATGATAAATTTTCTTGCAAAAACTAACCTTTTTACAATCTTCCGGACATACGCCAAAATCGTTTTTTTAGGATCAATTTTGAAGTACTTAACTAAACTTGCTGATTTTAAATAGAGACCTATGGGACCCCAAGACGGATCGAATAAGACTAATACGGTCAAAATCCGTTCATCCAGTCCGGAGATAATCGAGTGACAATTTTTTTGTCCACCCACCTACACACATCCACACAGACATTTGCTCAGAACATGATTCTGAGTCGATATGGATACGTGAAGGTGGGTCTACGAGGTCAAATTAATAAGTTCATTTTTCGAGTGATTTTATAGCCTTTCCTCAGTAAGGTGAGGAAGGGAAAACGGTATATAGAATTACGGTACTATAGAAATGCTAAATAAACATTTTGGGGAGGATATAATAATGTTTTGAGAGCCTTTGGGTCGATAGAATTGATTTTTCGTTAAAATTTCGTACCAACCCGAAATTACGTCGTTGTAAAATCCGCCAAAATCAAAACCATGTTTCACAAGCTCTTTTAAGCACTACCGGAAATTCCGATCTTTTGATATATCAAGGTTTTCTTTAAAACCCAAGGGTTAAAAATGTTGAAATGATCGAATCTTAGCGAAGCTACACCAAACTGTAACTTTTTCAATTTTCAATGTGATTTTTAAATGAAATATTTAATTTCTATCATGATTAAATAATTGCAATGTGCTCTTAATGCGTTTTTTTACCTCAAACGCCAAAAATGTTGACCAAATAAGGTTTGAAAGCAATTGACTGGCAAAAACTCAAAAATTTCAATCAATTCGTTCAGTTTAAGGAGCAAGAGATTCGTTTCTTTGTTTTGATATTGAGTAGAAGAGCAAATGTTTAAAAAAAATCAAACTGGCAAAACTGTAGCGATTGTTTTGATGTGCCTTTTGAAAGTCCAGTTTTATTGTCGCTCTGGCACTAAATCGAAACGAGCTTTTTCCACTATCGCCGCACTGTTTCTCTCCACCCTTTTTTGTTAAGCTTAATTTGATATTGCGCGTATTGCCGAAAAAGACACGCGGCGTACCAGCCTCGAAACGACGCGCATTTTCGGCAAAGGCGCACTGTAAAATCCCATACTAAACGTTTTGTTTTTGTTTATCTTCTTCTTCGAATCGCTTGCCATTGTTGCCCCGTCCCGCTACACTTCATTTCAGAGTAAGCACAGGAACCTACTATATGGTTTATTTCATGACATTTCGGTGTAGGCAATCTTTTCAAATATGTAATAACATTGGGAGTTTCTACTTTTATTTGGGATTTTTTAAAGGAGCCCAAGAATCGGTCTAATGGTTTTGTTGATCACGCTTTTGAGCACCCCCAGTCTGCCGTGCTGACGCACCCTGTGCGAGTTACCACAAAAACACGTACACACTAAACCACTCTCACACGCATGCCTACAGAAAAATTGATATTTCTAGATTAAATTGTCAAAACAACCTATGTGTCATGGATTTCCTATAGAGTTATCGACGTGCGCTTGTATTGCGTGTATGTACACGAAAAAGATTGAGGTTAAATGTTGTACCCTCCAGCAAAACAAATGGCGTGCTAGTGTGCGTGAGATTGGGCTTAGGTAACTCTATGCAGATAGGAACTTTTGACAATGTAATCTAGATTTCATGTGATTTTCATTTTCAAGTTACAGCTTCTTGAAAATCCATGTAACGCTGAAACGGGTCTTAGGAGTCTACGGGTACTTTTCTGGCATAGTTGCCTAACTGTTAATTGGGTCTTTTGAAAATGTTTTTTTTATCTCTATAAAAATCGGCTAAAACATCATTGCATCAAAATGTAAATAGACTTGCAATCATCTGTAAAGAATTTAAATGTGTAGTCTTTCTTTGAGAATTTTGTTTAGAACATTTGAGCTTATTTTAACATATTTTGAATTTTTGTGAAATTCCAATGTTTTATAGTAAAAAACTAGCTTAATCCACCTATGTGGTTGATGCCTTCCTCACTTTTTACCAAAAATGGGTATATGAGTGGATTCATAATTTTTTTAGATCCAGAAAAAAAGAACACAATGTATAACTTATGTGGTAATAACTCAATACAGGGTTGTCAGTTCTTCAATGTCTTGGACTCATTGGAAAGGCCATTCAATTACCTAACCAACGATGGGTCGGATGATGGATCCGAACATAGTTTACATACATTTAAGTGAGATCCAGCTTAAAAAAAGTACATAAATATCACTTAAGTGGTCATAACTCGAGACAGGGTTGCCAGATCTTCAATGTTTTGGACTCATTGGAAAGGTCTTTCAATTATCTAATCAACGATGGGTTGGATGATGGATCCGAACATAATTTACATACATTTAAGTGAGATCCGACTTAAAAAAAAGTACATAAATATCACTTAAGAGGTCATAACTCGAGACAGGGTTGCCAGATCTTCAATGTTTTGGACTCATTGGAAAGGCCTTTCAATTACCTAACCAACGATGAGTTGGATGATGGATCCGGACATAGTTTACATAGATTTAAGTGAGATCCGACTTCAAAAAAGTACATAAATATCACTTAAGTGGTCATAACTCGAGACAGGGTTGCCAGATCTTCAATGTCTTGGACTCATTGGAAAGGTCATTCGATTACCTAACCAACGATGGGTCGGATGATGGATCCGGACATCGTTTACATACATTTAAGTGAGATCCGGCTTCAAAAAAGTATATAAATATCACTTAAGTGGTCATAACTCGAGACAGGGTTGCCAGATCTTCAATGTCTTGGACTCATTGGAAAGGCCTTTCAATTACCTAACCAACGATGGGTCGGATGATGGATCCGGACATAGTTTACATACATTTAAGTGAGATCCGGCTTCAAAAAAGTACATAAATATCACTTAAGTGGTCATAACTCGAGACAGGGTTGCCAGATCTTCAATGTTTTGTACTCATTGGAAAGGTCTTTCAATTACCTAACCAACAATGGGTCGGATGATGGATCCGGACATCGTTTACATACATTTAAGTGAGATCCGGCTTCAAAAAAGTACATAAATATCACTTAAGTGGTTATAACTCGAGACAGGGTTGCCAGATCTTCAATGTCTTGGACTCATTGGAAAGGCCTTTCAATTACCTAACCAACGATGGGTCGGATGATGGATCCGGACATAGTTTACATACATTTAAGTGAGATCCAGCCTAAAAAATGTACATGAATACCACTTAAGTGGTCATAACTCGAGACTGGGTTGCCAGATCTTCAATGTTTTGGACTCATTGGAAAGGTCTTTCAATTATCTAATCAACGATGGGTTGGATGATGGATCCGAACATAATTTACATACATTTAAGTGAGATCCGACTTAAAAAAAGTACATAAATATCACTTAAGTGGTCATAACTCGAGACATGGTTGCCAGATCTGCAATGTTTTGAACTCATTGGAAAGGCCTTTCAATTACCTAACAAAAGATGGGTCGGATGATGGATCCGGACATAATTTACATACATTTAAGTGAGATCCAGCCTAAAAAATGTACATGAATACCACTTAAGTGGTAATAACTCGAGACAGGGTTGCCAGATCTTCAATGTTTTGGACTCATTGGAAAGGCCTTTCAATTACCTAACCAACGATGGGTCGGATGATGGATCCGGACATCGTTTACATACATTTAAGTGAGATCCGGCTTCAAAAAAGTACATAAATATCACTTAAGTGGTCATAACTCGAGACAGGGTTGCCAGATCTTCAATGTCTTGGACTCATTGGAAAGGCCTTTCAATTACCTAACCAACGATGGGTCGGATGATGGATCCGGACATCGTTTACATACATTTAAGTGAGATCCGACTTCAAAAAAGTACATAAATATCACTTAAGTGGTCATAACTCGAGACAGGGTTGCCAGATCTTCAATGTTTTGGACTCATTGGAAAGGCCTTTCAATTACCTAACCAACGATGGGTCGGATGATGGATCCGGACATCGTTTACATACATTTAAGTGAGATCCGGCTTCAAAAAAGTACATAAATATCACTTAAGTGGTCTTAACTCGAGACAGGGTTGCCAGATCTTCAATGTCTTGGACTCATTGGAAAGACCTTTCAATTACCTAACCAACGATGGGCCGGATGATGGATCCGGACATAGTTTACATACATTTAAGTGAGATCCGGCTTCAAAAAAGTACATAAATATCACTTAAGTGGTCATAACTCGAGACAGGGTTGCCAGATCTTCAATGTTTTGTACTCATTGGAAAGGCCTTTCAATTAACTAACCAACGATGGGTCGGATGATGGATCCGGACATCGTTTACATACATTTAAGTGAGATCCGGCTTCAAAAAAGTACATAAATATCACTTAAGTGGTCATAACTCGAGACAGGGTTGCCAGATCTTCAATGTCTTGGACTCATTGGAAAGGCCTTTCAATTACCTAACCAACGATGGGTCGGATGATGGATCCGGACATCGTTTACATACATTTAAGTGAGATCCGACTTCAAAAAAGTACATAAATATCACTTAAGTGGTCATAACTCGAGACAGGGTTGCCAGATCTTCAATGTCTTGGACTCATTGGAAAGGCCTTTCAATTACCTAACCAACGATGGGTCGGATGATGGATCCGGACATCGTTTACATACATTTAAGTGAGATCCGGCTTCAAAAAAGTACATAAATATCACTTAAGTGGTCTTAACTCGAGACAGGGTTGCCAGATCTTCAATGTCTTGGACTCATTGGAAAGGCCTTTCAATTACCTAACCAACGATGGGCCGGATGATGGATCCGGACATAGTTTACATACATTTAAGTGAGATCCGGCTTCAAAAAAGTACATAAATATCACTTAAGTGGTCATAACTCGAGACAGGGTTGCCAGATCTTCAATGTTTTGTACTCATTGGAAAGGCCTTTCAATTACCTAACCAACGATGGGTCGGATGATGGATCCGGACATAGTTTACATACATTTAAGTGAGATCCGGCTTCAAAAAAGTACATAAATATCACTTAAGTGGTCATAACTCGAGACAGGGTTGCCAGATCTTCAATGTCTTGGACTCATTGGAAAGGCCTTTCAATTACCTAACCAACGATGGGTCGGATGATGGATCCGGACATCGTTTACATGCATATAATTGAGATCCGGGCATTTGTGAAAACACATTTTTATACATAACTTTTGAACTACTTATCGAAACTTCAAACAATTCAATAGCGATGTTTGGGACCCTAAACCAAGTCGAATGCAACTGGTTCGATCAAAATCGGTTCAGCCAGTGCTGAGAAAACTCAGTGAGAATTTTGGTCACATACATACATACACACACATACACACACACATACACACACACAGGCATTTGTTCAGTTTTCGATTCTGAGTCGATATGTATACATGAAGGTAGGTCTAGGAGCTTATAATAGAAAGTTCATTTTTAGAGCAGGATTATAGCCTTGCCTCAGTGAGGAAGGCAAAATACTGATGGTTCAGTCAATACATTCTAGACTCGATTATCCAAAGTCTCTATTATCCGAATTTTCTATTACACAACTCGACATTTTTGAAGTTGATGTCAGTTAACGCTTCAGTTTCGTTAAGGTATGATAGATTTGGGCTCTCTGAACACGCTCCCATCGGCAAAAATGATTTTTAAGTTAATTTCCTTGTGAATAAATAAAAATTAATATTCGGGTGTAAATTGTATGGAACCATGCACACTAGGATGTTACAAAAATGAGTTTTTGGTAGGCATTCAGGGACTTGTTCCCGTGGGAGTACTGAGCCCAAAACCCAAATGTAAGCTTGGTTGGACGTTGCAGGAGTTGGCGCTTTTCTTTTGAGTTTTAAATGAAAATCATCCCGTAAATAGACAATCTTTCAAAAAATACCATTTTTTGGTGCACTTTGGTCACTAAAGCGTTTATTTTCAACATTATTGGCGTTTACGTCAGATTCTTGCGCATGTTTGCAACATTGAAGTTTTGAGCATTCTAGAGTTCGGTACAGACCGTCAAAGTTTGGCATGATCATGGGTTCGATTCCCATCTGCTTCAGCCTTTCATCGGATGGGGAAGTAAAACGGTGGTCCCGGTTCTTAGTTGTTGTTAGACCGTTAAGTCATTCCAGGTGTGGGAGTCGTCTCCTTGCTATAAAGACATACAACACACCAAAAAAAAGAACCTTCTGCGGTTGCATCGTTGGTTGCGGTTGGACTCGCAATCCAAAGGTCGTCAGTTCGAACCCTGAAGTGGAAGGTTTCTTGGAGTAGAAGAGGTTTGGGTGCTCTCCCCATTCAAGCCTTTGGACCCTTAGGTTCGAGCAGAAAATTGCAGTAGAGACCACAAAAACCTGGGGGTCGTTGAAGTGAATGGTTTGATTTTTGATATCAATTTTGAGCTATATCAGAGATTGTCGATTTTGAATGTCGATAAATTTGAGTTAGAATAGTTCATATATTTCTTGTTTGCCTTATGTTAAAATATGAAATTACATTTTATTTATTTGAGTTTTTTTTTATTCTTATCAATAAATTTCGCATCTTTCAGGGACAAATATGTTCAATATTTGAAAGGTAATCTAGCAAAAACAATAGGTCAAATAACATTCAACATCTGCCCGTTATCTCATAGTATTCATTGAGACTTACTCACAAATTTTAGTCCCACCTACACCATCCGAGGTCAGGTTGGCGCGCAAACCGTGTCGAACCTTTTGCGTCCAAAATGACAGCCACCTGTGATGCTGTCGTGTTCCCGCACGCGGCAACGCACATCAGCAGAGGCCAGCTGTTGACCCAGATCGGCTGCTCTCGGCTGCTGCGGGAGATTTGAGCTACCAGCAATTCTCTCACCATCATCTCCCAGCTGCTTGGCTGTTATCACTGCACGATTTGCTCAATTGAGTGTGCTGCTCTCACATGTAACATTACTGCCCGCGTGGTGGAATGTTATGCTCTGACAGAGACAGAGTTCTGGCTGAGGCCACCCCTTCACCAATCTCGGATGCCGTGTGGTCTGGCCGCACCATCGAGGGTCGTCGGATGGTTATTATCGCGCCCCGGGAGAAAGTTGCCAGGAAGAACTAAAAATGAGACGAAATACACACATTTTTCCCAGATTTTTTTTTGTTCTGTTCCGGGCAAGGCTGCGGGGGTCGATCGGGGTGTACGCCACGGTGTTAACCCTTTACAACCCAATTATTCATTTTCCGTTTATGCACTCTAACTTTTTTTTTTCAAAAATTGTATCGGATTTCTATGGTTTTCTGAACGAACTTTAGGTATGGCCTTTTGTTTTATAAAGTTCATACATAATTGTGCAGAAAATATTTTAGATCTAAGTATGAGTTTTACGACAAACGTCAAACACACAATAAGGGGTAACGTACAGGGTTAAAAATGATGCAGGACACCAGGTGGTGGTTTTGGCGCGATTGTGGGTGGTTCGGAACACAGATGGGCCGCCGGTGGCAGTCAGACCGTGTAACCCATTTGCTGAGCCAGTGATTTCGTGAGAGATGGCATGTGGAATGGATTCGAGAGGCTGACGGTTTCCTGCGAGCGAATCCGGATAAGAACGGTGATAATGACAGTCTGGGAGAGTGCAGGAAGACAGGGCGCATGGTTGGGGTATGACCTGCTGGGTTGGGACATCAGTGGGTGGTGTGAGATAACCCATTGAATGATGATTACGATATGTGTGTGTGCACTGATGGAGAAACTTGCCTTCCGGAGCGTGAGTGCGGTATTGGAGGTTGATTTGGGTTTTTTAGGTTCACCAGCACGCGTTACGGGCACATGTGTGTGAACGAAAATTGGTGATGATGGGGGACTGTTGTACACCTGCTAGATTGGTACTGGAGGGATAAGAGAGGAAAGGTGTGCCCTGGACTGCCGTTTTACGGCGATATGATGTATACGCCATTGAGGTGATTTTGCTGTAGACACGATGTTCTGTTTTTGTTCTTTTTTTCAATTTAAAATGACTAATTTAAGGTCTGCTCTGCAGAAACTGTTAAAAAGTACAATTAAAATGTGGCCCCTAAAAAATTTCTTGTTTTTGCCTATTCATTAGCATTAGCATTAGCATTTGGAGGACGCCCCACCACCGGAAGGCTCCACAACGCTTATCCCACTGTTTTGGTGTGGTTGTGTTAGACCCTCATCCGGAACAATAATCCAACACGGGAGATACCATGTCTTCATCTTTTGATGAGAGTGTAATACTACCCAGGGCATAAGGGGGTCCTGGCCGGGTCCAAGCTATCCTCAGGGATTGGAAGGATCGTTAGTAAACACCTATCTAAAGTGCGCAAGGACCCCTACGTCACCTTAGTGGTATAGATGTTTGTAGGGAGGTTTTGGACTCAATGTTAGTAGGAGAGGTAGAACCCTAGTATACACCTCGAAAGGCATTGCGGGTTGGTTGTAACAGTATTCCTAATTCCAATCTATGCTCACTAAGTCGTCATGGCCTAGTGGTTTGCATTTTTGCTTACCAATCCAAAGGACGGGGGATTGAACCCCGCCTCGAGCGACTTTTATTACGTAACGCAGTTGGGGGAGGGGTCGGAGGCCGTGTTACGCTCCGTACAACATTTTTAAAATTGTATGGATATTTTGTTACGAGAGAGGTTAGGGGGTCTAAAAATCCGATTTTTTACGTTACGTAATAAAAGAAAACTCCCTTAGCGATTGTCTACGCTCCATAAACACATTTTTTGCATTCACAATTGTCCGCAAGGGAGGTGGGTGGGTCTAGAATTTTCAAAAAAAATTGTCTACGTGGATGTGGATAAGGTGTCATCCATTAAGTACGTCACATTTAATTCAGCCAAAATTTACTCCACACCCCTTTGTCACGATTTCCCTATGCTTTTAACACGCAATGTCACGCTTGCTCAAAACTCCCCTCTTTCCTCAGAACGTGACTTACTTTATGGATGACGCCTAATGGACGTCCCCTTAAGAATTAAATCGATATAATGTAATAAAATATTGCCCAGTCTTGATTTGGTCCCAAAACCTCAAATCAACATTCAAACAGTATTGAATTTGACTTCTATCAATTCTCAATGTATACATACATCAGGATGAGTAAAATTGGCGTATAACATCATTGTTTGTTTGCTTAATAAAATGGGCCCCAGAGCAGCATTCTTTCGTCGGGAGGTAGCTTTTAAGATTCTTTATCAGACTGTACAATAAAATTGAAAATGTAAAAAATGGCGTATACATCATATCGCCGTAAAACGGCAGTGGAGTCATGTGGTTTCGTTACCTTTCCGTGAAATAGATGTTCATTTTATTGTTATTTTTCCCATTTTCAGTAAAGTTTAATGTTTAAAGTTTAAGTTGATTTAAAACTGATGGCAGCATAGCTGACTTTAAAAATATATGAAAATAATGATGGACACGTGGTTTAAAATCATTGCACAAATTTTTTTAACAACAACAAGAAGTTTTAGTTTCTTAAATTTTGAAGTATGGTAAAAAAGTACATAGGTACCAGCGATTCCATAAATAATTGATCCTTTCTGTTTGTGCTGATGTTGTTTACTAATCAATTTGTTGTCAAAGTATACGGGCTTAGGGGGGTTGCTTATTTCCAGCAAACAACCGGGAATTGCTAATCAAATTTCGATATTTTGTCCACCGCCAAAAAAACGCTACTTTCCTGGCAGGATTCAATTAAAACTTTCTCCCTGGCAAAGCCTTACTGCTGGTACAAAATCAAGAGACACCACCTTCGCCACGTGCTCGTAATGAGCTGCGGAAGCGTTTTTCCATTGGGGCTGCCTCAACTCCTTGACCATGGGAAATCTCTGGCGGTACAAGCTGGTCTACACAGCATTCCCATCTCACCATCGCGTCGTTCCTAAGAACGAGATTGGTTCGTGGCAAAGTTCTGCCCCTTCCTCATTTCTCCGGTGTATAGTCAGCAAATATTAATTAAGCATCCCTCCTGCGCGCTCCTTTTACATCGAACTTTTTCCTCGCCCGGGAGTCATTTTTCTGTCCACGTGGTCGTTGGTCACGATCAGGACGCCAGCATTGACGATGACGAGTGATAGAATTTTTAAGCTGATTAAAATAAATTATATAAATTGTAACGGAAAAGTTTGCGCAGCGAAAAACAAATCAAAACTTTGATTTTACCCCCATCGCTGGATCAAAAAAAATTTCCTGTGCGATTCTCGGGAAACCCACAAAATCAGTTACATATAGTTCAAGTCGTGTCTCTGAGAACAAAGTTTGTTTGTTCTAGTGCAATTTCATCGCTGAATTCGAAACAACATTCAATTTTGCTCAAAAAGGTCAAATTTGCTTGCGATTAAGAATATAAAAACCTGGACAATACATGATTAAAAGACATAGTCAAAAGTAGTCCGTCCACGGAGAAATTGTCATTTTTGGAAGCTAATAGCTATTGAGCAAAAAATAAAAAAAACTCATAATATGGTGCCTTCGGAAAAGTTTTTCTAAATTTAATGAATATGCTAGTTCCAAGAATTGGTAAGAATTGGATAGTTATTGCGCCTTGGGGGTAAAACCTGAAACTGTTGCTTTTCTCCATTCATTTTGACGATTTTTCCCATAAAAACTTCAAGGGGTTCAAGGCAAGGATTCCCGTGGTTATAATTAGCCTAAATTTGGAATTTAGATTAGTTATGGGACAATTTTTGATTTCAGGGGGTAGCTCCGAGTAAGCCTGGATTGGGACCACACTATGAGAGGTAGTAAAGGGAGTGCGTGCGATACGCTGCTTAATTCCATACAATTTGTACTGAAATTTTCATTTTTTTATTTGGCAGGAAACTTATAAAAACTCAATTCTGTCGATTGTTTTTTTCTCAAGAGAAATGCTCTCCAGTGAAAAGTTGAGCCAACCAAAGACAACTCGAATTTCATTTCCTGGAAGCAAAAACCTGAGAGTGGGTGGAAAATTTCAAAGATTTTTTCTGGGTTTCAAGTCTCTGTCACTGGTTGCCACAAATCGCTTTGGCGTGTCCTTGAAGTATAATTAATTCCCTGTTTGTAGTCGATGGCGTAGGCGTGTTTGTCTGACTCCACAGTGAGACGCGATTTAAAATTTGAGCATTGCGCTTCAGCGGACCGGAAATTTGATGGTGGGTGGTGGGTGGCACTGCAAAGCTTCGCAGTATTTTGAAGGAGGGTGAATGGGAGTCGTAATTTCGTTTGCCACGCTTGGTTGAGCCCTCAAGAGGCACGTAAATCAAGTTTGCCACGGCGAGCAGGCTTCATGGTGAGATTAACGTAAATTTGCGGATAAATTTCGAATGAGAGCTCAGCATCGGAATTGTTGAAATTTGAATTGGGGTTGAAATTAAAATTATAAATTATAAAAACTGCTGTGCTCAACAAAATAATAAAAAAATTGTAATTTATATGTAAATATTAAAAGAAATCAATTCAAATGCTGCATTCATTTAGTGTTATTTATTATTTAGTATTTTAGTATTCTTATTAGAAAATATGTATGTTCAAGTTATAGTATACAACATCTGCCAGACCTACCTTCAAGTATACATATCTGAAAAGGTGTGATTTTCACATAACCATGATAGTTTCGGCATGGATGCCGTACATCGACACTTTAGCTTTAAACTTCTTTTCAGCGATGGAATAATCATCATCAAAAGAAAATCATTGGATGTTTACAAGAGAAAAAATCCGAAAGGAGCATGGCTCTCTTCTCTCGCGCACGAAAGATCGGTAAAAATAATCTAAAAATCTTTTTACCTACTACAAGTGTAACGTCACACGTCGAAAAATAACCTGTTACATTTTTTAGATGGACAATGTGTGTAAACAAAGTGAAATAAACACTTTTAAGTGGTGCTGACAGGGAATTTCGGGAGCGATTTTCTTTTGCGTGATTTGCCTCCTCTCTCTTTCGCGGGTGAAGAAAGTTCGCAAGCGAAATTGATTCTTTTTGCGATTATTCCATCCCTGCTTCCTTTAGAATAGTTGGGATCATACAATGCCTTTTTTGACATGATTTTTGTTGCATTCGCAATCAAATACAAACACGTTTTTTTGCATTTGATTTTGATTGGAAGATGGACTTTTATTGAAAAATATCATAAGTTTACGTGAAGGTCCGACAAATGTTTTAAGGAAGTTCTTTTTTTGTTGTAAAGCCTTTCCTCAGTGAAGAAAGCAAACATATGTTCAATAATTCTTAGAGATTAAAAACTTGAAACTGTAAACTAGGACCCTTATCGGTGCACATTAACTAGAACTTTTTGTACCAAGATGTTTGTGGCATACATTTTAATATCTTCAAAACTACGGAAACTGTCGTTATAATTTTTTACGTAACGCCTAACCTAATGAACTGTCTACGAAATAATTTACTAAAAAGTTTGATGATTTTCACATTCAGATTGTTGCAAGATTTGGTCCGTATGTTTGGTTTGTTGCTGTGCACTCTAAATTAGAATTTACTGCCATGAAATCTAAATCCAGATACAGTTACAGATTCAAAAAATAGTGATTAGGACACGACAGTTTATCCACCATTCAAGTTGAACGGTCAAAATAAATCAACGGTATCCCATCGTACATAGATAAACTACTCGTCCGCACACTCCTTCTGCCTAAATGCTCAAATCAAACATATTCATCTTGCCCTTTTCGATCACAAAATACTCCAATTTTATGCTAATTTGCGACATCTCCATCACACAAGCAGACAAACACACACACACACTCGCATTGAATGCTACTTTATCACTATGCTGTTGTGGCGAAAGCGTTGAAGGGTTTAGTCACCGAATCAGAGTCGGTAGTTGCGAATATGTTTGTCCAGGGTGATGATGATGACAACGGTAACGACGGTGATGCTCTTCTGGAACTGGCAGTCAGTGAAGCGCTCTAAAGTGGACCACTTGAAGCGTGTGGGAAGAAGATACTATTTTGTTCACTTTTTGACATTGATGGAACCGAGTGCGATAAGTGGGTTGATGGTCAGCGGTCACAATGCGCTGAGTCACCTGCGATATCGCTTGTGATTAGTGAGAGTTTAAAATTGACAGTGATTTTTTGTTTAGCATTCTTCCAATAGGGTAGGATAAAAAGGACACAACATCAGATTAAACAAATTATAGACTGGCGAACATTGTACATTGTACCAAACAAAGGAATCCTAAACAAGATGAAACTTCATCACCATCAGTAATTATGAACTGAAAAAAAAAAACCCGAATCAAATTATTCGCTCTACAGCATTGCCTTGGCGTTCTCGATTACGAGATTCCTACTCGAAACTAGGTGTCCGAAGGCTTGATTGTTGAGGCAATTGCACCTATGCTTCCATCCACCCCAGGATTCGAACTGACGATCTTTGGATTGTGAGTCCAACTGCCTACCAGTGACTCCACCGAGACAGGACCCAGGGAGACGACTCCTACTTCTGGACTGAGCTAATGACCTAACCTCCAGGTTAGACCGGGGCCAACATTTACTTCCCCGTCCGACGGAAGGCGTGATCAAGCAAATCTCGTCTCAAAATTTGCCACCGGGATCTTCTGGGATCAAACCCAGGGCGACTGGGTGAGAGGCAACCACGCTTACCCCTACACCACGGTCCCGGCTAATTATGGACTGAATAAAGCTTATTTTGAGATTTAAATTAAAAAAAAGCAACCAATTGATAATTCCGTGAAGACACGTGGCACTAGGGTGGAATCTAGTTATATGGAAAAATTTAAAATGATAATAATAGAGCCAGCAACCAAACCAAAGGGTCCCAAACAACCTCCCAAAATTTGGTTAAGTCCTAGATTGGCACAAAGCAAGTGACATATGTATGGAAATTAATATGGGAAAAAATGCATTGTCACATTTTTGAAATAACAAAAATTCTGTTTTATTACTTTATGAAACTAACAACGCAGAAGTATAGCCCTGGATGTCCTGAACAACTCTCTTCAAGACAGTATGGTGCTAAAGTTTATTACAAAAAAGATATAGAGTTTTCAAAAGTAGTTTATTGAAATAATCAGTGAAACTCGCATTTTCTGCCAACATTGCCGAAGGAAATGAAATACAAAATAAACACGATTGTTCTTTTATTTTGATGAGCCTTACGTAGAATCGTTCTGAAGAATATCAGAAGACATTATTTAGTTAAGTTGCACCCAAATTCCTCCAATATATTATAGTTAACGAAAGTTTCCACTTGACTTGGCAGTGTTGGCAAAAAGTATGATATTTACCGAGTATTCCGAAATGAACGCTCTTGAACGCTCTGTAACTTTTTGAGCATGAGCATGGTTGACTGCCAATGAGCTGCTACTCCGTTATTGACAAATCAGCTGAAGTTAAACAATGAATCAAAAATGATCAGTGGGAGCCAACCATCCGTTCACTGTTTAACCCCTGAAGACCCCGACTTTATTAGTCAATACCGGCGCCCTCCCAAGAAGCCTGCAGTTCAACAAAAGGGAGGAATGTTAGAAAGTGACTCAAAAAATGTGTTGCTGAAAAATCAAATTATCGATTTCACCGTAACGTGGCACACGTCCCCCAAACAGAGCAACTTCCGCCGTGGTTAATGAAATGACACCAATCAATCAATCCACTTAGAAGCAAGCACTCTTCCCACTCATTCTCTGGAGGGCGGGTGATTGGAAGATGCCGCACAAACACACGTTACACAATGACTAAAAAGGTTTTGAATTATGAATGGGTCCACACCGACACTACTTGTACAAGGGAGCTTTCAAGGAGAGCACTCGTCCATCAAGGAAAGAGGAGGTGCCATCGCAGCATAAATATTTGATTCCTGGAGATGCTGCGACTGATGCCGATGCTGATGTTGGGATTGCTCAGACTGGCAACAACAACATCTTCTTCCATCATCATCCATTCGTGCCCCGGAGTGGAGTTATTTTGGGAAGTGTAACCTCGGGACCACCTCCACCTCCGGATTTCGTATACCGTAAACTGGAGTGACTTTGATAGCCCGGGGTGACATTGATAGAAATTTGATTTGGCCACTAATTTTGATACATCCAATCTAACAGTCTCATTCATGCATATATGTTCGATAATAAGCTTAATGCTTACATACTCAAAATTCTCAAAAATGTTTGGATATTAATTTGACGGGCATTTAAAAACCTATCAAAGTCACCCCAGTTTACGGTACGCCTGGTTGGATAATGCGACAAGTTCTTAGTGTTGTGGGTGGGGAAAAAATAGTGAGTTCTGCTCTTGCATCTCAGTAGATACTTCAAAACTATACTTAAAAACTAACTTAATCCACCTATGTGGTCAGAGCCTTCCTCCCTTATTACCAACAATGGCTGATATGATGGAATTTGATTTGATTTGATTTGATTTGATGTGTTAACCAACAGGGCCACAAGGATGACCTATGTAGCGGTTGCCTAGAATTACAGTGGCTCAGACTTAAAGGGAGCATCTTCAAATTACTGCCGTATGAAGGGCCAAAAGGGGATGGTTGGACGCGAACAAGCAAAATCACTCACGGTGTCCTCAGGGGGAGAGAATCTCCTTCCGACAGTAACCTCCAATAACTCCGAAAAAAGTCTGACAAAGCTGAAAAACAGGGCTCGCACCCTGTTGGGGGCCTAAAAGGGCGCGGCAGACAGCTGGAGACTGACAGAAGTCAATAGATGTAGTAATTGGACAATCCTTTAGAATTGTATAATCAATAAACTATTTCCCCCTTATGACGTAGTTCTGGTCTTCCACTATCCACATCCAGTCTCCGCCATTACAGCATACCGTCCACTGCCCTGATGCTCCCTCCCCGATCCTCGGCTTTGATTCTATCTACTGAAAAAAGGAAAATCATAGTTGAGAAAAGGTCAATGCGGATGGAGAGCAAATCGAGCTCAGTATCCCCTCACAAAGACTGGTAGTAAGTGTGAAAAAAGCAATGAAAAATTTAATGAAAGATAAGAAGAAAAATGAAAAAATAGTATGTCAATGCGGATGGATCGATGATCCCCTCACAAGGACATAAAAGAGACAGATGGTAGGGAGAGCAAAAGAAGAACAGAATATCAGGAATAAGAAATAGTCAATGCAGATGGAGAGCAAATAGAGCTTTGTGTCCTTCCTCAAGTTAAACACTTTAAATACATTAAATACTTTAACAACCATAAATACTATTAATACGTTCAATAAATTTAAAACTTCAAATACTCTTAATACGTTAAATACTTGAAATACTCAAAAAAAAACATTAAATACTTTGAAAACTTTATTTGAATATTTGAAATACCTGAAATACATTCAAAACTTTAAATGCTTTAAAAATTAAATCATTTTAAAAACAATAAATACTTTTAATCTTTAAATACATTACATTACATTCCTTTCAATACTTGAATAACTTTAAAAACTTTAAATACTTCAAATACTTAAAAAAAATAGATACTTTGAAAATTCCATTTGAATATTTGAAATACTTGAAATATATTAAAAACTTTAAATACTTTGAAAACTATAAATACTTTAAGAACTTTAAATACAATAAATACATTGAATACTTTGAATTGGTATTAGATTTGGATACATATTTTTACTTTGAATACTCAGAATACTTGAATTTCTTTGAATACTTTCAATACTCCATGAAAATACTTTAATTACTTTAAATACTTAAAAACGTTAAATACACTATTTACTTTGAAAACTTTAAATACTTAAGAGACAATAAATATTTTAAGTACTTGAAAAATTTTCAGATAAATTATATACTAAATTTTTGTTTAATATTTCAAAAACTTTAAATACCGTAAAACGGGGTGACTTTGATAGCCGGGGTGACTTTGATAGGTTTGCGATTTTTCCGCAAAATGAAGAGTACAATTAAAATACGTAAGGAATGGTTCAGAAACATACTGACCGTGGTAGAGAAGTGTTCAAAGTACCTCATGAAGAACTTTTCATAAATTTTTGAAAAGTTTAGAAAGTTAGTTAACTATAGTTAAGAAAATGTGGATGAAAGTCATTATTTTAAACTTCTCAATGTGTCATGATTTTCTCAATGAACATGATTTTTAATCGGAAAACGGAATGCATTTTCGGATTCTTTGGACAATTTTCTACTAGGAGAAGGTTAAATAAGTTTGTAAATAATAAATAATATGTGTTTTTGAAACACAATTAAAAATAATCTCCAAATTTATAGGCAAATTCAGTTGAACAAATTTCATGTAAAATGTGAAAACTTGTGATTCGTGCTTCGAATTCAGTTTAAAATGCAATATAAATCGATAATTTTATAAACAAAACTATTTTTAACAAATTTCAGGCAAAATTCCGACTTTTTAACAATTTTACCTAAAATTTATATGTATTTTGTTAAAAAGCTTATAAACTTAGTTAACTTCATATAAACATTGATTTTTTTCTAACAAACTATATCAGCTACTTTAGTGATGGTACATTTAACGTACAAATAAAGTTTGAACATCTTAAATATGATTTTAACAAGAAAAACTATGACTATCAAAGTCACCCCGGAATTAAAACCAAGAATTTTTAACGTAACTATTTTTCTAAACACTATTGAAAAAACTTTTTTTCCAAAATAGTGCATGGACTTTGTGTGGTCTACCCCAGTACATGTTTTAAAAATAATAATCTTGAGAAAAACCTTACCTGTTGGAAAATATTCTAAAAATAAATTGAAATCCTATCAAAGTCACCCCGGTTTACGGTACTTTCAATACTTCTAATACCTTTTAATACTTCAAATGATTTGATTTTTTTTTTGACTTCAAATGAAAGGAAAAATGGGCGAACCGATGAAGTAGAAATTGAGCTCCATAACCTCTTAAAAAAATCAATATAGAAAAATATTCAACTCACTACTTCATTCATTTGAAATGTTTGTAACAACCCCTTTATCACCCATACTTCCTTTTTAAAATTTGAAATAACACATTAATCAAAACGGCGATAATAAATTATTCAAAGTCCCATTGATTTGAATTAGTTTTTTTTTAATTCTGAACATTTTAACTCTGGATAAAAGTTGTTTTGATTTTCAGGCACCGTAACAAAATATATATAAACACGGTCATAATATTTCATCATACAAATTCCAAGCAGCAGAAACCAAATTAATAATTTTATATTAAATATGAAAAAATATATCATGTGAAATTTTTGCACAGTACAGAAAAATGTTATTGAACAAAAATCAATCAAAACAGTGTGGATTTTAAAAAAGTCAAGAATGCCATGAAATTCTTAACTTTGACAAAATAAAAAAGATGTCGATGCCTTGACTAATATGAAAAAATATAAAATATGTTTAATAAGAAAAATGGAACTTCCTCACCGGGATTCTACTGTACATCCGCAAACTTATTCCGTTGCAGTCAATCCGTCTAACAGCTTCCGACTGCGTCAGGGACTCCAACACCATCGCCATCGGACTCTTAACCGATAGCCATCTCCTTTCAAACTTCCAGAGGTCACGACTCTCTTCGAACACTTCCAAGTCTCTTTGATCCAAATGGCACTCCGTAAAACACCAGGCATTTTCTTTTCAACTGCACCCTTTGAACCCGTTGAATTTTTCTTCGCAAAAAATCTTTTCTTTTGGAAACACTAATTCATTTGGTGGGGGACACTCCACTTCTTCTTTGGAGAATTAACGGTACGCGGCGAACCACGGATTAGAACTTAACCGACGACTTTTGATATTTTTTTCAATTTTTACTGAAAAATATTTTTTTATCAAAAATGACGCGAGAAAACATTTTTACGACCTTCCTGTTGCGCGACCTACTTCGATATCACAATGGCTGATATGATGGAATTGTACAAAAATTTCATCTATTTTTTAGATTCGGAATAAAAAAGTACATAAATGTCTCTTAAGTGGCCATATCTCGAGACAGGGTTGCCAGATCTTCAATGTTTTGGACTCGTTGGAAAGGTCTTTTGATAGCCTAACCAACGATGGGTCGGATAATAGACCCGGACATAGTTTACATATAGTTAAGTGAGATCCGGATATATGTGAAAACACATTTTTATACATAACTTTTGAACTATTTATCGAAACTTCAATCTGTATAAAACTCGATCTACACTGAAATAAAAAAAAATAGTACCACATTCCTTTATTCTAGGAATTTTGCCTCTTTTTCTTATTTAGTAATCGGGTTTTTTGGATTACTTAATAAGGAAAGGAGCCAAAATTCTTAGAATTTAGGAATTTGGTACTTTTATTTTTTTCAGGGTATGGGAGCCTAAACCAAGTCAAATGCGAAAGGTTCGGGTCAAATCGGTTCAGCCAGTGCCGAGAAACATGAGCTAGTTTGTTGGTCACATACATACATTAGGTTGGTCCAAATCCGAACTTTTTTGGGGCTACCCCCTGAAATCAAAGATTGACCCATCACTAGGCTAAATTCCAAATTTGAGCTTATTCTGACCACGGGAACCCCTCCCTCCAATCGCTTAAAGTTTGTATGGGAAAAATCGTCAAAATGTATGGAGAAAAGCAACTGTTTTACTGTTTTACCTGTGGAAGGCGCCATAGTTATCCAATTCTTACCATTTCTCAAATGTAGAACCTTCATTAAATTTAGAACAACTTTCCCGAAGACACCATATTTTTAGGATTTTTTCCCGCGAAGTTATTAGCGCTCAAAACTGACCATTTTTGCGCGGCTAGCTGTAAGGGGCTACCTAACAACGATGTTTAATTACAATTCGTACACGCACGTGCTCTCTCTCAGGTTCAAACTCTCTCACGAGCTTGCTCGCCTGCCTGCCTGCATGTTTACCTACAAGCGAGATTTAGTACATTACCGTTTATCAGTAAAACCATACACAAAATTTATTCAATTAAAATTTAAATTATACAATTCAACATTTTGATTTGATGCAACCTGGCGCTTAAAATTTAGCTTGCGCCTTTTCAAGATATTTAAGTTTAAAATTTCCTTCTTTTTTACTATAAAATGGCTTTAACTTCTGATCCTTAAGTCCAAATTTTGTTTTTTAGAGCTCTAAAAGTGCCCCGAATATAACTTTTCTCTAAAACTTAACCCTTGTCTGACACGCAAAAAAAAAACTGATTTTTGAAAGTTTGCTCAGATGCTTTCAATAAATTTTGGTCATAGAAGGCGTAGATTATGAGATAAAATTTTGGTGTCTTTGACAAATTTGCTTGTATTAGCAATCCCAACAGCTTTCTGGAAGACAAAAAATATTCATGAAAAGTTAGACAAAATAACCCTAATCGTGAACCACCCTAATTTTCAAACAAACCAAAAGTTGCCTTTTTTCACTTGCAATATTTTTTTAAATTAAATATGTCTTTATTGAACTTTCTTATAATAATTACATTTCATTAACATTCTAAGTGGTATGGCTACATGCTCTTCATCTTTGTTATATTTTTCTTTTTCTTATTAACTGTTCACATTCATTTATTTACTTCAAATTGTTTTACATTTTTGCATTGAATCAAAAACATTTGGGTAAAAAAAAAGTAAAAAATCACTTTAAAAACTAATCATAACTTAAAACTAAAAAAGCAAATTCATTGAAATATTCAAAATCATTAGAACGAGTAAACTACGAACTGTATTTTAAGATAAATCCTCCAAGTGTTCTTACTTGTTCCGCACGAGTTTTGCTCCCACGCAGTGTTGTTGTCATCTCGATGAAAATGTTCAGAAGTTCTTGAGGTGAAAACAGGTCACTACTGCCTTCATCCGTTGATGCTGGTTGGTTTTCCCTCGGTTGCTGACAGAAGCCTGGAGGTGTTGTATTCTCTGCAACTTTTTGCCGCTGATTCAACGGCAATGGCTGCAGATTTGGAGCCACTCGAACAGATCCCGCTCCAGGTGACGCCAAAGCAGGAAAATCCACGTCCGTAAAAGTTGGTGGTGTTTTGCGACGATTTGGTTGGTGCCTTGTCATCGCTTGCTGCCGAATTTTCACAAACTCAGCACGTTTTGGGCAGCTTCGATTTTTGGTCGAATGGTCGCCGCCGCAATTGAAGCATTTGGCTTCAATGTTCTCGTTGATTGTTTCGCAAGGTTGAGTTTTGTGCTCACCTCCGCAGGTTGCACAACGACTCTTGATGAAACAGTTCCTTCCACCATGCCCAAACTGCAAACAGTTCGAACACTGTGTCACGTCACGGTGCACTGGACGATAACGTTCCCAAGTCACGATGATGTTGAAAATTGTCCGAAGCTTTCAGCTCAGACGGCGTTGTCGATCCTTTCTCGAGATGAACCAGGTACAGTTGATCACGATACTTGATGTCCTTGTTGTGTCTCGTCATCTTGAAGACTTCGATCACGTTCAACTTCAGAGATTTGAGCTCTTCTTTCAGCACACTCACATCCATGTCGTACAGGCCTCGGAGGACCTGTTTCATGGGTCGTTTACCTGGATCGTCATGGCTGTAGTATTCAATATTTGTATTGTTCAGGAAATCCCGAACGTAGTTGTAATCCTTTCTGGTAGGTAGCAGAATTTTGAGTCCATCAGCACACAAGCGAATGGAAGCTCGTAAAGCACCAGATTTGATAAACCCGGTCAGCCACTTTCGCACCGAATCCGATGACGATGTTTTCACAAAAATGGGTGGCAACTTTTCCCGTCGTTCAATTTCTTCCTTCTCGCTCACGTCCACAGGGAGGGTAGCAAACTGGTTTCCAGACGAATATTGAGCGTCCTTGCTCAAACTGCCTGGCTTTGCAGGTAGCGCTTCGGCATTCTTTAGCTTCTTTAAATCTGCCGATCCTGCTGGTGAGGACCGCCTCTTTTTCTTGTTGTGAGGCATTTTTTTTCACTTTTTAGCACTTTTTTTTGGTTTGTGAGGGACGCACGTCTGACTCGCTTCTCTGCTGATCGCAGACTATGCCTCATTTGCAATAATTCTTCTTAAGCTCTAAAACATCACCGCTTTTCGGAAAATTCATTTTCCACTTAATTTTGGAGTCGTGTATTGTTCGTGGGGAAGATCGGTGGGTGAATCGACGCGCGAAAATGTGCATAAAAGTGCTAGAAAATTCTGGAATTCATTAAAAAAGGTGTCGCGTCATGGCCATGAAAGTTGGGCTTTCAGTCGTGTAGTGTTCGTGGGGAAGATCGGTGAGCAAAATCCGCAAAAAAGTGCTAGAAGATTCTGGAATTAATTGAAAAAAAGGTGTCACGTCGTGGCCTTGGGATTTGTATTTCGGGCATCTTTTTTTCAGTGGTTGGTGTTTTTTGTGTGCTTTAATTAAGATTACATTAATTATTGTGTGATTTTAAAAGCCCTTCCCATATCATCGTTGATCAGAAGGCACGACGTCGGGTAACCTATACGTATTTTTTTTTTCAAACAATGTATTAAATGTTGACGGTGCAAAAGACATTTCTGTAGAATCGTTTATCGAAAGACACGCTGACGTTAAGGAAAGAAAATTATTGCGCTGGCCAGGCGGACGCCCAAACTCGTTTTTGCACTTTCTTCTCTTTCATTTTCGTTGTATCGCTGTCAAGATTCGATTGTGAGTAGCGGGACCCCGCGGTTACTCTGCATCGTGTTTTTCGGAGCCTTTTATTTGATATTTTATTTTTCATAAGTCCTTCTTTTATCATCGTTGATCGGAAGGCACGCCGCCGGTTTAGTTCGTTTTAGTTATTGTTTTAATTTCATAATAATCGTTTACGCGGTGTCCTCTTTTGTTTTCATTCAAATTTGTTGATCGTAATAATTTATTCCAACTAGCAGTTTTGGTATAAGCTCATCAAACTATCCATTTTATGAAGAGTAAAGCGAGTAGCTACTTTTGAAATTCACTCGCGTTATCGTATAAAAATTAAAAATTTACTGATGAGTCCAGCCCGTAGAACTACTGCACGGTTGGCACGCGTTCGATTAAAAAACTTTTTAAATAATCAAAAATATATCTTTCCGCAGCTGGCTGCCCTAAATTTTTAAAAATTTAACAGATAAACAAATTGCTTATGGTCGCATCCACTACCACAGTGAATCCTGACCTCATACCCATCTTACTAACCCCTCAAAACTCATGTGATACTTTGTCGGAGACGCAGCCGATTTAGCGGTCCCATCACTCAAGTATCGGACTAACATTCCCGTCCACTCCCCCGTGTCTTACCACTGGTCGTGGCCGGCGTTGGTATTGATCAGCATGATAGGGACCTTTGAAAATTGCGAAGGGGTGATGATTGGTTCCTACTTTTCATCTGTGGTCCACGGAGCAATGTTTGGAGGTCCTGGTCAATAACAACGTAGCAGCTACGGGTAGACACCAATGCTATGCTACGCGTTGGTTGGTCAAAGTCAAAACAACCGTTTGGTAGTGTGTGTAAGCTCCGTGTGAAAGGGGTGTCAAACTAAAAAGTGACCCCGTTTGTTTGACAACAGTTGGTGTCAAACCATCGGGGTTTGAGTGTACCGATTTCTTTAATTAAGAGCGAGTCCACCAACAGGGCATACCCTTTTGTATGGGACGTCGTTTGGACCTCACCAATTTGCCTGAAATTTTCAGGGGTTGTTTGTACATATTAATTTAGCATCTGGCCAAAATATGAGCACTCTAGGTCAACGGGAAGTGGGGCAAATCGGGACACAAATTTTGAAGGTTCAAACTCGTCAAAAATCTTTAAAAGGCTATATCTTATGCAAACTTCAATTTATTTTCAAAATTCAAAATGCATCTAAAAAAGCTTAAAAATGCAGCAAAATGCAGAGAGAAACATCTCAATTGGTTAAATCTAAAGGAAGTTATTGGTATTTTAGTGAAAATATAGCATGATTTTCAAACTAAAATAAAAAAGTGTTCCATCCAGATATCAACTCGGTTCAACCTGAAGTTTGTAGGGGACATCTGGGACTACCATCTGAGACTGAGAACGCTTTGGGTAAGGCAGTTTAACATATTAAATAGACACTTTTTCTTTTTGAGATTTTTTTGGTTGTAAATTTTTGCTTGGTGACCCCTTAGATCATTTTTTTCGGTGATAATTTCATCATATTCATGTTCCTGAGACAATTTCACAATAGAAACATGCACAAAAATGCTTATTTTCATCCATTTTTACCCTTTAAAAAATTAAAGTAAAAAAATCTTCGATTCATATTTATTGAAAATCAAGCTCGTTTCCAAGGATACTAGATGGCACCAGAAAAAGAAATCAGCTTCTTAATTTTTTGTAACTTTCATTTTAAAAAACTAACTTAATCCACCTATGTGGTTGGAGCCTTCCTCACTCATCCCCTGAAAATTTTAGGCAGATTGGTTAGGTCAATGCGAGATGGGTAGGCTTTGCTCGTGGACTCGCTGTAATGTCACTTTTTCAGACTTTATTGAGGTAAAATTACATCATAAAAGAGGTAATATTCAACCTTCCAAATTTGCATTTTTTTTCTGTGTAGTGTAGTGAATTTTTAATTTAATGTCTATTTAATGGCTGTTCTTTACAGCATTGTTTATTCTACGTGATTATGACCACTTATGTAATATTAGTTGAACGTTCGATTATGTATTTTCAAAAAATCTGAAAACGTAATTTACCCCTTACCGGATTTACTGATTTTCAGCGGAGCATTTAATTCAATTTTCTCCGTTTGAATTTTCACCTAATCATCTTCCCCCATGTGGGACTTTCGATAAAGCCTCCCCAAGTTATTGCCTATAACTTTCGAGTTCAATTTTAAACGCTTGGCGCCTTGCTTGCTCTCCTTCCATTAAACATAATTGCGAGGTGGGGATGTGCTCTTTATCGTCTCACCTGGGTGCCTTTTGTTCGATTCCTTGCCTTTCTCTCCTCCTGATGGTGGTGGCTCCAGAGCAAAGAAAGCATCTTCTTTTTATGTCGATCCAGGTTTAATTCCCCGCTGTGAATTTCAAGAACGTGACAAGCCAGAGGTCCCACTCCTTCTCGCTCTTTTCGAAGGTCTAGTTCTAGCGAGGAGAAGAGGTCACGACGGGGTGAGAAATGAAGCCATAAATAACTCAATAAATACCTGCTTCAATGGCTGAAGAAGCTCATACCATCCAATATTGCGTTCAATCCGCACTAGTTTGTTCTATGAATGTGTGTGTGCGAGAGTGATTTTTGTGCGGGAGCAGAAAAACCTAAACCAAAGGGAAGGGAAAAGCTCTTCAAACATCCTGGAAGGAACACAGACGGAAAAATCACCTCCAGCTTTGGCTTTCCCACAGAACCAGCCAACTGACACGATGAATCCCCAATTCTATGCTCGGCGATAATGAGGTTCCGTCAAACGGCTAACGCAGGTCGAGGTGGTGAAGTTGGTGGTGGCATTGATTAAAGCTTTGCTTTCCCGTTCGATAACGAGGAGAGATAGAGATAGAGAGAGTGAGAGTTTTTGTTTTCCCTTCGTCTTAACTTCGGAAATGAGGCTTTCGATGGCTTCGAGCGCACTTTTTCGCACTTATCGACTCAAGTGAGCAGAAATCGATTTTGCTCTCAAAGGTGAGGGATTGTTTTTCTTGGGATGAGCTTTTTATGGTAATTCCTGGAGTGCCCACTAGAATTGTGAATTCATTTGAACTAAACTTGGGAAAGCCGTGAGAGGAAAATTGAAAATTGTTCATAGTCAATTGACTTTTGAGCGTTAATTGAATTTTGGAGTTAATTTATCTTATGGGTTTGCCTTCTTCACCTTACTGAGTAAAGGCTATAAAATCAATCGAAAATTTAACTTCTTAATTTGTCGTCTTAGATTCACCTTGACGTATGCAGTCAAGACTCGATTATCCGAAGGGTTTGGCAATATTTCACTTCGGATAATCAAATCACAAATTTTGTTTTTGTTGTTGTCTTATTTCTGATTTTTGAGCTTAAGTATGACCTTTAAACTACTCTAAAGTGATTTAGAATGTTTGAATCCATGATTGCGGCCAAAATTGCAGTGATGAAATATTGAAAAAAAACTAACTTAATCCACCTATGTGGTTGGAGCCTTCCTCACAACAATGGCTGTACACAAGTTTTATCTATTTTTTAGATCCGGCTTCAAAAAAGTACATCGATATCACTTAAGTGGCCATATCTCGAGACAGGGTTGCCAGATCTTCAATGTTTTGCACTCGTTGGAAAGGTCTTTTGATAACCTAACCAACGTTGGGTCGGATGATGGACCCGGACATAGTTAACATACATTTAAGTGAGATCCGGCTTCAAAAAAGTACATCAATATCACTTAAGTGGCCATATCTCGAGACAGAGTTGCCAGATCTTCAATGTTTTGGACTCGTTGGAAAGGTCTTTTGATAACCTAACCAACAATAGGTCGGATAGTGGTGCCGGACATAGTTTACATACATTTAAGTGAGATCCGGCTTCAAAAAAATACATCAATATCACTTAAGTGGCCATATCTCGAGACAGGGTTGCCAGATCTTCAATGTTTTGCGCTCGTTGGAAAGGTCTTTTGATAACCTAACCAACAATAGGTCGGATAGTGGTGCCGGACATAGTTTACATACATTTAAGTGAGATCCGGCTTCAAAAAAGTACATCAATATCACTTAAGTGGCCATATCTCGAGACAGAGTTGCCAGATCTTCAATGTTTTGGACTCGTTGGAAAGGTCTTTTGATAACCTAACCAACAATAGGTTGGATAGTGGTGCCGGACATAGTTTACATACATTTAAGTGAGATCCGGCTTCAAAAAAGTACATCAATATCACTTAAGAGGCCATATCTCGAGACAGGGTTGCCAGATCTTCAATGATTTGCACTCGTTGGAAAGGTCTTTTGATAACCTAACCAACGTCGGGTCGGATAGTGGAGCCGGACATAGTTTACATACATTTAAGTGAGATCCGGCTTCAAAAAAATACATCAATATCACTTAAGGGGCCATATCTCGAGACAGGGTTGCCAGATCTTCAATGTTTTGGACTCGTTGGAATGGTATTTTGATAACCTAACCAACGTTGGGTCGGATGATGGACCCGGACATAGTTAACATACATTTAAGTGAGATCCGGCTTCAAAAAAGTACATCAATATCACTTAAGTGGCCATATCTCGAGACAGAGTTGCCAGATCTTCAATGTTTTGGACTCGTTGGAAAGGTCTTTTGATAACCTAACCAACAATAGGTCGGATAGTGGTGCCGGACATAGTTTACATACATTTAAGTGAGATCCGGCTTCAAAAAAATACATCAATATCACTTAAGTGGCCATATCTCGAGACAGGGTTGCCAGATCTTCAATGTTTTGGACTCGTTGGAAAGGTCTTTTGATAACCTAACCAACAATAGGTTGGATAGTGGTGCCGGACATAGTTTACATACATTTAAGTGAGATCCGGCTTCAAAAAAGTACATCAATATCACTTAAGAGGCCATATCTCGAGACAGGGTTGCCAGATCTTCAATGTTTTGCACTCGTTGGAAAGGTCTTTTGATAACCTAACCAACGTCGGGTCGGATAGTGGAGCCGGACATAGTTTACATACATTTAAGTGAGATCCGGCTTCAAAAAAATACATCAATATCACTTAAGGGGCCATATCTCGAGACAGGGTTGCCAGATCTTCAATGTTTTAGACTCGTTGGAAAGGTATTTTGATAACCTAATCAACAATGGGTCGGATGGTGGATCCGGACATAGTTTACATACATTTAAGTGAGATCCGGCTTCAAAAAAATACATCAATATCACTTAAGGGGCCATATCTCGAGACAGGGTTGCCAGATCTTCAATGTTTTGCACTCGTTGGAAAGGTCTTTTGATAACCTAACCAACGTTGGGTCGGATGATGGACCCGGACATAGTTAACATACATTTAAGTGAGATCCAAATATATGTGAAAACACATTTTTATACATAACTTTTGAACTACTTATCGAAACTTCAATCTGTATAAAACTCGATCTATGGGACCCTAAACCAAGTCGAATGCAACAAGTTTGGGTCAAATCGGTTCAGCCAGTGCCGAGAAACATGAGTTGGTCACATACACACATACACACACACATACACACACACACACACACACACACACATACACACAGACGTTTGTTCAGTTTTCGATTCTGAGTCGATATGTATACATGAAGGTGGGTCTACGACGTTTTTATACGAAGTTCATTTTTAGAGCAGGATTATAGCCTTACCTCAGTGAGGAAGGCAAAATGCTTTTTGTAATTTAATAGGCAATCAACTATTCAAATTTGACCAAAATTGGGTCGCAGAACTCGAATTTGATGTTTAAAAGTAAGAAAATAAAAAGATACGAAAAAATAAAATTGTTTTAGTCATGATTCGATTATCCGAAGTCCCATAAAAACCTTCGGATAATCAAAACTTCGGATTACAGAAGCTTCGAATAATCGAGTCTGGACTTGTACATATCGACACATAATCAAATTCTGAGCAAATGTCTGTGCGTGTGTAGCGATGTTGATCAAAAATTGTCACTCGACTATCTCCAGACTGGCTGAACGGATTTTGACCGTTGTGGCCTCATTCAATCCGTTTTGGGGTCCCCTAAGTCACTATCTATTAATCATGATGTTTAGTTAAGTACTTCAAAAGTTGTATTAACAAAACAATTTAGGCTAAAATTAGCAAGACTGTTATATATTTTTAAAAAGGCATTTGAAACGATAAACAACTTTCCAACGAGTCCAAAGATTGAAGATCTGACAACCCTATCATAAATTGTTAGGCCGGATTTCAGACATTTTGATGAAAACGTGTCCGGATCTAGCATACGACCCATCTTTGGATGAGTAATCAAAAGATCTTCCCAACGAGAAAGAAATGAGTGGTAAAGCTTAACGCGTTAAGCTTGTTAAAAAGGAATGATGATATTTTTACTAAATGTATTTGATATATTATTGTGAGGAAGACACCAACCAACTTACGGTGGATTAAGTTACGTTTTTTTTTACAAAATGCACACAATTTGTAAAAGATATCTGGTCAAAAATTTTAAATTCGGAAACCATTTTGGATCGATTTTACTGTTTTGTTTAAATTCAATTCCGCCTATATTATTTTAAAATGAGAAAAGGCAAACGTATTTCACTGAAGGCAGCGACGCATGAATACTCAGTTTTGAACAAGACACCAAATTTCCATATCTGGCCAGGCCACCTCTTTGCTCTCCCCTGGGAAAACATCCGAATGTCTTGTTCGGAGGGGTTAATGCGATTTAGCAGACAACAACCCCAACAAAAATGCAAAAGAAAATCGTTAAGACAACAGCTATGTGCTAATACCGACTTAATCTAGTACCGCATTTTTGGTGCGCGTCGTCGTCGTCGGAAAAATACTTTTTTCGTCCCTTCCTCCACCAGACAACCAACTCCGACCGTCTCCGTGTGACAATGTTTCCACTTTTCCGCACTTTTTCATGGACTTGGGGGGCCAGCCAACAGCACAAAACAACAGGAGAAACAAAAGCGCGCAGTATTTTTAGAGATTTATTTTAAAGTCCAACCCGTGTGGCATAATAACGCGCTCAAATGTGCCATAACTAAGCCAAAAACACTTGCGCGCGCTCTAACGCAATTAATGGTTCGTTGTCTGCCACGTGGTGTGATGGGAAAAATCGGGGTTTAGAAGGGGTGTGAGTTACGGGTAAAGTGTGGAATTTCGCACTTGCTGTTTCATAAATTTACATAAAATAATGATGTCTCGAGAGTTAGAAGATCCCTGCGTTTTTTTAAGAGCACGGGAACAGGGATTTGCGTGTTTGAGAAAGTCTGCCGGTTCTTGCTTTTCATTAATGGCACACAGAAAGCGGCAGCTGCTGCCGGCAAACACACACTTGCTAAATCCTGTTTGATCTCACGTGTGGGTTTGTTTGCGCTGAGCACGTGGATTTAGCATTCGGTGGTGTGAGCTTAATGGATGGTAATTAGATATGTGTTGTGCGGGATTGTGGGTGCCTAAATTTAAAGAGATTTTAAAATGTTTTGCATGGAATATTGATAAGCTTAGCATTAGCAATAAAGGTCGCACAATTCCGGATGGCTGCACAACGCTTATCTTGCTGTTTAACTGTAATTAAACGTATAATAGCACTAGACTCTCATCCGGTTACAATATTCCAACACGGGAGATACCATGTTTTCCTCTTTAGATGAGCGTGTAATACTATCCAGTAAGATAAGGAGCTCCTGGCCGGTACCTTGCTAACCTCGGGGATTGGAAGGCATGTTAGTAAACATCTATCTAGAATGCGCAGAGATCTCTACGTCACCTAGTGGTATAGATGTTTGTAGGGAGGTTTTGGACTCAATGTTAGTAAATCGAATGTTTGTTTTATTTAACACCATTACCACCACCACCAAAAACAATTCCATCACCACAATGAAGCCCGCTAGATTTTAACACAAATACAGCACAAAAAGAACAGCACAAAAATCCATTTCCCCGGCACTGCTGCTCACACGATACTGACGCGCAATAATATTCATTAGCACAATGATCCCCCACCGCATGCATGGCATGAACATGAACACGAACACAGCACAAAGAGAACACCACAAAAATCCATCTCCCCATCACTACTGCTTGCACGATACTCCTAAAAATGATGTTCCAAAATTCCTGTGTTTTTTTAAAGTGATTAATTCTTCCAGGGCTGTGTCGGTATCAGAGTCGGTGCAATCGGGACTTTTTTTTGTGAGCTGAAGATTTGGCTTATTTAAGGCATTTTTGTACGGGAGTTATGATCTTAGTATGAGTCGCTGAATCTCCTAAAGCTCAAGTCGGAGTCCATGCAAAATCTATCCGACTTAATTGACCTGATATACATTTTCAAAATCTCTTTAACTCGATTTATAGTTATGATCGCTACCTTGTGTAATCTAAGGTTCTGTTTTATCAGTTTTAAAGAAAACATCTCGAGATAGAAAACAATAAAATTACTGCACCAATTTCCATATTTAATGCCTTAAAATTCTAAAAAAATAACTGTCCCTATTTAGATTGTAGTCCCGATCTGGCACAAACTGCTTGTAGGGGAAATACGCCCTTTCCAATCAAACATCTATCTTCGTCATATGGACAGTTTGATGCTCTTTTAAAGCTCCAAAAATACTATTTAGGCTATAAACTTACCAGCAACAGCACCACCTCGAGTAAGCACGCCAATTTATGCCATTTACTGGCAAAAAAGATCAAATTTAATGCACTTTTGATCATAATTTCTATTATGCGAGACCATTTCTCATCATTTTGGTGGCACACACATCCACACGCAAGATTACCGAAAGTCACCATCAGTATCTTTTCACTTGCGCTAACGATTTCAAAGCGCTTAAGATATAAAATTGCTTCCAACTTCCGGCATCATGTTCTTTTGCACATTAGTTAGTCACTCACTTGAAAAATAATCCCGAAACGTGTAAATAATTATCAAGCGCCATAAAAAAACAAACGCGCCAAGTCTTTTGACGTTTGAATTTTGACGCCTGTTGGAGTGAGTCAGTGATGCCAGGAAATTTTCTCTATAAATGCTACTTTTCGTGAGTGTTGGCTTAAAACTTCATCAATTTTGGCACCAAAAGTGCGCTGGAAGAAAAAAAGAACTAAGCTGGAAATAGGAAAGTGGGCGTGGCCCAATGCACTCGACTGATTAGAATGCATTTGGGATTTTTTTAAATGCTTGTAAAAAGAATAGCATAACTTTCAATAAAAGTGAAAATAAACAGAAATGTTCACAAAAAGTTGCTCTACTAGTTGGTGTATTTGGTTTTAGTAAATTTCCAGGAACACTCCAGATTATTCAGCATCATTTAAACACGACCGCTTATTAGGCTTAAAATGGGTATATTTCCCCTAATTGAGAAAATACTGATTTTTTTCGAATGAAACTGCTAATTAGAACAACTGACAGCTGCCGAAAGCTTGAAACCACGTGCTCGGACATCGTAAAGCAATGCGCTTGAAATCACTTACTTACTTTATTTTTACTTTTATTGGCGCTACACCATTAGCTTGGGCTGCATGTCTCCAATTTCGCGGTGCACCCACACTTTCTAAATCGCTCTCCACTTGGTCCACCCACCTCGCACGTTGCACCCCCCCTACGTCTTGTTCCTACCGGCTCCGACACAAACACCAACTTTGCAGGATTGATCTTCTGGTTCCGTTGGCTCAATTGCTTGGCTCGTTCCGGCATTCTTGCAACATGACCGGCCCACTGCAACCGTCCAGCCTTCGCGACCTTCCGGATGCTTGGTTCGTTGTAGAGTTGTGCAAGTTCGTGGTTCATTCTCCGCCGCCATCCGTCGTTCTCATATACGCCGCCAAAGATGGTCCTTAGCACTCGACGTTCGAAGACGCTTAGTGCTCGTAAGTCCTCCTCGAGCATTGTCCACGTCTCGTGCCCGTAGAGGACGACTGATCTTATCAGCGACTTGTAGATGGAACACTTCGTATGTAGGAAGAATTTCCGGGACCTTAGGCTCTTGTGAAGACCGAAGCGCTTGAAATTAGAGACCCTAAATAGGGAGACTGGTCTAAGCTGGCTAAATCGATCTGGCAACGTACACGCAAAATTCAGATAACACAGATCTGTGTAAAATTTGACACAGATTGCCCAAAACCTGGAATACACAGAATCTGTGTAAAAGCCTTGTACACAGATCTGTGTTCAGCCGTTGTCTGTCAAATCTGTGTAATTTTATAAAAGCAATCTGTGTAAAATTTTACACAGATCTGAGTAAAATTTTACACAGATCTGGGTAAAATATAACACAGAAATGGTTAAAAAAATATGTTTTAAGCCAGCGATCTGTGTAAAATTTTACACAGATCTGGGTAAATTTTTACACAGATCTGGGTAAAATTCCACCCCGATTTTTCCCCTGCAAAACCTGTTTTCTTTCATAAAACGGATGAAAAAACGAAAATAAACAAAAACAATCAACCTTATTTATTCAATCTCAAATTGCACATGTCGTAGTGGTTTACGAGTTAATATCTTGCACCGAATTTTCAGCATTTTCCACCTCTTGGAATTCTGCGACAAGTTGGCGCACGCCCACACGGGTTGTGTAAGACTTCACCTTGAAGACGAGCACATCCAAAAAATCGGAAATTTTGATGAGTTTAGTAGGCACTTTGATATTAAGACACTAAATGCCTTAAAAAAGTGTCGAGACATTGCACAGAATCGCCACCACAGGCAAAAACTACACCGGCAGCCAGGTACACAAAATACTCTCCGTTACGACAGATTATGTGTGGATCTGAAGCAAATCCTTCCTTGGCCGCGGGAACCGGAGCAGGGAATCCTTCCTTGGTCGCGGGAACCGGAGCAGCGAATCCTTCCTTGGCCGCGGGAACCGGAGCAGCGAATCCTTTCTTGGTCGCGGGAACCGGGCAGCGAATCGCCGGAAGATCACGAATCAGGTTGTTGTTTCTGCTGGCGCTTCCTTGCCGGAGGGCTTTCTGGTCCGAATCTGTAGCGACGATGGCCAGGAAATCTCGAAATCTCAAAACTGGTGCTCTTTCCGGAGGAGCTGGATGTTTGGTTCACACTTTAACAGTACTCGCGAAGATTTGCTAAACGAACAAAGAAAGTTAGGTTATGGAATTAGTTTATACTTAATCTGATGAAATTTTTTGTAAAACTATGTTTTCTACTAAGAAATCTACAGTCATGATAGAACCATGTTTGAAATTAAGATTTATAGAAAAACTCAGTTAATAATCGCAAAAAAATCTATGAAAAAGACGACCGAAAAATTTTCAACCTTTTCAGCTCAGCAGAAGTGCGGGAAATGAACGACAGTGACGCCAACTCTATTTTACACAGATTTAGAAGAGACGCTGTTCAAAAATCTGTGTAATATTTTACACAGAACTGTGTCAGGAAACTACACAGATTTTGAAAGCTAGAACTGATCGTCAAGCTGTGTAATTTTTTTACACAGATCTGTGTTATCCAGATTTTGCGTGTATGTTTTGAGATTTGAAACACTGGTAAGTTTTGCTAGGCGTAAAGGCAAATGCTCGTGTCTGTTTGGGTACGTCAAATTCACTACGATCAGTCTCCCTCTTTAGGATCTCTACTTGAAATGTCAACATCAGTTCGACAACTGGTTTTGACGTTTGGCTGCTTTTTTAAACCGCATACACTCATGGCCGTGACCCGTGGTGTAGGAGTAAGCGTGGTTGCCTCTCACCCAGTCGGCTTATGTTCGATTGCAGAAGGTCCCGGTGGAATTTTTCGAGACGAGATTTGTCTGATCACGCCTTCCGTCGGACGAGGAAGTAAATGTTGGCCCCGGTCTAACCTAGAGGTTAGGTCGTTAGCTCAGTCCAGGTGTGGGAGTCGTCTCCCTGGGTCCAGTGGAGTCGGTGGAGTCGCCCAGCAGAAAAAGTGGAAAACGTTGTCTAAAAATAGCGACGCCATCCCATGGGTCACCAAAGCTCGGCAGAGCTAACACCTTCCAAATGCCTATGCGAGTTATTTGCATGTGGACAGCTAAAAAAGGAGTAATCCAGCTGAGTAGTTCTCTCAGATTTCGGTCATTCGATTTTTTTTTTGTATTTTTTAATCCGACTGAAACTTTTTTGGTGCATTTGGTATGCCCAAAAAAGCCATTTTGCATCATTAGTTTGTCCATATAATACAAAAATGATGTATGAAAATTCAAAAATCTGTATCTTTTGAAGGAATTTTTGATCGATTTGGTGTCTTCGGCAAAGTTGTAGGTATGGATACGGACTACACTGGAAAAAATGTCCACGGTAAAAAAAAAATTGGTAATTTTTTATTTAACTTTTTGTCACTAAAACTTGATTTGCAAAAAAACACTATTTTTGATTTTTTTTTTATTTTTTGATATGTTTTAGAGGACATCAAATGCCAACTTTTCATAAATTTCCAAGTTGTGCCAAAAATCTTTGAGCGAGTTATACATTTTTGAATCAATACTGATTTTTTCAAAAAATCGAAAAATTGGTCGCAAACAATTTTCAACTTCATTTTTTGATGTAAAATCAAATTTGCAATCAAAAAGTACTGAAGTGAAATTTTGATAAAGTGCACCGTTTTCAAGTTAAATCCATTTTTAGGTGACTTTTTTGAAAATAGTCGCAGTTTTTCATTCTTTTTAATAAGTGCACATGTTTGCCCACTTTTGAAAAAAAAAAAATTTAAAGCTGAGAAAATGCTCTATATTTTGCAGTTTTGAACATTGTTGATACGACCCTTAGTTGCTGAGATATTGCCATGCAAAGGTTTAAAACAGGAAAATTTTTGTCTTTTAAGTACCCCCCAAACACCACACCATTTTCTTATGTGGATATCTCAGCAACTAATGGTCCGATTTTCAATGTTAAAATATGAAACATTCGTGAAATTTTTCGATCTTTTCGAAAAAAATATTTTCAAAATTTTTAAACCAAGACTAACATTTCAAAAGGGTCAAACATTCAATATTACATTAGAAAATGATGTGTTGTTTGGGTGAGACTTAGAAAACATCAATTTTCCTGTTTTTAAACCTTTGCATGGCAATATCTCAGCAACTAAGGGTCGTATCAACAAAGTTAAAAATGCAAAATAAAGAAAATTTTCTCAGCTTTTCAAAAATATTTTTTTCAAAAGTGGGCAAACATGTGCTCTTATTTAAAAAAAATTAAAAACTGCAACTGTTTTCAAAAAAGTCAGGATTTGACTTGAAAACGGTACACTTTATCAAAATTTCACTTAAGTACTTTTTGAAAATTTAATTTTACATCAAAAAATGAATTTGAAAATTTTTTGATTCAAAAATTCATAACTCGCTCAAAGATTTTTTGCACAACCTGGACATTTCTGAAAAGTTGGCATTTGATGTCTTCTAAAACATATCAAAAAATAAAAAAAATAGAATAGTATTTTTTTGTAAATCAAGTTTTAGTGATTAAAAGTTAAATAAAAAATCAACATTTTTTTTACCGTGTATCATTTTTTTTCCAGTGTAGTCCGTATCCATACCTACAACTTTGCCGAAGACACCAAATCGATCAAAAATTCCTTCAAAAGATACAGATTTTTGAATTTTCATACATCATTTTTGTATGGCCAGCTGCCAAATTTGTATGGAAAATTATATGGACAAACTTATGATGCAAAATGGCTTCTTTGGGCATACCGAAGGCGCCAAAAAAGTTTCAGTCGGATTAAAAAATACAAAAATTAAAATTTAAGAAAAAAGACCGATTTCGTAGAGAATTGCTAAGCTGCATGTAAAAGGCCTGGGTGTGAAATAATTATTGCATTATTTTATGCAATTTAATGTAATTTTACACCCTGAAATATGTAGCCCATCAGTATGAGAATCCTACTTGACCGAAATGTCAAATGCTCATATATGCGTTTATCCTTTCCATTCTTCATTGGTCTCATGGCCGAGTGGACTAAGGCGCCAGTCCTTACTTTTGGTACTAGGTTTGAATCCCGTCGGTTGCATTTTTTTTTTGTTTTTGCATAAATTGTACATGCAGTGTGTGATATTAAGTGTTTATTTTGACGAAGGAGATGTGCATGCTTTTGCTTGCGATTTTACCATTGGATTTTTTGTTGTGTATAGAATGTAGATCTAGAAATACATGGAAACAACTCAATTTGTAATCAGTGTCTTGCGAACCTTCGTGGTGAACGGACACTAGAGCTGCGGTATTTTTTACTACCTAAGCTCAGAGTTATTTCAAAACAAAATTCACAGTCTTTTTAAAGACTACCTGAGTTATTTTCCAAAATTCTAAACAGTCTTTTCAAGACTAACCCCACCTGAAATTTTGTTGTATTTTACAAACGAAGCCATCTTTTTAAGAGAACTTTGCTTGCAAAATGCGTCAAAACAAAGGTAAACGCAAATCTTCTGAAGATTTGGTCGTTACGTCGGTGAAGCGTTTGAACGCTAAACCGGCTAACGGAAGCAGAAAAAGAAAACAGCCTCTTCTGAGGTCTGATTCTGATTCTGAATGTGAGGTCAATCCTCCAATTCCATTGACAAACAGTTTCGGTGTTTTATCCGAAACTGATGACAAGGAACCTTCTCCTCGTACTGAGCCTTCTGCCGTCGAGAAACGAGTAAAGGCTCCGCCAATTGTAGTGACTTCCGTCTCCGATTTGGCCAGCTTTCGAACGCAACTGAAGAATTGCAAGGAAACTTGCAATTTGAAAGTTTCGTTCCAGCTTGGTCGAAGAGGAGAATGTCGCTTGTTGACGGAATCTTTACAAGATCACCAAACTTTTGTTGGTTATTTGAAAAACCACAAACACAATTTCTACACGTATGAGACCAAGAATGCTCGGCCATTCAAGGCGGTCTTGAAAGGTCTCTCCAACGACTTGTCGGTGGATGAGATCAAAAACGAACTTAAGGTGTTACTTGGCTTTGCCCCATCCCAAGTAATACCGATGAAGAAAAAATCAAACGGGAATATTTCTCGCTTTGGTTTGACTTCACAATTTTATCTGATTCATTTCAACAGAAATGAAATCAACAATTTGAAACTTTTGGACAAAGTTCAGTTTTTGTTCCATGTACGGGTAAAGTGGGAGCATTTTAAGAAACATGGCGGTAATGGCCAGAATCTGACCCAGTGCCGGCGTTGCCAGGCATTCGGTCACGGTACTGATCATTGCGCCATGGTTCCAAAATGCATGGTTTGCGGGGATTCTTCTCACGACAAGGACAATTGTCCCGTGAAAGAAGTCACCCAATTTAAATGTGCAAATTGTGGTGGAAATCACAAATCAAATTTTTGGGATTGCCCCATCAGAAAAAAGGTTTTGGATTCTCGTGCTAAGCATCAGCCGAAATCGAAACTGAAATTTTCTCAAAGTCAGGTTGTACCTGAAACTTTAAACCAAACGTTTTTGCTATCTCCCTCTAATGAGAGAGCTAGAAAAAATACTTCTACCATTGAAACAGGCAACGGTATTTCCTATGCTGCCGCTGTTTCAGGTACATCCAAAAATTTCAAATCCTCTGCAATTCTTCCTGAAATTGGCCAGGTACCTCAAATTTCATTTGAAAATTTTTCTGCTGGCAACGCTTTGGGATCTTCTGATCTCGGCGATGTTACGTTTGAAAAAATGACTTTTTTGCAAAACTCACTGTTTGGTTTGATTCAAACAATGAGTAATGCTACATCCATGATGGAAGCAATCCAGATTGGATTAAAATTTGCGAATGATGTTGTTCTTACCCTGAAGTTTAATCATGGATCTAAGTAATTCCATCAATATTATGAATTTTAATGCTCGCTCTTTAAAAGCGAAAGAAAATGAATTTTTCAACTTTTTACGAGTTCATAACGTGCATGTTGCTGTTATAACCGAAACATTTTTAAAAACTGGCACTTATTTGAAAAGTGATCCAGATTATAAAGTTATAACTAATAACCGAATGAATCGAAATGGCGGTGGAGTTGCAATAGTTATCCACCGTAGTATGACTTATAGCACGTTACGTGACTTTAAGTTAAAAGTTATTGAAAGTTTGGGCATTGAACTTGAAACTTCCTTTGGGAAAATTATGATTGCAGCTGCATATTTGCCATTCCAATGCACTGGGGAAAATAAAAATTATTTCAAAGGGGATTTGAATAAACTTACTCGGCATAGATCTCGATTTTTGATCATCGGTGATTTTAATGCCAAACACCAATCTTGGAATAATTCAAAAGTAAATTCCAATGGTAAAATTCTGTTCAGAGATTGCACTTCTGGTCTTTATTCGGTTTTATACCCGAATGGGCCAACTTGCTTCTCTTCTGTTAGAAATCCATCAACAATTGATTTGGTTTTGACAAATCAAAGTCAGTATTGTGGTCCTTTAGTGACTCATGCTGATTTTGATTCTGATCATCTTCCAGTAACTTTTTCACTTTCTCATGAAGCAGTTACCAGACCCAATAGTTCTGTGTTTAATTACCACAAAGCTAATTGGGACAGGTATCAGCATCATATTGAGAATAATTTAAATCATGATTTTGTTTTAGAAACCAAAGCTGATATTGATTCAGCCTTGGAATCTTTAACTAATGCAATTTTGAATGCTAGGAATATTGCTATTCCAAAAGTCCAAGTCAAATTTGATTCTCCCATTATTGATGACGATCTTCAGCTTCTGATTCGTCTGAAAAATGTTCGCCGAAGACAGTATCAACGTTCTCGTGATCTTGCACTGAAGCGAATTCAAAAAGATTTGCAAAAGGTTATTGACCACAGATTCACTCTCCTGCGAAATGAAAAGTTCGCAAGAGATGTCGAACAAATTAAACCTTATTCCAAACCTTTTTGGAAACTTTCAAAGGTTCTTAAGAAACCTCAAAAACCCATCCCTTCTTTAAAAGATGGTGATAATATTCTATTAACTAATGGGGAAAAAGCTCAAAAACTTGCTCAGCAGTTTGAGAGTGCTCATAATTTCAACTTTAATGTTTTGAGTCCTATTGAAAATCAAATTTCAATAGAATTTCAGAATATTGTTGAACAAGAATTTTCATCAGATGAAGTTTTTAATACGGATCTGAATGAAATAAAATCTATTATCAAAAAATTTAAAAATATGAAAGCCCCTGGTGAGGATGGCATTTTTTACATTTTAATTAAAAAATTACCAGAAGCAACTTTAAGTTGCTTGGTCAAAATTTTCAACAAATGTTTTGATTTGGCATATTTTCCCAGTAGTTGGAAAAATGCCAAAGTAATTCCGATTTTGAAACCGGATAAAAATCCTGCTGAAGCCTCAAGCTATCGGCCCATTAGTTTGCTTTCATCTATTAGTAAATTATTCGAAAGAATAATTCTTAATAGAATGATGACGCACATTAATGAAAATTCAATTTTCGCTGATGAGCAGTTTGGATTTCGCCTTGGGCATTCAACTACTCATCAGTTGTTGAGAGTTTCAAATTTAATTCGAAGCAACAAATCTGAGGGCTATTCTACTGGCGCTGCTCTTCTAGACATAGAAAAAGCATTTGACAGTGTTTGGCATAAAGGTTTGATTGCGAAATTGAAAAGGTTTAATTTTCCGATTTATATCGTGAAAATTATTCAAAATTATTTGACGGATCGTACTCTGCAGGTATGTTATCAGAATAGCAAATCTGATCAACTACCTGTACGTGCTGGCGTCCCTCAAGGAAGCATTTTGGGTCCAATTTTATACAATATTTTTACTTCTGACTTGCCTGATTTGCCCCCAGGATGTCAGAAATCACTTTTTGCTGATGACACAAGCATCTCCGCCAAAGGCAGAAGCCTTCGTGTCATCACAAGAAGATTACAAAATAGCTTGGATATTTTCAATTCTTATTTGAAAGAATGGAAAATTACTCCAAATGCTGCAAAAACTCAACTTATTATTTTCCCTCACAAACCAAGGGCTGATTTTCTTAAACCAAAAAGTCATCACATTATAAAGATGAATGAGGTAAATTTAAAGTGGGAGGATCAAGTGAAATATCTTGGACTTGGTTTTGACAAAAACCTTACCTACAAGGATCACATTGAAAGTATCCAGGTTAAATGTAACAAATATATTAAATGTTTGTATCCACTAATAAACAGGAATTCTAGACTTTGTCTCAAGAATAAACTGTTAATTTATAAACAAATTTTCAGACCTGCCATGCTTTATGCTGTGCCGATCTGGACAAGCTGTTGCTTAACCAGGAAGAAAAAACTTCAGAGGATTCAGAACAAAATTCTGAAAATGATTCTGAAACTTCCTCCCTGGTTCAGCACCAGTGAACTTCATCAATTAGCCGAAGTTGACACTTTGGACGTTATGTCCAATAAGATAATTGATGCATTTCGACAAAAATCATTGCAGTCTTCAGCTGCATTGATCCGCTCTTTATATAGTTTATAAGTTAGTTTTAAGGTATCCCTTTTCCCTTTTGTACATGTAGGACCTCCTACATTTGAAATCACTGAATTGCGAAAGCTACAATATTTCATGAATAAATGAAAGTTGCTAGTATTTAAAATTGAGGTGAAAAGTCATCGTTTGTGATTGGACACTCAATAATATTTTAACTGAATGAATGTACATGGAAAAAAAAAAAATTTGAATAAATATAAATTAAAAAAAAAAAAAAAAAAAAAAAAACTCAATTTGTAAGAAGCGGCTGCGTGGTCTTGTTTGGTTTAATTATACAAACACACAAACACACACACACACACACACGCGCGCGCGTATACTTACACACAAGCACAAACAAATAAACGGATCTGTTTAGTAATTATATTCAACTCGCAGCTAATGAGTATATTTCAAATTTACATCACTACAAAGATCTACGCTAAAATTTGATAAAATATCAGAAAAATGTGATGAATTCAGTGCATTGGTAGAGAAATATTACATTTCACGTGATTTCACGAAAAAAACTCAAGTTTCAAGAGTTTCACGCGTTCAACGATTTGCTAAAAGACAACACGACAATTTTAAAACACATACACACACACACACACACACACACACACACACACACACACACACACACACACATACGTCAGCAAACACTTAGTCGGCTATCATCGCTGTGACGCTCAGTCAAACCAATCTCACTCAATCATATGCCCCATCGGGAGTGCCATCCATAAATCTGGTTTACGGAAACTTAGAGAGTGACAAGTTTCATGCACATCATCCCCTACAACAACGCAGCGTAGCCTCAGAAATAACCTGCCTCCCACGTATCCATCGAATGTATTCAGAAGCATCTTGTGTACCGATGAAAATATGATACATGCCTTTCAGTAGACACAGACACGGCAAAATACACGTGAAAATACACAAAGTCCCTGGATTGCAGGTTTAAGTAGGTCCACACTCGAAGGAATGAACGGCGAGAAACCGTTTTTGTTAAAGCAGCGAACGGAAATTGCGAATTGCAAGCTAAAGTCTCTGTTCTCTTCTCGGCCAGATAGGGATCTATCACCATCAATCTTAATCTCCCGGTCCCAGTTTCAAGGGGTCAGGGCCTGGTGGTTGGTGGTGGGATGCTGGAAAGTTTCACACTTACCTCCCGGTTTACCCATTTTCCTCATAATGATCATCGTCAGCGAAGACGTTATCATTCGTTCATCACCGTAGCGGAACTGTTGTTGACTTGTGAGTGCCATGCCGATCATTGCTGCGTTAAGGTGAAGCCGTTGATCGTTTTCGGAGATAATTGATCATCACTTTAAAATATTCTGTACAAAATTCAATTTAACGAATTTCTGCACCAAAACGAATCAGCATGTGCTGGTTGTTGCCTTATTGAAGCCACTGAAAGAATTTTTGATCTAAATCAAATGTGTCTCAAAATTTATATAATTTTGTGGAACAATCATTAACGTCAGAAATGAACTCAAATCACTCAAAGTTCATTTTGTGAGTGACTTTAACATTTCGGCCTAGTTTGACAGCTACATTGTCCCCAGTTTTCTGTGGGAAAGAAAAGGAGGCGAATACTTTTTGAAAATCATACCTGTCAAAATTCCTTGCCTCAAAATTTTGTCGTGAGTTGCTTTTCTCCTCTATTTTCATGAAAGTTGTCTTACTTCATGGAAACTATGTTAGAAAGGTACCATAAGTCATTTATTATCTCTCTTCAACGTTTTATTAGACAAAATGGCTTGTTTGCTAAGGTGGCCCATTCTGCCTCGCACCCTAGAAAAGTAGCCGAAAAACAGTTTTTTTAATGCATAAAAAGTAGTTTTAAGCTAAAAGTTTTCTTCAATTGCCCCGAATTGTTACAAGCTCTAAATTTTTATGAACTCGCACGCGCTTTAAGAGCACGAGAGCCCTTTGCGTTACGGTTTCACAGAACAGCCTATGCTAAGCACGGTCCTATCAACAGAATGATGGAGACATATAACAAATACAGTGACACCATTGATTTTACTATGCATTAATCCGCCTCCCGGGTCTCCTAAGTGTAAAAGTATGGCACGGGGAGAGGGCACCGAAAACCTATATTTTCACTTAGAACTTTTTGAGTCCACCTCGGGATTCGAACCGGCGACCTCTGGATTGTGAGTCCAGTGCGCGGTCCGATTGACCCACACAGGTAGACAAGACCAAAGAAGATAGTTTATAACTTAAAAATAATGTTCATCTGTAGTTAGAAATTAAACAATGATCAATGTAGTGGGTCTCGTGGCGCAGGGGTAGCGGCTTCGGCTGCCGATCCCGATGATGCTATGAGACGCGGGTTCGATTCCCGCCTTATCCACTGAGCTTCTATCGGATGGTGAAGTAAAACGTCGGTCCCGGTTTCTCCTGTCTCGTCAGAGGCGCTGGAGCAGAAATCCCACGTTAGAGGAAGGCCATGCCCCGGGGGGCGTAGTGCCAATAGTTTCAATGTAGTCTACGTTTGTTTGACGAAATAAATAAATAAATTAAGGTAGTGTCATTATATCACTTACATAAATTAACAAATTTTATAAATCTGGATAGCCCATTCTTTATTTAAAATTTGGTACACAACAAACATTATTAACCTTTTACAACGTGCTAAAATATCATCTGACAGCTGCCAGTTTAGATAAATCGATGCCAGTTTTATTTATGGACCCTGCTTCCGAGCAAACAATCTCACAATTTCTTGACTGGGTGACAAAAGCTTCTTAAGTGAGTCTGACCTTACCATAAACACAGCTCAAGCTGCCAGCTGGAGTCGCCCTGATATTGGGAAACTTTTGGAATAAATTAATAAAGCACTTCTATGTCATTCGATGAACTTACCAGGCAGTGTACCGAAAGGCAGTCTTGCAAATAAAAGTCAACTTCCTGAGTAGCAGCAGCTTCTTGTGCCATTTTCCCGGAACTGTGCTGAAGCCCCGACAATAACGCCAACCAGTTGGCAGTCTTGGTTGGGCGACTGCGACAAAAAAGCCTATTATTGTTATTAAGGACGAACGAACCAACGGGGAGGATCTCCCCTCGTGATTGTTTGCGTTTTTTCGTGGAAATAAGTTTATTCCTGGTTTGCTTGGTAGGAAAACATTTTCCCCTACTTTGAGTCACTTTGGCGTGATTGTTGGTACGATTGAATGAACAAACAGCACCATTGTAAAAACTTACTATTGTGATTTCATTGTAATAGATTTTATTTATACTTAAACACAATTGGATCAAGAAAACCCATAAAATACATTGTTTGTAATTTAATCCTAAAAAGAGTCTTAAAACAGTCGCGATAAACTAAGGAAAAACTACCTTTATTTCACGCAGTTCGACGACAGTTTATTGGGCACTTCCTTCCTCCTCACTAGCACGTCTCCCTTCCCACTTCCTTACTTCCTAGATCCTACCTCACGCGATCTTCCTCTTCCTTCTTCCTTCTTCTGCGGGGCCCCGATCTGCACTGCGGCCGTTGTTTTTCCGTCCGGATGACCGTTCGGAGTGGCTTCTCGGTCGTCGGACGGGTCCCTTCGACTTCTGCTCCTGCTTCTCGGACCTTTCGCCAGCCGTCCGTGTCCTTCCTCAGCGTGTAACGATGCGGCAGAGCAGAAACCAACGGGGTTTCACGGGGGAAAATTGGGGTAAACCCGAGAGGTCCTAGGGCAAGAGGGATTTGAAGATGGCGTTAGAGCGATGGCGGTCGGGATCAGGGTTCACTAGGAGAGTTGTTGTGGGGGACTATCTGCTCTCCGCGGAACATACCACGGTTCCGGGCACTTCCTGACGCGGTCAATACACTGCGGTCGCTGATCCAACTCCGGGACACTGGCCTGGTTTCGGCTGCGATTGACCATAGCCTCTTCGTCGTACAACACCGGACTTAATGATGGCGCAATTCTGGTCACTTCGTCCTGAACCCTCCTGATCCGAGACCCGTCAACTTTCCTCTCTTTTCGCACTCTTTCGCCACCCGATGTTTTCCACGACGAAATCGGGTGGTGGCTAGCGGCAACAACGCACTGCGTGGGACTGGCAGATCTGGGAGACGTCCAGGTAGCTTTCCGTCTACTAACACGAACATCTTTTAGCATAACATTTACACAAATACGCGACGAGTCACACAGGTTACAACACATTACAGGACAATCATGTAAATTTCCATTTCCTCTGTTATTCCAAATCACCACTTTCGAAAAAAATAATTTTCATATCAGAAACTTATTTTGTCATTAATAAATAGGTTGTTTGTCAGTTTTCCCGCCCGTGCGGATCAATCGGACCGCGGTTCGAAACCACTTAGGATCCCAGGACGAAGAAGTCCTTGTAGATAAAAGGAAGGCACTAGTGGTTGGTACTAACAATAGTGGCCGACAGTTATAAAGTCAACGTCGTTTTTGTTTGTCAGTTTGGCATGTATATTTTTCGTTTTATTAAAATTGATATTCTTCTAGAATCCAAAGTATGGCCCGCGGGCCAAACGTGGCCCGCGAGGTGATTTTTTGTGGCCCGCGGACCCATTTTGAATGATCATGTAAAATGGCCCGTTGACCATTTGTAGTGAGTTATAATTTTTCAAATGAAATTTTATTTAAAACTTTTTTATTCTATTTTTTGCTGGTATAAACCAAATGATTTATCCATATTTTGATCCCCATTTTACGACACAAATATTTTGTTCAAAAATCTTTTTATTCGGGATTCAAATTCATTACGGTTTGATAACGAATCTGATTGATTACCATCTGATTCAGGCAGACAAAATGTTGAAATTGGAGAAATAAGGCCGTTCCAAAATTTTACAAAGCTTTTTCTGTCCAACCCTCCCCCACCCTTCAAAATCGGCTCGAAAAATAAGAGACAAATAATATTAAAAAAAAAACTTCAAAATTTCAATGAAAATTTAAGAACAATTTTGAGCATGTTTGGGTTTATTCAAAACTAATTTGAATTATAGAATTTTCGATGAAGTGTTTTTACGTTGAAATGCTTTTTTTGTCGAATCCTCATTTTTAGAAAATAATTATTGGTAATCAACTGTGCTGGGTGTATAATACATTTTCTATTTTTTTATTGACATGTGGATATTCTGGCTTGTAATTTCATATTTTTATTTTTCTGCCTTCACTCAATCATGGCTAGAGTGGAGAGACAAAAACTTTTTTAAATATTAGCATCGGCCTAATTGTGGGAAAATAATTTTGCAACGATTTTTCATTAGTTACACTAAAGATAAAATTACGCCGTTACATAAATTGTTCATATTTCATGTCACCAATTTGAAATTTAAAACAAACTTCAAAATTTCTATGAATTTCAACTCAATACAAGTTTTTTAAATACCATAAACAATAAAATCAACAAATCTGATGGAAAACTGTAAATTTTTGATTGATATTTTTTTAAATAATGAAAATGTTCAAAAAATAACAGAAATTTCCAAATACTTAATACTTTTTTAGTATATTTTAAATAAAAATAATGTAATTTAATTTTTTAAATAATCTCTTTGTACGTTGTACGTTGTACGGCCCGCAAGCTATTTTGAGCTTAAAATTTGGCCCGGCTTCCAAAAACTTTGAGCACCCCTGATTTAAATCGTATCACTCCTTCATCAATCCAGCACCGCACATGGTTTAGGCTAACCTAAAACATGAAAACACTTAAAAGCATCCGCACCGCACTCACATTCGCAAAATGCTTTTAAAAACTTCCCAGATAAGCAAAGTTCGCAGATGGCAAAGCGAAAAGCTTTTATCGTATTATTGTAATGCCTGTTTTTTGTACCTTTTTTCCGCCCACACCCACCCTCCAAACACGGCCATTTCTGGGAAGTTGGCGTTTTATCATAGGACACAGCCCCCACAGACCTCTGATCGACAGTCACCTGTCCCCGCCGGAACGGCTGATGTTAGTAGGATTGTAATAGCCGTAAGGTAGGTTCATCTGCGGGAACAAAATCGATAGTCACTGTTTGAGCGGTTTCGGCGCAGGTCGCGATGGCAGGTTCAAGGTCACTGGGGATCCATTTCGACGGAAATCGTTAACTCATCCGAAGCCGGAATGAATAATTGAGTATATGCTAATGTTCAGAGCCTTTGAGATTAATTTTACACTGTCAATCTACAAGGTTTTCTGCTGGCTAGTTAAGATGAGATTTTAATTTCTTGTAGATATTTTAAGTGCAAATCAAGCTCAGATTTTACTCCCATACGCTCTGAACTTTAACTATGTTTTCATGAGGTGCAGAGAAACTTCTGCAAAGGTTTGCAAAACATACACCCACGCTCCTCACAGACCCAAAAACCAAGAAACCAACACAACACAACTTTTTGGTAAGTAGCTTGAAGAAAATAAACTTTCCGACCGAGAATCATATCCGATGAAGAACCCGGAACAAGAATGATTCCCTCTGCGGCGTTGTGTTGGACTCTGCGGTTCATTTATGAACACATCACTTATTCCCATTCGGGCGGATACAACTGGAAGAGGAAATGGCAGGAAAGACACAGAAATTATGATTAACGACTTTTGGGAGAGTCTGCTGGAATAATTAATATTTGCAGATATTGTGGCATTATAACGAACTTTAGTTTGATTTGGATTTAGAGCAATTCTCTACCAAAACCGGAAATGGATTTTATTTGTATTTTTTGATTTGGCTCAAACTTTGTGGGGGCCTTCCCTATGACCAAAGAAGCCATTTTGCATCATTAGTTTGTCCATATAAATTTCCATACAAATTTGGCAGCTGTTCATACAAAAATGGTACGTATATATTCGAAAATCTGTAACTTTTGAAGGAATTTTTTGATCAATTTGGTGTCTTCAGCAAAGTTGTAGGTATTGTTAAGGACTATTTAGAAAAAAATAGGTACACGGAAAAAAAAATTTCCCGATTTTTTTATTAACTTTTTTTTTCACAAAAACTCAAATTCCCAAAATACGTATTTTTTGATTTTCGAGATTTTTTGATATGTTTTAGGGGACTAAAATCCGCAACTTTTGAGCTATAGAGAAACATGGTCAAAAAATCTGCCGCCGAGTTATGATTTTTTGAAAAACTGGTGATTTTTGGAAAAAATCGAAATTTCATACATAAAATTTTTTTGACCTCATTTTTTTATGCAAAATTAAATTTGCAATCGAAAAACACTTTACAGATTTTTTGATAAAGGGCTCCGTTTTCAAGATATAGCCACCGAAAGTTTGATTTTAGCTAAATATTTGCAGTTTTTCAATTTTTAAAAATAGTGACCATGAGTGACCATTTCTAAACATATTTTTTTTGAAAAGTTCAGAAAATTTGCTATAAAATTGTCTAAGAGACATTGAAGATTGGACCTCTGGTTGCTGAGATACAGCGGCTTAAAGAAAAAGAAACACGAAAATTGAAGTTTTCTAAGTCTCACCCAAACAGCCCACCATTTTCTAATGACGATATCTCAGCAATTAATGGTCCGATTTTCAATGTTCATACATGAAACATTCGTGAAATTTTCCGATCTTTTCGAAAAAAATATCTTGAAAAAAATTAAATCAAGACTAACATTTTAAAAGGGCCAAACTTTGAATATTATGCCCATTAAAAATGCTAGCATTGATTTAATTTTTTTCAAAATATTTTTTTCGAAAAGATCGGAAAATTTCACGAATGTTTCATTTATTAACATTGAAAATCGGACCATTAATTGCTGAGATATCGTCATTAGAAAATGGTGGGCTGTTTGGGTGAGACTTAGAAAACTTCAATTTTCGTGTTTCTTTTTCTTTAAGCCGCTGTATCTCAGCAACCAGAGGTCCAATCTTCAATGTCTCTTAGACAATTTTATAGCAAATTTTCTGAACTTTTCAAAAAAAATATTTTTAGAAATGGTCACTTATGGTCACTATTTTTAAAAATTGAAAAACTGCAAATATTTAGCTAAAATCAAACTTTCGGTGGCTATATCTTGAAAACGGAGCCCTTTATCAAAAAATCTGTAAAGTGTTTTTCGATTGCAAATTTAATTTTGCATAAAAAAATGAGGTCAAAAAAATTTTATGTATGAAATTTCGATTTTTTCCAAAAATCACCAGTTTTTCAAAAAATCATAACTCGGCGGCAGATTTTTTGACCATGTTTCTCTATAGCTCAAAAGTTGCGGATTTTAGTCCCCTAAAACATATCAAAAAATCTCGAAAATCAAAAAATACGTATTTTGGGAATTTGAGTTTTTGTGAAAAAAAAGTTAATAAAAAAATCGGGAAATTTTTTTTTCCGTGTACCTATTTTTTTCTAAATAGTCCTTAACAATACCTACAACTTTGCCGAAGACACCAAATTGATCAAAAAATTCCTTCAAAAGTTACAGATTTTCGAATATATACGTACCATTTTTGTATGAACAGCTGCCAAATTTGTATGGAAATTTATATGGACAAACTAATGATGCAAAATGGCTTCTTTGGTCATAGGGAAGGCCCCCACAAAGTTTGAGCCAAATCAAAAAATACAAAAAATAAAAATGGTCGAAATCGGCCGGTTTTGTAGAGAATTGCTCTTTATTTGAAGACGAAATCATCAAGTTGGTCGGAGAAAAATGTTTTATAACTACTACTGCCTTTGTTCTTTGCATCGTTTGTAATACTTGTAAATAATGTTTTAATAATTATGTAAACAATCGAGGAAACAGTAAAACGGGAATTTCCAAATTTCCAAATATTTGGATTGTAAAAAACGTTTCGGCTCATGGATAAGGGTTATTTGAAAACAATTGAAATAATTTTACTAGAACTCAAACTTGGGGTAACATCGATAGGATTTCAATTTATTTTTTTAATATTGATTAACCATTAAGACTTGTTTTAAATTAAGCAATTCTCTACGAAATCAGCCGATTTCGTCCATTTTTATTCCTTTGTATTTTTTTATTCGGCTCAAATTTTATGGGAATTTTACAAAATATACCAAAGAAGCCATTTTGTGTCAATTTTGGCAGCTGTCCATACAAAAACGATACGCAAATACTCGAAAACCTGTAACTCTTGAAGAATTTTCTGATCGGTGCTCCGCCAAATTTTAGCATGATCAGAAAAAGTCGATTTCGAGTGGTGTGTTCATGTTAAATAACCCGTTTCTATTAAATTTCTGAAGTAAAATCCTTGGTCTTAAACATTGGAATCTGTGTTTTACAAGCAAAAAAAGCATTACTTAAAGTTAATTCCAAAAATTCGTCTTTTTATTTTTGATTTTTTTATGTCTTAGGAAACTGAAAGAGCACCTTGAGATAGAAAAAAAAGTTATATGAATATTATATGAACCAAGGTAATATGCGATGCTTGAAAAATATGTCCGAACAAAATTTAAAATCATTTTCAAATAGGTAATTCTCTACCAACTCACACGAAATCGGGAAAAATTGCCGACCCTCTTTGATTTGCGTGAAACTTTTGTCCCTGATCACGAATCCGAGGTCTGTTTTTCGATATCTCGTGACGGAGGGGCGGTACGACCCCTTTCATTTTAGAACATGCGATAATAGACATGTTTCGCAATCATTTGCAGCCTGAAACGGTGATCGCGATTTTACGAACTTTTTTTTTCGTAAAATTGCGTTAACTCGTGATGGTTACAAGCAAACCCCTTATGGTTATATTTCAAATTTTTGTAATTGTCTGCTCTAAAATGAAAAAAAAAATGTTGTTCTAAGTGAAAAATTATCCTTATGGGCTAATGCAGATACAAAAAGTACATTAAATTGCCCCTGAAATGACATGTTCCAAAAATTTGTACAATTGAGTAACGGAAAATGGCAGTGTTTTTATAACCCTTTTTGTGTTTTTATACGAAATATATATATTTTTTTCGGAAATTTGAGTACGCCATCAAATTGGGCGTCTAATTTTACATAAAAGTCTCTTTGACATAAAATTTCTTTCTCATCACCGTTGCAGGCTGCAAATTATTGAAAAACATGTCTTTTATCGCATGATCAAAAATGAAAGGGGTCGTATGAATGAACTGATTTTTTTTTTAATAAAGTGCACCGTCTTTAAGTTATAATATTTTTTTGTCGTGAATTTACTAACAAATTCACACCTGTGTGTGCCACAGAAATTGGGTCGTTGATTTTTTTAAATTAAATATGTCTTTTTGAATTCCTTATAATAATTACATTTCTTATACATGCGAAGTGGTATGGCTTAATGCTCTTCATCTTTATTTTATTTTTCGTTTTATAACTATCTGTTCGCATTCATTTATTTACTTCAAATTGTTTTACATTTTTGCATTGAATTGAATACATTTGAGTTAAAAAGATAAAAAAATACTTCAACAACTAATCCTAACTTAAAACTTAAATAAAAATTCTTTGAATTATTCAAAATCATTAGAACGAGTAAACTTCGAACTATATTTTAAGATAAATCCTCCAAGCGTTCTTACTTCTTCCTGGCGAGTTTTGCACCCACGCAGTGTTGTTGTCATCTCGATGAAAATGTTCAGAAGTTTCTGTGGTGAAAACAGGTCACTACCTCCTTCATCCGTTGATGTTGGTTGGTTTTCCCTCGGTTGCTGACTGAAGCCAGGAGGTGTTGTATTCTCTGCAACTTTTTGCCGCTGATTCAACGGCAATGGCTGCAGATTTGGAACCACTCGAACAGATCCCCCCTTCTGGTGACGCCAAAGCAGGAAAATCCACATCCGTGAATGCTGGTGGTGTTTTGCGACGATTTGGTTGTTGTCTCGTCGTCGCTTGCTGCCGAATTTTTACAAACTCAGCAATTGATGCATTCGATGTTCTCGTGGATTGTGTTGCAATTTTGAGTTTTGTGCTCACCTCCGCAGGTTGCACAACGACTCTTGATGAAACAGTTCCTTCCACCATGTCCAAACTGCAAGCAGTTCGAACATTGCGTTACGTCACGGTGCACTGGACGATAACGTTCCCAAGTCACGATGATGTTGAAAATTGTCCGAACTGCTTTCAGCTCAGACGGCGTTGTCGATCCTTTCTCGAGATGAACCAGGTACAGTTGATCACGATACGTGATGTCCTTGTTGTGTCTCGTCATCTTAAAGACTTCGATCACGTTCAACTTAAGAGTTTTAAGCTCTTCTTTCAGCACACTCACATCCATGTCGTACAGGCCTCGGAGGACCTGTTTCATGGGGCGTTTACCTGGATCGTCATGGCTGTAGTATTCAATCTTTGTGTTGTTCAGGAAATCCCGAACGTAGTTGTAATCCTTTCTGCCAGGTAGCAGAATTTTGAGTCCATCAGCACACAAGCGAATGTGTACCGATCCTGCTAGTGAGGACCGCCTCTTTTTCTTGCCGTTAGGCATTTTTTGCATTTCTTAGCACTTACACAGAAAAAAAAACGAAATCGTGAATTAAGTTCACGAATGTGAGAACCACGAAAGAATTTATTCATGAGTATTTGCATTTGCACTATAAACGTGAATATATTCCTTCGTGGTTCTCGCATTCGTGAATTTAATTCACGATTTCTAGAATTGTTTTTTTTCCGTGTATTTGGTGTTGGAGGGACGCACGTTTGAGTTGGGTTGTTTGATATCTCTGTATAGCAATTTTTTTTGGATCATGTGTCATGCTGGTTTTTGAAGCCCTATCGCCCGATGACAGCTAATATGTTTCTCAAGGTCAGCTACAGCTCGAGCTCAGTTTATGTTTGCTTCGGGACACTGTGACGAGGAAATCGACATTTTTAGTCAAATTATATATATTTTTTTATTGGGCCTAGAAAGCCTCATAGGCAATCCGGGTGATATTTGTATAAAAAATAATATTTTTTCCAATCTGAAATATATTTTTTTAAAAGAGATGCTACCAAAACAGTTTTCTAAAAATAGAAAAATTTCATACAATTTTTCATGTTTTAATTTTGCAAAATATTTGTTTTTCTCAGTGCCATAATGATCCGTCATTTTTCTACTTGTAATATTCTAGAATCTATTTTTATGTTGAAAAATGATACGTTTGTAACTTTTTCCGCATTTTCTAAAAAAATAATTTCGAAATTTTAAAATCTATCCCAACATTATAAAATGTCAAGAAGTTTCTCTTGCTTTAGAATTTTGAAATAATTTGCAGACAATTTCACAAATGTTTAAAATTTCAACATTGAAAGTTGAACCAATCGTTTCCAATATATCACGATTTAACTATAAAGAATAGGGTGGGTCATTTTTTTCGAAAGTGCTCGGATCCGGCTGAAATAAAGTCCATCTTGTAGAGGGTACCCATAGGGACTCTCATACCAAATTTGAGCTCATTTGGTTGAAAACTGGCTTGTCGCTCGGGGGTTAAAGTTTACATGGAAATTACTATGGAAAACGCGAGCTTTAACTTCAAACGCTCCTACAGGCTAAGCGACAAACTATAGTCCACACTTACACTAGGTAGCCGTGTCGGGGGTGGTCCAAGGAACATTTTTCTCTAAGGGTTCATGGTCATCCGTTCAACCCTGAGCTTGCGCAAAGCCGAAACATCCGGCGACGCCGGAATCCTTCGGAATCTCAGTTTTAACGTCAACGCATGCTACGAAACTATGACAGAAGCATTGTTTGAATGAATGAAAAACGCGACGCCGAACGTCAACAAACTAAAATGGAAGCAATAAGTGAGGGGTTGCGCTCTCCCAACAAGGTGTTTTTACTTGAAAATATGGTAATAAAATTTAATAAGCAATTTGAAAATAAAATTCAGCGGATCGGATCAAAAAGCTAAGCTCTGATGAGTCCAGTTTCAGATCAAGTGGAAGGGCTGCGAGGATTCCGGAAACTCCTGGGAACCGGAGGAAAATCTCAACTGGCAGGATCTTCTGGAAAAAAATGCGCGCGAGGAAGGCGAAAAGTGGGCCAGCAGCCACGGCAAGCGATCTTCGACGGACTCTTACAAGGACTCTTACTCAAACATGAATCGGGCCGGAGAAGATGTTGAGAAAGCACCACCGAAACTGTAGAGTCTGCCAAGAGCGTCAAAAAGTTTGACGCTGGAGGACATAGCCCCAGCTCCGGTGGTTCCGGTTTAAAGCACAAAGGCCAAAAACGGAATCGAAAAGGACACGTGGCGGAGAAGTTGGAAGGAGTGACCGAAGAGGACGGCGAACGGCTGTTCCTGGTTCACTGGAAGGGAGTCGATGAGGTGGAACTGTTTCAGTCCAGGATCGTTCAGAACGTGCTCCTAAGCTACAAGAGCCGTATCATCTGCAACAAAGCACCCAAAAAAGCGTTTAGTAGAAGTTCAAGTAATACAATGTATGTGAGAAACATACTAAAGAATATAGTTTTTTTTTTAATTTATTTTGTAGACCAATAAAAGTTATTTTATTCTTTTTATGAATATCTTCAACATTGCACAGTGGTCGGAAACGCAAATTTAGCAGGAATAATTTATTTCCGCTTCAGGGATGCATTTTCGAGCTTCGGTGTCTAAGAAGCATTTGTTAAAAATGAAATTCTACATCTTTTGGTCAAAACGATATTAGGGTGGTTCAACAATTTCTAATATTTTCAAAAACTATCTTCGCTTCTAGATGAGATAGAGGTATACTTTCTTCAACAGTATTGTAGTACTAGCCATTTCAAACAACTTTGTCGAAGACACCAAATCTCTATCTCTTAATCTGATCATTCTACAGCATTTTATATGAAAAGCAGTAGGGTGGCCCATCTAAAAAGTGTTTTTATTGCGTATCTTTTTTGTATTATTTTTGGCAATTTTGGTGTCTTCGGGACATATTTAGAGCATAAAAATACGCGTCTTTTGAAATGTCAACGAAGTCGCTAGGTTATTTTGGTAAAAAGTTACAGCGTTTTTAAAGTTTTTAATAGGCCTTTTTCAAATGTTTGTATCTTTTCGAGGGGGACACAAAAAAATACGCTCCGCGGTGCATCTGAAAGCTCAAAACTTCTTCTTTAATATGAATATAACATCTCAAAAGGTTTTTTTTTAAACTCAAGTTACAGCGATTTAAAAATGGTCATTTTATGAGATTTTGTACCGTGCTCTATGAGAAAATTTACATGAATATCGCATTAATCAGTATCAAAACTGCTCTCAGTGAGCTCAAATGCAGGTAAAATTGATTTGTGGACAAACGTGGTTTTTATGGCAACTAGGGTGGTCTTAGATGACCTAGGGTGGTTCATATTCGTTCACTCTTATAAAATATGTTTGTTTTAAATTCGCATAGAAAGAAAATTAAAAAAAAACATTTGAAATTTAAATACATAACCTCTTTTAAATAGTAAAGCAGCTGAGGATATGATATCTGATTAGGGTGGCTCAAATTAATTAGAAAATAAAAAGATTAAAGATTTTATTATTTCTCTACGTTTACTTAAATCGACTTTTATTTGTATTTTTTAATAGGATAAAACTTTCCATGCATTTTCTTTGACAAAAGGAGTCATTTTGTATAATTTGTATGCCAATACGAGGATCCTTTTCCAATTTATATCTTTTTACCTAAAAATGCAAATTCATTATTTTCGGTGCATTTAATAAAAAAAATTAGTACCAGGTTTTACAACAAAACCTGAACACTAGCCTAAAAGATGTTTCCCAACAAATATAAAAAAAATCAGAAATAAAATAAGAGTTTTCGGAAACCAACTTCAATCAACTTCTAATATCAATTTCTAAAGTGTGCATTTTTCCTTGAAACTATTTTTAAGGGTTCAAATCATAACCTACCACTTTTTTAAGACGCTAAATCGATAAGAAAATGTATCATGTTTACGAATATTCACATTCCTATTTTGTATGGGCAAAATTGTATGAAGCTTTGTATGGAACAACTAATGATGCAAAATTGCACCCTTAAACACAGTAAATGCATGGAAAGTTTGATCATATTAAAAAAAAACACAAATAAAAGTCGATTTACGAAAACGTAGAGAATTAATAATATGTTAAAATACATTTTCTAACGAATAAAATCTTTAATCTTTTTATTTTCTAATTAATTTGAGCCACCCTAATCAGATATCATATCCTCAGCTGCTTTACTATTTGAAACAGGTTATGTATTTAAATTTCAAATGTTTTTTTTTTTAATTTTATTTCTATGCGAATTTAAAACAAACATATTTTATAAGAGTGAACGAATATGAACCACCCTAGGTCATCTAAGACCACCCTAGTTGCCATAAAAACCACGTTTGTCCACAAATCAATTTTACCTGCATTTGAGCTCACTGTGAGCAGTTTTGATACTGATTAATGCGATATTCATGTAAATTTTCTCATAGAGCACGGTACAAAATCTCATAAAATGACCATTTTTAAATCGCTGTAACTTGAGTTTAAAAAAAACCCTTTTGAGATGTTATATTCATATTAAAGAAGAAGTTTTGAGCTTTCAGATGCACCGCGGAGCGTATTTTTTTGTGTCCCCCTCGAAAAGATACAAACATTTGAAAAAGGCCTATTAAAAACTTTAAAAACGCTGTAACTTTTTATCAAAATGACCTAGCGACTTCGTTGACATTTAAAAAGACGCGTATTTTTATGCTCTAAATATGTCCCGAAGACACCAAAATTGCCAAAAATAATACAAAAAAGATACGCAATAAAAACACTTTTTAGATGGGCCACCCTACTGCTTTTCATATAAAATGCTGTAGAATGATCAGATTAAGAGATAGAGATTTGGTGTCTTCGACAAAGTTGTTTGAAATGGCTAGTACTACAATACTGTTGAAGAAAGTATACCTCTATCTCATCTAGAAGCGAAGATAGTTTTTGAAAATATTAGAAATTGTTGTACCACCCTAATATCGTTTTGACCAAAAGATGTAGAATTTCATTTTTAACAAATGCTTCTTAGACACCGAAGCTCGAAAATGCATCCCTGAAGCGGAAATAAATTATTCCTGCTAAATTTGCGTTTCCGACCACTGTGCAATGTTGAAGATATTCATAAAAAGAATAAAATAACTTTTATTGGTCTACAAAATAAATTAAAAAAAAAACTATATTCTTTAGTATGTTTCTCACAAATAGGAATAGTATTCAGGTAAGCTGAAGATAACCGCTTCATAAAGGCTAATTCATCCCTGTTCTGTCCTTCCCGTTGGCTCTTCCGGAGAAAATCCGCCAACGATGCCGCTGGCCCTGTCAGGCGAACCTCAAACCGTCTATTCCGCTGACCCTGTGCGCCGACCAACTGCTTCCCTCCATAAAGTCCAAACGTAACTACCTCCACGTGTTCTCTCCCGCCTTCCTCGCGCGCAATTTTCTCCAGAAGATTCTGGCAGTTGAGATTTTCCTCCGGTTCCTAGGAGTTTCCGGAATCCTCGCAGCCCTTCCACTTGATCTGAAACTGGACTCATCATTAGCTTTTTGATCCGATCCGCTGAATTTTATTTTCAAATTGCTTATTAAATTTTATTACCATATTTTCAAGTAAAAACACCTTGTTGGGAGAGCGCAACCCCTCACTGTTGCTTCCATTTTAGTTTGTTGACGTTCGGCGTCGCGTTTTTCATTCATTCAAACAATGCTTCTGTCATAGTTTCGTAGCATGCGTTGACCGTTAAAACTGAGATTTCGAAGGATTCCGGCGTCGCCGGATGTTTCGGCTTTGCGCAAGCTCAGGGTTGAACGGATGACCATGAACCCTTAGAGAAAAATGTTCCTTGGACCACCCCCGACACGGCTACCTAGTGTAAGTGTGGACTATAGTTTGTCGCTTAGCCTGTAGGAGCGTTTGAAGTTAAAGCTCGCGTTTTCCATAGTAATTTCCATGTAAACTTTAACCCCCGAGCGACAAGCCAGTTTTCAACCAAATGAGCTCAAATTTGGTATGAGAGCCCCTATGGGTACCCTCTACAAGATGGACTTTATTTCAGCCGGATCCGAGCACTTTCGAAAAAAATGGCCCACCCTAATAATGAATCTTTCCAATTTAACACCCTCCGAATTTACAAAAAAAAGATTCATAAACTTAAAATAAAATCTGAAGAGTTTTCAGTTAAACCTCATTCCTGCCAGTTTCTCTTTGCTAAATGGGGCAGACAATGAGCAAATGTGAATGAAAGTCATTACGTTCTATTTGAAGGTGGCTTCTAGAATGAAAGCCACCAGCATTGAGCAACTGAAACTGTTTACCCCGTACCGACCGTTGAATGTTTAACGAAGCTCCCGTGCCGAGGGTAATTATTTTGAAGTGCTTAAATGAACAAGCGCTCTTGATTACCGCTGTATATACTCTCTAAGGTGAGCTCGAGATGATAAAGTTCTGGCGGAAGCTATCCGGCGGAGCGTTTTGTACTGCCACGGCCCCCAAGTGGTTGCCAAATAATTTGAAGAGTTTACCGGGGATCCATGGTGAGTGTTTAAGGTTGGAGAGTTTTCGTTGTGAATTGATTCAACGGAAACAGAGATCTGATTTCAAAATATTTAACTAGATTGATTTCTGTGAAAAGGGGTGTAAAAATTTCAATGTTCGAAAATTTGAGATTTTACTCTTTTTATGATGTGTCTGTACCCAGAAATTTTATCTTTTAATCAACATTGATTGAAAATTCGTAAAAACATACATTTCTAATAAGCGTTAAAACTTAAGCTCAACAAAAGAAAGCTTTTGTACAATATATACTGCTGCTGATGATTAATGATATTCATATGGTATGTTTTGGCAACCTTAGTGTTTCCGGTGACAATGAATCCATAATTCAACGATCCATTCATTATGCAGTTAAAATGGTTCCCACAAAAAGCCCAATCATGTCATCCACACAAACGCACAGCCACACTACAATCAACTTTCGCCATCGTTATTCAACGGCGATAATTTGTTTGATTTCCTCGAAGCCTCGTCTCATCCGACCATTCACTTTTTTTTTGCCAGCATGGCGTCGTCGACTTGGTCCAAATGTAATCAATCAGAGCACAGGGCACGTTTAATTTTCCGCTCCTCGAAATGAGCGCATTTTTATGCTCTGGACGGTGGGCCCAAATAAGATTATTTCAAGAAATTTTTTTCTGTTGATATATTTTTTTAATTTATTATATTTAATAAAATATATTAAATTTAAAAATGATTTTTGTGGATCAAATTTCGACCGAAAATGAATTCACTTAATTTAGTCATTCTAAAAAAGATTTTACTTTTCCAAAAATAAACTCGATTTTTAGTGCTTTGTCATCGTTGCTATAATCAAATGGCAGTTTGTCGGCTTTTGATTCGCCACCACGCTGGTGGTGGTGAACAGCCAGGACTCCCACGGCGTTTGGGGGTGGTGGACTTAAAGGGGGAGAGGCGTTTGGTCTATTAGTAGAAGGGACGTCCAACTCTGGTCGGTGACTGTGGCTGACAGATGGTGACAACTATGTGACGGGGCAAGAGAAGGCAGAAAAAAAAAGTCCAGAGAGAACCAGAAAATGGTTTAATGATTCTCGGAACCAAAGAGGCCGTTTCGGGCGACGATAGGCTTTACGGGCAAGGGGACAACGTTTCTGAATGGGATAGGAAGCGACCAGCAATCGGGAGCAAAAACGTGTCACTGGTATCGCTGTGAAAAAGAGTGAAAATGTCGATATTTAGCCTTTGGGAGAAACTTTATCGATCGTTTGAACTGGTTTGAACAGAATAGAGAAACATGTGCGTAAACATTGTAAGGTGGAACGGTAACTTCAACTCTCTGGTTCTCGGGCGTTACTCAACCAATCGGGACGATTCTTGTTTCCAGCGATTTGTAAGAATGTCTAGATGATCCTAAAATTTAGTAGAACTTGATTTGAACAAATCTGTAATTTCTGCTACCGAAAACATCGTTCCACCTTTTTTAAAACGACTGCCTCTGCGGAATTTTTGGCGATTTTTTTTACACGCGAAAAATAAAGTTGGAACGATGTTTTTGATCGCCAAAATTACAGATTTGATCAAGTTTGGTTCTGCAAAGTTCTAAAATCATCTCGATATCCTAACCCCGAGCATGGGTAAATAACAAGGGAAATGCGTAATAATACCTTTCTCTGGTATCAATACCAAATTTTGGTATTCCTGGACCCTTAAAAATTTGTCTTAAGGATTATGCAAGAGCAAAATGTGGTATCATACCAATTTAAGGTATTGTTTTGATATTGTAAAATTGCAGAATTTTTCAATGGTCGAACACCACATTTTGGTATTATTTTGGTATTAAAGTGTTTTACCAAATTCCTCTGAAACTATGGGAAAATTTTGACCAATTTTGACAAAATAATTAATTTTGCGCTAAAATGATGTCTCAAAGCGAATGCTTTCATTGAAAACCGGAAATTTCAAACTTGATTTTAAACATTTTTGATATACCCCCTACAGAAATGACTTAAAATTGTGGAAAATTTTCTAAGTCAGGATGGCACATTTTGGTATTATTTTGGTATTAAGGTGTTTTATCAATTTCCTCTGAAACTATGGGAAAATGTTGACCAATTTTGACAAAATAATTAATTTTGCGCTTAAATGATGTCTCAAAGCGAATGCTTTCATTGAAAACCGAAAATTTCAAACTTGATTTTAAACATTTTTGATATACCCCCTACAGAAATGACTTGAAATTGTGGAAAGTTTTCTAAGTCAGGATGGCACATTTTGGTATTATTTTGGTATTAAAGTGTTTTATCAATTTCCTCTGAAACTATGGGAAAATTTTGACCAATTTTGACAAAATAATTAATTTTGCGCTAAAACGAGGTCTCAAAGCGAATGCTTTCATTGAAAACCGGAAATTTCAAACGTGATTTTAAACATTTTTGATATACCCCCTACAGAAATGACTTGAAATTGTGGAAAATTTTCTAAGTCAGGATGCCACATTTTGGTATTATTTTGGTATTGAAAGGTTTCATCAATTTTCTCTGAAACTATGGATTTTTTATTTAATTTTTGACGAGATAATTAATTTTGCGCTAAAATGACTTGAAACCCAAAAATGTTAAAGCTGATTTAAATTTTTTTTTCTGATATACCCACTAATATTTTTTTCAAAAACGTTGAAATTTTTCTAAGTTGAAAAACGAGTCAATCAACAGATTATTGAATTTTGGTGAATTTCAATCCAGTTTCATTTTAATAATACTTATTTTTCAATCCTGTTATTTTTCAGAAGCTTCAAGAACTTCAAGTACAGCCGTTCATCAATGACAAATGCATTCGGTGTGGTGAAGAATATCACTAAAAACAACATGGAATCATCAGGTGAGTAGATTTGGTTGTTGCATAAGGATCATTTACGTTTTTTTCACTAACTGCAACTGCTGCACTAAAAATGGTATGAAAATAGCAAATTTTGGTATTACTTGTGCAAATACCAGCGACCAAAATGTGCTCTTGGTTGCCCAGTAATAGATGATAAAATACCATGAAATCAAACCAATATCATGTTTGTGGAAGACCACAGGAATACCAAAATATGATTTTCCAAGGGCGCGGGAATACCTAAAATTAAAACCATGACAATACCAAGTTTTGGTATTCAAGCAATGTTCAAAAATCCAGAAGACCTCAACTTGGTATTGAAATGATTTTATTTTGTGATATTATTTTACCTTTGGAATAACATGGTATGGTATTGTTGTGCCCTTCCACATACAAGCTTTTGGTATGATTTCATGGTATTTTACCATCTATTACTGGGCAACCAAGGGCACATTTTGGTCGCTGTTATTTGCCCAAGTAATACCAAAATTTGGTATTCCCGTGTTATTTACCCCTGCTCGGGACCATTCACTGGAAACAAGAATCATCTTGATTGGTTGAGTTATGCCCGAGAACCATTGAGTTGATGTTACCGTTCCAACTTTTTTGGAACCTTGGGCGTTGGAATGTTACCATACGTGCACTTTATTCATATTTCTTACCGTATAATTTTTGTATTTGATGCCAGAAAAACTATTGAATTGAATAGAAAAACTAAATTCCAAAAATATTGTGAAGGCAATACTTTGGAACTTTAGTAGGATCAACTAATACACCCACAGTTAAAGACCGAAAGGATAGTGCTTCCTAATTGAAACGAGAGGAAAGTACTGTTTCGCGAGAGTACCTCTTGCACTTACAGCAACAACACATCATGTTCATTCGTTCATTGAAACGAACAATTCCGATCAGTGGCTTATATAGACAAATGCCCACCCGGGCAGACGATAATAACAAAATTCTGGCAAATTTCAATAACAAATACTGTTAAAGTAACAGAAAGTGATATGGAATATTTATGAAAAATCCATTTCCATAATAGTTTAACAACAGTTTATGTTATCATAACAAAATTTGTCATTGGTCTGATATTTGTTGAAGGCCAAAACAACTTTTGAATATTTTTTTTTTGTTATGGAAGGATACCTCCAACTGTTATTGGGATGATCGGATTAGTTGTTAAAATAACAAAAAATAATAACAAACATTTGTTCGAAGAATAATTAAAAATGTTATTAGTCTGTTATAACAATAACCATCCAAAAACAAACATTCATAACGACGAATAACAAATTTTGGTATAAATAATATAAAATGTTTTTGGCCTAGTATTTTCAAATATCAAAAAGTGTTATTCCCAAGTTATTTCCGTTTGCTCGGGCATCGCTTATTCAACGAACCATGCACCCAAAGTTAAAGAACGAGGGGATAGTCTTCACGAAAAGAAATGTGAGGAAAGTGCTATTTTGCGAGAGTATAGTCCTCTCGCGTGTTCATTCGTTCATTGGAACAGTTCATCCTATTGAGTAGCTTATATGGACACATGACCGCCACTTAGTCACCGAACCATGGTAGTCCACACGGCAAAGACACGGTTCAATATGCCGAAGGTCTTGGGTTCGAGTCTCGGTACCGGTACTTTTTTTTATGGATAAACTTTTTTTGAAGATGAACCCATGAGTAAAGTACTCTTGGTAATTTCGGGATTTATTCTCTCAGTCCGCACACAGAACCATTTTACTACCGAATCGTGCTCTTTATCCTCTCGTATGCCGATGTCCAGTTCTGGGTGTGGTGGCCGATACGGTGAAGCCACGGATTTGGTAAGCCTTAGGTCTTGCGCTCGATTCGCAAAATTGATACTTTTTTTGAAGGGTGAACATTCTGGAAAATTAACCCCATTAGGATATATTCTCGGCCTTTTCGGGATTTATCCTCTCTGTCCGTTCACAGTACATCTTAACTACCGAGCCGTGTTCTTTATCCTCTCGTATGCTGATGCCATGTTCTGGGTGCTTCTTGAACAGAATACTCCAATTCAGCTTAGTTTCACATTTTGTGATACAAGTGTTAAATAGTCAGGAAAATTCTCGTATGTTTGGCAGGTTAAGCACTCGCTCCTAACTCCATCCCTTTTGCTGATTTTCACTATTCAAACAGCAAATTTTGCAAAACTTTTGATTGAAACTTACCTGCTCACTTCTTATTAAGCTACTCGATTTCAGTTGTAAACGCTTTTAATGAGCTGTAATTAAATGTCAAAGTGCTGATATGGCAACATTAGATGCACGCTTGAATTAAATGCTTTTCCCCTATTTCCTTTAAAAAAAATCCCGGACGCTTTATTCTCTCGTTTATATTGGTGTTAAAACAGCTAAAACGGCCACATAAATATATACGAAATTCATTCTTGCCACGGCCGGTGACAACAGCGACATTCCGTTCCATTTTGTCATTCCTTTTCCGTTCTTCGTTTCAGTTCCTCCGGCAGCGTTCGTGAACGCCCCTTAGCGTAATGATTCGAATTCCCGGACGCTTCGAAACCCGGACACTTCATTTTGTTTTCTCAAATATTTGGATATAAGTTCGCATTATGAATGTCAAAACTGTGTTATTTGATGCATTCCAACATCAACTTTCATTTAAAGTTGGTTTGAATGCTGTAGTTAATGCCAAAACAATTAAATACAATAAAATTATAAGTTTACCACAAATGCGAAACATTTCACTTGAAATATTTCATAGGCGTTCGAAGCACCGGGAAGGCAAAGCAGAAATTTATGGTTTTGATTTCCTTAAATTCTAGCAAATTTTTATATAAACTATCGATTGTTTTGATGTTAACAGCTTTTTTGAGACCTAAAAGATGCCACTCACTAACATTTCAGTCCAAATTTGTGCGATTCATAAGTAAAATCGAGTGTCCGATATTCGAAGCAAAAGTGTCTGGATTTGGAATCAGATTTTATCAGTGTCCGGATATTTCTACATTTCCAACTTTTTACATGATTTTTTGCCAGCTAGGGTATATGACCCTATTTTGGACCTAGTACCTATTTTGGACCTATTTTTTTAAATTGAGTTAATTCAGGCTTTTGAAGTAGGATTTAACTGAATCCAAAGAACAGAAAGTTTAAGCATGGTCATTTTCTAGCTTACATCTTCCAAAAATGGTAACATTTTTGATTATTTTCGATTTTTCAGCCACTTTTTTCAATTCCATCCGCATTTCCTATCATTTTCCTGGCACATCGATTAGGTCCAAAAATTTCAGCCTCGTTGCTTACCAGTTTTGGCTCGTGACACCTTGCACAACTTTCTGTTTTTCACTGACATCAAGCTAATTTCTGCCGGTTTCCGAGCAATGGAAGTATTGTTTATTTAATACTTATATGTTTTAAGTGACTAAACCGTTGAAATTACTGATCTATAGTTTAAAAAAACACAATTGAAAAAATATTTTCAAATCAGCCGCGTTGGATCAGTTTTTGGAGCTACTTTTCCGTCGGTTCAAGGCTATCACCAACACATGTATAACAAGGTGTTGCCAGTTTTGTTTATCAAATTATTTCGAAATTTCATTGATATTAAATGATAAATTTTAATTTAATATTTTGGATTGCATTTCTTTACTATAAATATTTGAAAGAAATCTAAGCTTTAAAAAGCAAATGATAAACAGAAACAATGAAAATATGTTTTTAAACGTCAAAAATGCAAATTTATGATAGAGATTTGGATGATTTTTAGGACCGATTGCAAAGTATCCCAAAATTTTAACTGATGTTGATTTATTTTTGTCTTAACATCATCATCACCAATTAAGCTGCATATATTTTTTATTTTTGCTTCAAAAAATGCAAACTGGCTACCCTGTTGGAATTGAAGTGGAAACGGTTGAAAAACATAAAGGGCCTAGTTCATAAAATCGCCTGTCACCGTGACAGGCGCTGTCAACATTGCTTACGAATGGTTTTGAAATGGTCGTATGAATTTAATTTAGAAAATCTCGGGTTAGTTTTGAAAAGATCCTAAGCGCTAGTTGCAAACAAATCAATTTTACGATCAGTTCTCGATCAATTTACGAATTATAAAACTAAAAAATGCTTTGAATTGTCATCTGCACATCTTTTAAATGCTATTTATTGGAAAACAAAGAAAACTTGAAGCAAAAAAGTTCTCCGATTGGGCACAAAATTTTTCTGGGGTTTCTTAGCCAAAATAATTGGACCAGGATTTTTTTTTGTTTGACCGCTAGAGTGACCTACACCGTGCTAGAGTGGTCCCAAAAACGGCAATTTTTCCAATTTTTTGCAAAAACCGCATTTTTCAAAAAATCATAACTCCGAGCCATTTCAACCGATTTTAGCTGCCTTGCACGCAAATGAAAGGTAATTAGTTTTCCTTTCAAGAAAAAATAATTTGAGGTCTGAAAAAACCAGCCAAACATTTCAAAAAGTCGTATGAAAACTTAAAATGACGTTTTGATCGTGTCTGGACCAAAGAGCATATATCTGAAAATATTTGTGTTGGATTCCTCGGAAAATTTCATTTCAAAAAAATTGGTATGTTAAACCGTACGTTTCCGAGATATGATTTTTTGAAAATAAAAACTGTATTTTTCGACGAGACAAGCGCAAAAACGGAAAATGACGAAATCGGCAACAAATCTACTTTTTTGCCGATTTCGTCATTTTTCCGTTTTTGCGCGACACGTTTAAAACGCCTTTTTAAGTTTTTATACGACTTTTTTTTAATGTTTGTTTGTTTTTTTCGGACTCAAATTATTTTTCCTAATCACCTAATCACTAATCACCTTTCATTTGCGCCAAGACAGCTAAAATCGGTTAAAACGGCACGGATTTATGATTTTTTGAAAAAAAAAGCGATTTTTGCGAAAATTTACTAATATGGACGTTTTTGGAACCTCCCTAGCATGGTGTAGGTCACCCTAACGGCCAAACAAAAAGAAATACGGGTCCAATTATTTCGGCTAAAGAACCCAAAGAATTTTTTTTGCCCGATCGGAGAACATTTTTTCGGTTTAGGCTCTTTTCAAATGGAATTGCTGTATATAGATATGGTTTATTCAACATTACCAATGTAATCGGTAGGAAATCTCGTCAAATCTTACATTGTTTTTTAAAGTGTAACATGTAGTTAAACTTTTTGTCAAGCAACTGTAAAGTTAAACATGACAGATGCGAAAGTTTCACACCAAGTTACAAGCTATAATCTCCCTTTGAAATTCCTTGATTGTTTAATAATATTTGAACTTCAGCTCTGCGTAAAATTTAGTACCTTTTTTCATTGTAACTTGTTATGTATCTCTGTCATTCGTTTAACTCTTAAGTTAAGGTGTTTTTATTGCAACTAATAACGTCTCAATCCTCTTTTTATGTTCTAATGCTTGAACAATTAGGTCGTAAGAATACGCAAATTGTAAATAGGACAGAGACCTACTAAATATGCGTGAGTTTCCATTCAATATAATTAAAACACGTTTTTAAATTCAAATCCATTGTTTTATCATGATTAATCAATATCTCAAATAAATATTCTCAAAATTATAATCGTGGATAGGCCCTTTGGCTTATCAAACCGAGTTTTTGTAAGTGTGCGTGTTGCCGCCGCACGCCGCAATTCTAGTTGTCAAAATTTCAACCAATCAGAGTGTGGGTCCAAAATAGGTTCAGCGATGTCTCCAAAATACATTCAATAAGTCCAAAAAGCATCCAAAAAATGTTTTACTTGAAATGCTTATTACAATGAAATGATTAAACTATTTTCAATTTTCAATAGTACACTTTGTAAAGCATAAATTAAGGCACAAAACAATACTGAAACGAGCCAAATTAGTTTGACCGTTCCTGAGAACAATGCGAAACATGTTGATGCTTTGCATAGTAGGTCCAAAATAGGGCCATATACCCTATAACAAAAATGATATGCTACTAAGTGTCCGGATTTCGAATCATGACGTTATCTCCCACCTCCGCTTCCAACTCAAAAGATGGTCGGTCAAACTCCATGCGGGAGAAAAGTCGGAAAAGCTCCTCCCAAGCACTTTTCCGGACCATCTAAGCAAGAAATAAATTACAATGATTGTGGATGATAAATGTGCAATAATAAAAGCGTTCCCTAAATGTTTGGCAGCACCATGCGGAGGAATGCCATGGTTCTGGCCGTGGAGGTTCTCTCCCGCCAGACCAAACTTGGCCAATTGAGGGAAAATTTTCCCCATCAAAAACATTCCGCAGAGTGCGTCTCCGGCTGTGTTTGGCTCTGCGGGACACTGACTGCTGAAAGATGATGCTGATGCGGGAATGGCTGTGAGCACACTTCTGACTTCAAAGTTTGCTTTTCTCCTGTTCGATTATGATGAGTGGGAGACGGAGCGGGAGCACCTGTCGAAGAAAAATAGTTGAGCTTTTTATGGCCAGCTGCACAACAGCATGTCTGGCTTAAATAATGTCATTACATGCAACGTTACACGTGGTTCAAATGTTTTCCGTCATTTATGTAGAGGATTGGGTAATTTTACAATAGGAATTGGTAATATCATCATTTATTTGGGCGATTGTATTAAGATTTAGAAAGATCTGGCAACTATTACTTATTATGCCGAAAAACTGACTCAAAATTTCGAGACAATAAATGTATTTATCATCTTTGTAGACTTCAGGTTTTCTTACTAACTATAAGCAACACAATTCTACTTCTAAACACAGATTTACACATATTAAAGTCGAAATTTTCCAAAATAGTCGAGTGATTGAATTTTCTACAGCAGGCGTCAAGAGGGTCCGTAGTTCGTCGTGTGTCTTGGTATGTTGAGAAGCTGATAGATCCGAAATTCTCTTGAGAGAACTCGGATGTGGACTTCCTCGAGTAGGTCACTGCAGTCAATGTTGTTCCACAAGACGTCAAAAAAAAATCAGACAAAACGTCCGAATGTAAACAATCAATCTACTCACAGATGCAAACTATCTTGCAAAAAATTGTATTATTTTTTGCTGCTGAGATATTTTTTCGACTAGAACATTTAAGCAAGTAATTTTACCGAAATCATCTGTGCAATTTTCTTTGAGTCACGTAGAAAAAGTTCCTGTCCCGTTAAGCTGCAATCATCGAAAACATTAGCAGAAATTCCATAAAATTTGTTTAATTTTAATGTTATACTTGCGTGAAATCAACATGGAAAACCTATAAGTGAGTTTAAAATAAACCGAAACGTTTTAAATCCTTTTTAAAGAAATCTAATGACATTTCCATGCTCAATAAATTCTTATTTATTTGGAAAATTGTTTTAACCTAGAGCAATTTCAGCTCAAATCAGGATTTGCCCTGGTACTTTTGTACCCGACACTCTCCGATTTCAATAAAACTTTATATACATGTTATCCTGGGCCTATATAAGCCATTTTTGTGTACTAGAGGTTTTTTTTTGAAATTATATGTATTTTTATTGAACATTCTTATAATAATTACATTTCATTTACATTTTAAGTGGTATGGCTAAATGCTCTTCATCTTTGTTATACTTTTTGTTTTATTATTACTGTTCACATTCATTCAATTATTTCAATTTTTTTTACATTTTTGCATTTAATCGAATACATTTGGGTAACAAAAGAAACAATCACTTTAACAACTAATACTAACTTAAAACTAAAATAAAAATTGTTTGAATTATTCAAAATTATTCGAACGAGTAAACAACAAACTGCATTTTAAGATGAATGCTCCAAGCGTTCTTACTTCTTTCTGGCGAGTTTTGCACCCACGCAGTGTTGTTGTCATCTCGATGAAAATGTTCAGATGTTCTTGTGGTGAAAATAGGTCACTACTGCTTTCATCCGTTAATGTTGGTTGGTTTTCCCTCAGTTGCTGACTGAAGCCAGGAGGTGTTGTGGTCTCTGCAACTTTTTGCCGCTGATTCGACGGCAATGGCTGCAGATTTGGAACCACTCGGACACATCCCGCTTCTGGTGACGTCAAAGCAGGAAAATTCACGTCCGTGAATGCTGGTGGTGTTTTGCGGCGATTTGGTTGGTGTTTCGTCGTCGCTTTCTGCCGAATTTTTACAAACTCAGCACGTTTTGGGCAGCTTCGATTCTTGGTCGAATGGTTGCCACCGCAATTGAAGCATTTGGCTTCGATGTTCTCGTTGATTGTGTTGCAAGCTTGAGTTTTGTGCTCACCTCCGCAGGTTGCACAACGACTCTTGATGAAACAGTTCCTTCCACCATGTCCAAACTGCAAGCAGTTCGAACACTGTGTCACGTCACGGTGCACTGGACGATAACGTTCCCAAGTCACGATGATGTTGAAAATTGTCCGAACTGCTTTCAGCTCAGACGGCGTTGTCGATCCTTTCTCGAGATGAACCAGGTACAGTTGATCACGATTAGAGGGTGACGAGCGGGAATTCCCGGGAAAAAATTCCCGGGAAATCGACCATTTTTGGACCTCTCGATTCCCGGGAAATTTGGTCGAGAGTCCCGGGAAATTTTATACTTATAAATATCGAACTAAAATTTTATAAACTAATCAGAAAAACATTCGAAAAATTTGAAATGGACGTTAACTTGTCGAATGTTCCAATAACTATATTTGAGAGAAGCCCAAACAATGTAAGCCCTAAGATTTACCTTAAAGCATACTTAGCAGTTACATCCCAGAAATGAATTATAAAGTTATTTTTATTATTTGTAATAGGAAAAGCCCGTTTCAAAAAGTTTAATTTCCATATTCTCTCTCGAGCATAGCAATTTCATTTTTGATGTAAATAAGTCATTTGGTGTTTCGCATCAACCTCAATATTAGGATATATTGTGGAAGAAAAATCTCTGGCTATTTGTAAAGATTGCCTTAATCTTTGTTAAGGTCCACCAATTGTGAACAATCGGGTTTTCCTGATAAATGTAAATATTTCTTCAATGAATATTTTCAGTTTACCTTAAAAAAATTGTTGTTTTGAGTTGTTATTTGTCATATTGCAAAAATCCCGATACTGGGAAGTAATATATTTGCTATTTTCTTACTTTACAAAAATCTTATAACAAGTTCATGCAACAAGCTTGTGCAACTTTTGAAAATCACTCTGTGCGAATTAAGACTCGTAAACATTTTAAACTACAATTTTGAGTCCCTAAAAGCGCAAAAAATGATCTTGTATTTGCAGATTCAGAAAAAAATCTAAAGGTTGAAATAGTTCCTTGAAATAATAAGGCTACCTATATAAACGTTTTTTTTTTTTAAATAAGTATGAATGAATTGTAACTGAATTCATTAAAAAAAAACAAATGTATGACCTTTCCTTTTTTAATTGTTAGCAGTTTTGGCATACTCAAAAAAAAACTCCCGGGTCCCGGGAATTCCCGGGAAACGGCCAAATTCAACTCTCGATTCCCGGGAAATTCAAAATCTCGAGAATCGTCACCCTCTAATCACGATACTTGATGTCCTTGTTGTGTCTCGTCATCTTGAAGACTTCGATCACGTTCAACTTCAGAGATTTGAGCTCTTCTTTCAACAAATTCACATCCATGTCGTACAGGCCTCGGAGGACCTGTTTCATGGGGCGTTTACCTGGATCGTCATGGCTGTAGTATTCAATCTTTGTGTTGTTCAAGAAATCCCGAACGTAGTTGTAATCCTTTCTGCCAGGTAGCAGAATTTTGAGTCCATCAGCACACAAGCGAATGGAAGCTCGTAAAGCACCAGATTTGATAAACCCGGTCAGTCACTTTCGCACCGAATCCGATGACGATGTTTTCACAAAAATGGATGGCAACTTTTCCCGTCGTTCAAATTCTTCCTTCTCGCTCACGTCCAGAGAGAGGGTAGCGAACTGGTTTCCAGACGAATTTTGAGCGTCCTTGCTCAAACTGCCTGGCTTTGCAGGTAGCGCTTTGGCATTCTTTAACTTCTTCAAATCTGCCGATCCTGCTGGCGAGGACCGCCTCTTTTTCTTGCCGGCATTTTTTGCATTTTTAGCACTTTTTCGGTGTTGGAGGGACGCACGTCTGACTCGCTGCTCTGTCAATCGCAGACTCTGATGTAAACTGGGGTGACTTTGATAGGTTTTTCAAATGCCCGTCAAATTAATATCGAAACATTTTTGAGAATTTTGAGTATGTAAGCATTAAGGGATAGCTTATTATCGAACATATATGGAACCAATTGCATTCAAAAATCGCATTTGGGAAAAGCGTAAGTTTTTTTAATATTTATGTATTTTGTAATTAAAAAAATACTGTATCTCAAAGCCGTGACATCGTATCAAAAACTGGTAAAAAAACAAGGACGGAAATTAGACGGGTTTGTTTGTTTGTTTATTTCTTGTAGCGTAAAGGAAACCTTTTTTAATTTGCTACATTTCGATTTTACAGAGAATATTACATTAAATTGTCTTACATTACGGTTCACGTCACAGATACAATTAAGTTTATCGTTAATAACAGATTTAAATCAGTTTTTGTGAAAAAAGTCGAATATAGGATAGAATATCACAAGTTTTTTTTAAAAGAAAACTGGACAGTTGACTCTCGGTTGATATGGCCACAGCTTGTTGATCTTTACGTCGTTTCACGAAAACGATGCCCAACTTCGTGAAGACAGACGACAATTTGCCAGCCTCCTTCAGTCGCAGTGCAGCTCGCTTAATTTGGCGCGCCGCAAACGTCAGGTTCTCACTCACGAAGACTCGGCGTGTTGAGTCGATTCCCAGGTGTGATAACTGCAGGCTACATTTCTGCAGGTATCCACTGTAGAAATCGTCCCGGTGGTTCCTCAGGGCGAACTGCAGCATTATCAAACCGTTTTTCTCGCTGGAGTTGGATGTGTTGAGTCGCCGAACGTCAACGGGTGGTATTTGAGTTTCTTCGAGGCCAACATGCTTCCACATCGCCTTGAAATACACAGAAAAAAATAATGTAAATTTGGAAGCTGTAATTTTGGAAGGTTGAATATTACCTCTTTTATGATGTAATTTTACCTCAATTTAGACTGAAAAAGTGACATTACACCAGAAAAGTGGTAAAATTACACATTTCCAGAGGTTAAATTACACCTTTTTTCTGACATAAAAGATGTACCCCTTCCCAGATGTAATATTACCATGATTTTTTTTTCTGTGTACGCAGCAAGATTTTCATCCGGCAAAAACGGAACACCACTCACGATCAACTCGTTCCGCTTCTCAAGACCTCCGATTTCCTGGCTAATTCCGTCGACTTGTTCGTTCAGCGTTTGGAGAGCACCTTCATTCACCGTGAATCTTGCAGCACACTCATCTTTGAAGCTGGCGATGTCGCGCGAAACAGCATCAAGCTTGTCGTCGAGCTCAGCCTTCACACATTCGATTTTCTCGGTGATCGTTGTATTTACTGCATCAATTCGCTCTTGGGTGAGCTTAAACTACTTGGTCATAGCATCCATCAGGTCTTCCAGGGTCACCGGTTTTGGAGTTCCATCGTCCGAATCGTCATCGGATCGACCGCGCTTTACCGGGTTTGTTTTGATTTCGCTGACGATCGGTGAAGTGTTGCACACAGACATGTCGAGCCGCGGAACGTCGTAATAGTGTGCGTGAGATGCTACAACCGTGAACCGGTTCAATTTACAGCAGAAAATGACTGCGTCTACGGCGTCTACCAAAAACAATCAGGAGAAACGGCGACACCCAGGACGGTCCGAATTTCTGACCCGCACACTCTGGAGATTCCATTGGTATCCCAGCATTCCCCAAGCTACCCGCGACTTGATCTAGAGGCGTGCCGACCTTGAGGCTCTTGTGGTCAGAAGGTCTCAACGACATTTATGAGTCAAAGCAACCCGTATGTTAAAATGGGGTGCGGGTTCGATTCCCGCCTTATCCTCCTGGCCTTCTATCGAATGGGGAAGTAAAACGTCGCACGGTGGGTAAGAAGGGGATTATTATGCAACTTGCATGCACCTCTGAAATTCTTTATGGAGGTTGTTGGGGGGACTATTCTGAGTCAGAAAAATCAACTTCCAAAATATTCTGTCGGTGAAAACTGATTTTATCTCGATTTGAAGTTAAAAAACCTAATATATCACCTAAAAACTCAAAAATACGTCTAAAAACTCGGTCTATCTCTGGACAAAGATGTACATTTTCATCTAGATATCAATTTTTAGTTCACAAAATATATTCCTGACATAGTACACCTTAAATCGATCCATTACTTGAGTCCCAGCGTCATCAGGAGGTGTAAAATAATGTTATTTCTAAAAAAAATATTTTCAATTTGCTCTGGTAAATAAACTGTCATGTCTGAATTCAAAAACTAATGTTGTAGCATTGTTGCAAACGAAATGAAGAACAATTTTGCAGAAAAAAGTATGACATTTTATCCATTTACAGTAAAGTTATGTCTATTTTAGTGGGAAAATTTCTGCCAATTTTCAAAATTCTTCGATATTTAACTCATTCCTGTTATAAACAGCTACTATGATCATACTCAGGAGGATGTAACAAAAATTATAATTTGGCGGTCATTCAGGGGCTGGTTACGTTGGGAATACTGAGCTAAAATTCCAAGTATGAGCTTGATTGAACTTAACAGGAGCTGGCGTTTTGCATTTGAATTTTTAATGAGATTTAACCCGTAGAAATAACTTTTTTCAAAAATGTAAATTTTTTAGTTGCTTTGGCCACTGAAGCGTTCATTTTCAACATCATTGGCGTGTAGGACAGATCCTTGCAGATGTTTTGGTATATAGAACATTGAATTGAAGCACTCTGGAGCTCTGCACAGGACGTCATTTTTTTTTTTTTAGAAAAACGTCTCAGCAGAAAAGATAAGCGTCGCGCCATTTCATTTTCTCAAAACTTCAATGTTATATAGGTCAAAACATCCGCAAGGATCTGTCCTACACGCCAATGATGTTTAAAATAAACGCTTCAGTGACCAAAGTGACTAAAAAATCTACATTTTTGAAAAAAGTGTTTTCTACGGGTTAAATCTCATTAAAAATTCAAATGCAAAACGCCAGCTCCTGTTAAGTTCAATCAAGCTCATATTTGGAATTTGAGCTCAGTATGCCCACCGTAACCAGCCCCTGAATGACCGCCAAATTATAATTTTTGTTACATCCTTCTGAGTATGATCATAGTAGCTGTTTATAACAGGAATGAGTTAAATATTGAAGAATTTTGAAAATTGGCAGAAATTTTCCCACTAAAATAGACATAACTTTACTGTAAATGGATAAAATGTCATACTTTTTTCTGCAAAATTGTTCTTCATTTCGTTTGCAACAATGCTACAACATTAGTTTTTGAATTCAGACATGACAGTTTATTTACCAGAGCAAATTGAAAATATTTTTTAGAAATAACATTATTTTACACCTCCTGATGACGCTGGGACTCAAGTAATGGATCGATTTAAGGTGTACTATGTCAGGAATATATTTTGTGAACTAAAAATTGATATCTAGATGAAAATGTACATCTTTGTCCAGAGATAGACCGAGTTTTTAGACGTATTTTTGAGTTTTTAGGTGATATATTAGGTTTTTTAACTTCAAATCGAGATAAAATCAGTTTTCACCGACAGAATATTTTGGGAGTTGATTTTTCTGACTCAGAATTGTCCCCCCAACAACCTCCATAAAGAATTTCCGAGGTGCATGCAAGTTGCATAATAATCCTCTTCTTACCCACCGTGCGTCGGTCCATTGGCGTTCTATCGAATGGGGAAGTAAAACGTCGGTCCATTGGCGTAAAAGAGGTTTTGGGTGACTCACCCCACATAACCTTCGGACGCCTAGAAATGAGCAGAAACTTGCAACAGAGACCACAAAAGACCTGGGGGTCGTTAAAGTGGATTGCTTTGCTTTTACCCATAATATCACCAAATGTTGGTAAAAAGTGAGGAAGGTATCAACCACATAGGTGGATTAAGTTAGTTTTTTTAATTAACCAAAGTGAAAAAAAATCATAAGTCTCTCAAGAAACAATACATATGTCCATGTATTCGAGGGTCTAGAAAAAATTGGTGATCACATTTAAAAGATTGTTTTATGTAAGAAAGGCACGAAACCATCAACTAACGCAAGACAGTGAATAATGGTTTCCACTGCTGCTGCTGCTGGATTTTTTTTCAGAGGATAGTGGTGTGGAATTTTGGAGTGTAGGACAAAGTTCTGGCCTGGGACTTGTCTTTGACCGAATTCTTGTCATACACCTATGATGATGGATGAAGTTTAGCTGGGATAGAATGTTCATAGTTAGGACCACTACCGAGAAGAAATGTTAAGAAATTCGTAGTTATTTTACCAGGACAATTATGAAATCTTTTAGGATTGCAACAACTGGCTTGCTTCAAGTAAATCATAATCCAAATGATTGTCCGTAAGTGGTTTGTTGTTTTCAAAATTAATTGCACCAACTCCGTGCAGCTTCCTCATGTATACTGATTCATTATGATTCAGCATGGGAAGCCATTCATATCTATCTCGTTGGAAGCTGTGTCACCATTTAAAGAGCAAGAGAGACCAGGGAAAATTCAGTTTGTTTATTTAATCTAGTGACTAAATGTTGCCACCTCGAACTCATATTCGCACAGAGTGGACACAACTCGGGTGCCCCGGTCTGCGACGGAACCAATTTATCACGTCACTTTGCAGAGGAGTGTAGCATGGCTACTGCTGCGTAGGTGGGACCAGTCACATTATAAACCGCACGACACATTTACTTTAGTTGTTTCTGAATATTTTTTGTTTTGGAAGATGCTGAAATATTTTTATTGTTTCAAAGATAAGATTACGTATTCCAAGAACATACATTCATCTTAAGGGGAATTATTCAATTGTGTTGTTTGCTGCCATTGTTCTGAGCATTTCAGCACAAATCCTGTAAATGGAGGGATTTTCCAAGAAAATACGGTATAAAATATCGTTTTCCAGCTGCGATCGGTGACACTACCGACCATGCTACGCCGGCAAGCATAAGCTTTAATTCCACCTCAGTGCAGAAAATCCACAGCCAGCGAGTGTGCACGTGTTGTAATCCTTTGAGTCCTTCATTAAACTTTGATTGAAACAATCAACCGCTTCGCTGCAAACTTCCAGCAGCCGCCTCGCAGGGGACTCATCATGAGGAGCACACGTACGGATACAAACTCACACATAAGTAGACTCACTTACTCAACTTTCATTGAAATACCGTTTCAGCATGGTGGGAGTGACATACTGTTGCTTAAAATGGTTGGGGTGATGCACTTTAAGATGATTGTTTGGGTGGCAAAGCTGCAACGTTTTAGAACACCTGGAAATTTAATAATTATTTAACAAACTCAGACGTGTTGTGACATTGAAAAATAGACGATATTATTTAATTTGACACAGAACATTTGACGAGTTTCAGGCCAAAAGTTAACACAAAGGCTTAAACATCAAACAAAAATTAAAAAAAAAATTTCGAATCTGATCCAATCATGATAATAGATTTTATACTAACTGGTTCTTAAGCTAATAATTATAAGGAAACAGAGTTAAATTTGGCTATACAAATGCACAAAGTGATGAACAATAGAACTTGACATGTTTTTATCTTGTCACTCTTATCGGTGAAAACCTTCTGGTCAAACTTTTTTTCTGAAACTTACTAACTAACCACAACTCTTTTGTACAATTTTCTAAAAAAAATTCTCCTTCGCTTTTCATACAAACATGCTCGATGTTTGGAATGTTTCATAAATACACTCTGTAACTAATAATTGCACCCTCTCTAAACAACCCCACGATTGCATGGCTTATGAAGTTGTTCTCATATGTGGAATTATACGTTCCTTTTTATCTTTCACTTTAGCAGCTTAAGGACGACAACGGCGAGGACGACAACGACGTTGACTTTTGGTTTTAAGCCTTATCAAACACATTGTGAAAGGAGCGGAGATTGCTGTTATACTGCTACTACGTATTTACGCAAGAGCTCGGTGAATAAACAGAGAGATAAACATAAATGGGAACCCATAATTTGTAGTGCATCGTAGGATTTGCAGTCCCGGACTGGACGATACAGACACAAGCTTGCCGAGTGAGTTCATGGTCGGTTCACAGCTTTTCGAACTTTGAGAAATATTTTTGAAAATAAACAAACTGACTTTTTGTTGAAAAAATAATTTCAGTATTGATTTAAATACAAAAAAATTGAAAAAAATGAACACAATTTCTCACAGTGTTTCACAAAACGGAGATATTTCAAAGGGTATCACTAACTGTTGCAAACACAGAACCACTCGCACAAGTTAGTGAAAGGCCAGTGATCATCCTTTGGTTCTCTCTTCTCCTTCTCGCAAAGCTGGTCGTCGTTTTCATTTTATGAGCTTTTTAAACTCAGTCAGGGTCTCTTTGGCAGACTTTTCCACAAATCTCCTCCACCCCTTTCTGCCCCAATGCTGCCACTAATACACTGCCAAGATTACGATTATCGGTGTGCCTGTGTGTTTATGGCTCTTTCATTGAGCTATATTTATCTATGATCTGAATTTTAAAGAGTCGTTCAATGAAGAAGGGTTTTTGGCACACTGTTCAAGTTGAGCATGACGGACGAAAGGACGAAGAGGAGGTTTCCAGAATGGATGTCACCGATATTTTATCCGTTCCACGTTCGCTGGCGCACATAAAGCGCAAAGGTCAACGGATATGTTACCCGGACCAGCGAAGATCAAAGATAATTCAGTGTTTTTATTTTTTTTCATGTTTTTTTTCTCTCCCTTTGTTTTTGTGATCCAGAGTTGAATCTTTGAAATTGGCACTAGGACAATGACAGTGACCTTGTGGGGTGAAACTTAATAAATTGATGTGCATTTTTAATGTTTTTCTTATCAACGATTTTTTAATCAATAAATAGAAACGGATTGTTTTCGAAATCGTATGGGTGTTAGTGTGTTACAGTTTGAATAATGAACTTTTATCTTTATCAGTTGATGGAGAAACTTCCCAAAACTTTTTTTCCTGAAATCAGCAAAACTTGAAGATTTCCTTAAGAAAGAAAGCTCCAACTTTCAAGAAGCACTCATCTCAAAGCATTTGCATGATTTGTGAGTGAGTTAGTGCAATTTTCCGCCTTGTTAGCTCCGAGAGCATCCTTTCTAGCCATCAAAAAGTTTCTGGTGTTTTGCGGGCATCAGACTTCAGACTGACAAACGTCCTCCTCTTCCGAGAATCCAAGTGCTACCGATTGTTCCAGCTTGTCATCCGGAAGAAATCCGTCCCCAAAAAGTGCACCCAGGAAAAACTTCTTTCCGAAGCAGTTTGGGACAATATCAACCAGCAAAAGCCAGCAGGAGCAGCTGGGAAAGCATTTTCAGCAGCAATCAAAAGTTGCATCCAAGAGAGAACGGGTGCAACTTTGTCAGCTTCAATCCCTCAACCCGACCACCCACAAACACTTTTTCTTGTAAGAAGACCGCACGGATTGACACAGCTGAAGGAAATTTGTCTTTGCGAGGACTTTTGGCGCATTCGTTTCAGACTTTGAGGGTGCGACGAAAATGATGGCGATGACGACGATGATGGTGTTGGCCGCAACTTTCCCACAAACTTTGAAAAGAATGTTTAATTTCGCAGAACTGGGAGGAAGTTGCCACAACTTTGACGGCGTAATTTAGCGATGTTATCTCAATTTATTAGGGTCATTATTTTGAACTTGAATCATTGCCACCATAAATATGAGCGCTGCAGCGACGTAATTAAAGGGAATTTTTTTTTGTAGCATTATTCGACCATATCTAAATGGTTGAGTTTCATCCATGCAAAAAGCACATTTTTTCCATGAAAATTCCGAATCTAAATTTTCTCGGTCAGCTACAACACAATAAAAAATGAGTACATCAACAGGTCTTACTTATACAGAGATTCCGCATCAAACCAGCAGGATTCAGGTCAAAAGTGCTCCGACTTGGCGTGTGAATTTCTTGGCCAACATACCTAATTCACCATCAGTTGGGCTATTTAATCAGTTGGGCTATTTATAAAAAAAAAATCACCATCAGTTGGGCTATTTATAAAAAAATATTATGATATTTACAAAAATAGCTGATTACACAGATTACACCTACTGATCAAATCAAAACTTTACAGAGAGCTCACAGCGGAAAATATGATTTAGGATGAACATATTCAGAAGGGCCTCGTGGCGCGGTGGATAGCGGCTTCGGCTGCCGATCCCTTAGTTGCTATGGGGCGTGGGTATGATTCCCGCCTTATCCTTCTGGCCTTCTATCGGATGGGGTCCATTTGCGTAAAAGAGGTTTTGGGTGACTCACCACACATAACCTTCGGACGCCTAGAAATGAGCAGAAACTTGAACAGAGGGTCGTTAAAGGATTGTTTCGCTCTTTTTAATTTTCAGAAATCGACGGTAACATTTCCAAAGGCATCATGTACATTTTGACACTTTCTGGGTTATTGCATATTCTGAAAGTACTCCTGTTTATATAGCCCTGTCAACTTGTCAAACAAAAGACTACATGAACCTCGTGACGAAAAAAAAGCATCATGAAAAAAGCACCATGTACATTCGGCGAAAAAAAACGAATCATAACAAAGCGTCCCCTTCAATGACGGCAGGGTGATATAGACGTTAGTGATTTCAAAAGAAGTTATATTTGTTTTTCTCAAATAAAATTACGGAAATAATGTTTTATTGAATTTGGATGATCAAGTATCAATAAAAGCAAAGTTTTTCATCGTTTGTTATCATAAGAACATCTTATTTTGCTTTTGTATTAAAATGGTAATTGAAAATGGATGCTCAACATTCAAATGCGTTTTTTCTCAAAAAGGGTGGTGTGTACATGATGCTTTTTGAAATGTTGGCATCGAAATGGTTAATATCCATGAACATGATTCTGAGATTAATTTTTCACAATTTAAAGAACCATGCTTCTCCATCTAAATACATTTCCCAGTACATTTTTCTGGAGGCGCATGGTGCTTTATGTCCAATTAATAAACCGGATTTAGATATTTTTAAGTCCTTGGTTGCTGGCAAATAAAGTCTTATTTGTTACACACTTGAACACATGCTTAGAACTTTGGGACGAGAAGAAATTGCTTATTTGAACTCAATAAGTGAATATCAATAGAGCTCATTCCAAACAACTGTTCTGCTGACAATAACATCTGAAAGAAAGATAATCTGCGTGTTGAAAACCGTTCCACAACGTTGCTCTAGAAGTTTATAACTTGTTTTCCGGTTTAAGGGATTTAGCCTGACCTTTTTCGGTGGAATCCCCAGCAAACTCTGATGTAATCCTTGAATTCTCCTGATGTGGAAGTACTCTGAGTACACAACGTCGAATAAAAAAAATACTTTTCAGTTCAATGTCAAATAACGCTCCAGGAAGTTGGAACCAAATCTACGCACCGAGCTTCATCGAATGGGGTGAAACGCTTTCGCCGGAGGGGCAACCAAAGTGAAAGTAAATATTTTGGTTGGAGATTAGCATATTTCCGCTGCCAGCAGATCGACGTGCCCGCCCGCCCGGAGAAATACGGAACCGAACAGGAACCTCCTGCTGGGGAAACTTTTCTCGTTTCCGGCGGCAGAGGTTATCCTTCGACCTGGTCCTGGGCTTGGCCCTGGCCGAGGTTGTGGGATAAAGTCAGAGCGCGAGCCCTAATGCGTCAATATTTGGACGGGTTTTGCGTCACGGAAAGATTGGTGGGGAGGGAGATTTCTGGGCTCAATATTGGTGTTGGGGTTGGGGCATGAATGAACTTTCATAAAGTTGTCTGTCATGTTTCGGTTTTATCCCTTATTCCCGAATCCCACATCCCCGAATCCCATATCCCCGAAAATCATTTCCCCGAAAATTCCACATTCCCGAAAATCATTTCCCCGAAAGTGCCATTTCCCCGAAAATCATTTTCCCGAAATTTCCACATCCCCGAAAATCATATTCCCGAAATTTCCACATCCCCGAAAATCATTTTCCCGAAAATTCCATATCCCCGAATGTCATTTACCTGTATGGCCATTTTACCGCACTGTCGTTTTCCCGAATTTACACATTTTCCGAATGATATTAACTTAGATATAAACTAAATTGTTTTTTTAGGGATATTTTTACAAAAGTATGACCATAATATTAAACTCTCTTAATATTAAATATGGAAAAAATAGAAAACAGATAACCGAAGAAGGCCATTCATAAACCACGTGGTTTCGAGATCATCCACGTTCAATAAAAAAGTTTTTTTTTGTATGGGCAATTTTCAGCAAAGCACAATTTTCCAAAACGGTATCCACGTGGTAAAGATTGCACAGCAACGATATCTTTAAGCGACGACTCGAAGCGCAGGAATCAGTTTGTTCTAGATTTTGTTTAACTTTTTAGTTAAACCTAAATAGTTGATTGGGACCATCCATAAACCACGTGGACACTTTTTTGGGAATCTGTTACCCCCCCCCCCCCCTTTCGTGGACAATTGTCCATACAAAAAAAATCTTATTTGTATGGGTCGTGGACAATCGCCATACACCCCCCCCCCCCTAAAGTGTCCACGTGGTTTATGGATGGTCCCATTATTGAATTACAAAATGCACTTTTTTAGAATATTTCATCACCGTCATTTTGGGTTTAAAATTACTAAATCACTTTAAAGTAGTTTAAGGGTTATTACCCGAAGTGAACTTTTGACAAGGCCTTTGGATAACCGAGTCTGGACTGTATTTTGATTTTCAACTAAATGCAAAAAAAGCGAAATGATCAATGTATCACACGACGCTGTCGTGCTATCTTGTCGTTTGTCGCTTTTTGACGTTCCGAGAAAAACGCGTGTTAGTGTTTGACCTTGAATAAACGAAAAATAGAACACGCTATGTAAACAATAACAAACACGTTTTATTTGGTTGACCATTCTGTGCATTGTCCTGAATTTGTTTGAATTTGGTTGCTGAGGTCCCGAGTTATAATTACAAACGTTCACGGTAGTCGGGCATGTACGTGTGTCAAACGCATTCTGATCTGAAATTTCTTTGGCCAGTTGTCGCACTTACAGCAATTTTCAGAGTGTGTCAAGTTAGCACGAGACGAATTGAATTGAAATCGAATTTTGGGTATCTATGTAGGTCAAAAGATGAGGCATTGTGAGCTGCCCAAAATGGCTTTCTTAATTTAATTTGGCCCAAAATCGACGTACGACAAGTTAGCTCGACTGCGACGAAATGAGAAAAATAGGCAAATGTATTAAGCAGCACGCAGCTATTTAGATTTGTTCATTAGAAATATGTACTCTGGTCAAGATGTTCTCCTTCTCTACATAATTTGTCATAGTCGGAGTTTTTGTTGGATTCGGCGGAGTCAGTTCTTTTTGAAAGGCAGTTGGAGTAACTAAATCTCAGAATCCGGAATTCGAATCCTTTAACTCCACAGACTTGGAAAATATTCAAAATTTAAGTGAAGCTGGAATAAAACGCTCGTAAAAAAACTGTGGACATGATACTTCATTGATCGCCACTTCCCCGAACCCGGTCAGGCGGGTATGCCCGTTGTCCAGAACCGCGCGCGGACCGGGTTCGGGGAAGTGGCGTTCGGGGAAATGGCCGTTCGGGGATATGGTCATTCGGGAAAATGATTTTCGGGGATGTGGAAAATTAGGGGAAGTGGCCATTCGGGAAAATGGTTTTTAGGGGAAGTCGCCATTCGGGGATGTGGCCATTCGGGGAAATGGATTGTTCGGGGAAATGATTTTCGGGTAAATGACATTTCGGGAAAGTGTCTTTTTGGAGATGTGGCGTTCGGGGAAATGTCTTTTCGGGAATGTGGGTTTCGGGGAAATGTCATAGATTCATTAATTACTCTTGAAGCAATGGTCATCAATGATTGTTTTAGACATAGAGCTCAAAAACTGAAAACTGAAATTAAAATGAATCACGATATATACGAGTATGATGATTCTACAAACAACAAGTAGAACCCCATTTTTTTGTTGATGCATTCAAAATTGTGATTTTAACGTTGTAGAACAAAAGTGGCCGACCTTGAACGGGAGATTTGAAAACCTTTAGTACAATGCAACATACAAGTTTTCAGTCATAGAACTCTTCAACTCGTTTCAATGTTGAGACATTCACCTTAAAAAATCAGTGCAATATTGTCACTCTTTGAACCAATAGTTGCAAATCATTTTTTTTAATTTTACGACGGCTAGGTTTCAAGAGATCAATAAAGAAAAGTGTCTACGTTGACGAACAAATTGTTGTTACACCTTTTTGAAGGTTGCTGTTTTTTGACAACAAGTTAAATATTATTGCAAAAGTTTTATAAGAAGAATTTAATTTATAGAATTTTTCAAATTATTAGTTTTGAAGAAACCTAATTCACTACTCGACAAAAAAAAAGTTGTGCCATGGAAAACACGATATCTCATCGGTTCCTCAGAGAAAATGCTTCCCCGAATCCGATGCAATCGACACAATTTGATTTTATGTCCACGCGGACTGACGCGAATGTGGTAAATTTTTTAACATAATTTTTTTTTTAAACTAATGTGTCTCCTCCCAATTATATGAGCCATCTACAAGAATATGGAAGCGCCTGGTGCAAACCCATTTCCTTTTAGCACAACGGAAACAACCAATACAAATGTATAAAAAAGTTGTCATGTTCGGGGGTCCACAGCTAGCGAACTTGACAACTTTTTTGTACATTTGTATTGGTTGTTTCCGTTGTTCTTAAAAGAAATGGGTTTGCACCAGGCGCTTCCATATTCTTGTACATGGCTCATATATTTGAGAGGAGACGCCTGGTTTTTTTTTAAATTGTTCGATTTTTCATGTTAAAAAATTCACCACATTCGCGTCAGTCCGCGTGGATATAAAATCAAATTGTGTCGATTGCATCGGATTCGGGGAAGTATTTTCTCTGAGGAACCGATGAGATATCGTGTTTCCCATGACACTAGTTTTGTTTTGGCGAGTACTGTTTTCAATTCCTCATTTTCACTTAATTGGAGAATATTTGTTCTGAGTGATTTTTGGAAAATGTACTATAATTTTAAGGATATTAATCACTTTATGGTTATAAGTTACAGTTTGTTGAAAATATGTCGAGTGCACATGGTGATTAAAAACGCCTCTTAACTTGATTTATGCACCAGCAACGACGCTAATCTTCCTCCACGTTGAAATTGTGCTATAATCAACTTTACGTTGTCCTTTTGCAGCAGCTGGCAGCATAACTAACAGGATGCTTTAGCACTTCACTAAAGTGACAAACTGGTGGAGTACGGAAAAGGATACCTGCTCATAATCTGATTATATCGTGAAGAAATAATTAAGCCGCTTGCCGTGTGTGCAAACATATCCAGCTATTCCGGATTGGCATTAATATCCCCATTGGATGACTTTTTCACATCAGTCTGTCATGTCTCCAATGTTGTCACAAATAACAATATAGAAGTAAAAGAAACCCGCAGATTTGTTGGGTTTGTTGTCTGACTTGCTAAACTGTATGACAAAAACTTTTTTTATTTATCCTCAAGCAGTGGAAAACTTTTTCTACATATAACCAGCGGGACGACGAATTTCCCAAACCCCGTAAGAACTGGGTCAAAAGTTGGCTAGCCATCAAGGATAGGTTTCGTGTATTTATAGAAATCACCAAGCAAACTCATAAATTACAGCAACTTTTCACTGTTTGCTTACATGTGGCTTCAAGGGAATCACCACCCGTGACTTGACCTGGCCGCCACTGCCATTGCTTGAAGCAACAAATTTATTTCTTGCGGGTTTCCGCCGACGAAAGGAAGTCCATGCCAAGTTTATGTTTTGCGCCTTTCTATTTGTGGACGACTGAGAGTTGTTTGTTGTACTTGTGAAAACCACAGTTTCAGTGTGGTTGTTTTTGTTATTTCCTAATATGTCTCATAAATTATTGCTGGCTCTATTTTCGGTAAATTGAGTCAACCTAGTTCTTTCCAAGAATCTTTCAACATACACTTGCATCACATCACATCCCACATTAAAATTGCTCCCCACTGCTGTGAAAATTCAACCACATAATTCGTTCCACTAGCGTGTTTACCGGTGTGTAAAGTTTTCCAGCAAAACTCAGGTATTGATTTTCTCTTGTGCAATCACATCTGCAGGGAGTTTGAGCCTGGTCGGAATGCATCTCGCATTCACTTGCACCATCCTGGCAAAGTTGTGTGTGTTTCCTATCCCACCTGAGCCCGAGATTCTTTCTAGTGCATCACTTGGCCTCTTTTGAACATCCCACACGAACTCATATTCACTCAAAACCACGTGTCCGTTGGCACGTGCTGTGCCAAGGGTTTTGCCGAGCATTTGAGGTCTGTTCATTGATTTCAAAGATGCAGGAGGGCGTATGAAATGTAAAACTTGATTCCTACGATAATTTTTCGAGGCTTATAAGCTGAATGAAATATCTCCATGAGATTTATTTTATTAATTTAAGTTAATTTTGCTTTGATATATTAATGATGTGATGGAAACAAGGGCGTCTATGTGGAATGTCTCTTTAACTTTAACTACATTTGCATCGTTGACACCCAAGGGTTAGACAGCCAAAGTAAACGTGCCCCAGAATCTTTCGTATTCGTTAGGAAGGAAAATAAATACCAGAATCCGCGCAATACGCTCAAGAGTGCATCATCCGGTAGAAGGCCAGGGTGGGTCCGAAAAAAGGTTCTACATATCGTTCATCTTTATAAAGCGTGATTTGCCCCTGTCTACTTTCAGACGTAAAAAAAACTCGTCTTTCCTAGAGATAACACGATACCAGCACGCAGCAGGCTCAACTTGAGAGCAAAAGCCTGAAGTTTTCAAAGTATTGCTAGGATGTGCTCTAAGGGGACCGCTGCCTCGCTCTACCAACACAACACCTCGATGATCGTGTGCTCTCTTGTACAGTATGGCCCATAAAAAAATGCGACATGTGCATTTTTTCACAGAAAAAGTGGTGCCATTCTTAAATTTATTTAACAATCTGATTTTTTGTGTATTATGGTGTTAGTTTAGCATGTTTTGAAGATATCGTCATGATAATTTTTTGCAGTTCACTAAAACTGTGTACAGGCGGTCTACAATTATGAATGTGTTTTTGGAACAATATTTACACTAATTAAATAATTTATATTTCAAAAACGAAACAGTTTAAAATATCCAACAATGTGCCGAAAGCATCATTAGAAGTCCTTCTTAAGAGCACATTCAGTTGGGAACCCGCGCCGAAAAAACGGCTAAGTCCTCCTTGCGCGAAACAAGTGGGAGAAGTGGAGCGAAAACATCAACAAAGAAAAAAAATAATTTTAGATCTGCCACTGCACACTTGTAAAACCATTTTTTGAGTTAGATTCAAAGCTCCGTATTCGGTTATTTTTATTTAATTTCTAAGTATAATGAAGTCATTTATGATCCCCAGAACCGTTTTGGGTCAATATGACCACATTGGAACCGGTTCCAGGTACGGCGGTGGATTCCGGATTACGGTCAATTTCGAAAATATTACAGAGTTATTTTTTACCAGGCAAAATAGGTGTCAACGTACATGGTTTTTCAAATCAAGCTCTCGCATGATCTACAGAACCATTTTTTGACCGAAATGGCCAATTTGGGACCGGTTCCAGGTACCGCGGTAGATGTTGGAGCACGGTCAATTTCGTAAAAAAAATCTAGATTTATATTTGATCGTGCTATATGTGTTTCAAAGTGCATGATTTTCCAAATAAAGCTCACTCATGATCCACAAAACCATTTTTTAGACCCAATTGGCCACGTTGGAACCGGTTCCAGGTACTTCGGTAAATTCCTGAGCAATATCGTAAAACCAAAGAATTATGTTTGATCAAACAATACGGGTATCGTAGTACATGATTTTCCAAATCGAGCTCATTCATGATCCCCGAAACATTTTTTTTTTTGCCAATTGGCCACATTGGGACAAGTTCCAGATACCGCGATGGATCCCGGAATACGGTCAATTTCGAAAATATTACAATTATTTTTATTACAGTTATTTTTGACCGGGCAATATAGGAGTCAAAGTACATGATTTTTCAAATCAAGTTCATTCTTGATCCTCAGAACCATTTTTGGATCAATCTTGCCGCTTTGGAACCGGCTTTGAGTACCTCGAAATTCCAAAGTATGGTAAATTTTGTAAAATAATACAAAAATATTTTTAAAACCAAACAAAATGTGTATCACAGTTTATTGATACAAATAAAGCTCAGAAACATTTTTGGACCGGTTTTACCACTTTAGAGTTTCCAAAATTAACCGTGAAAAAATGATTGATTGATGAATAATATAAAATTAAGTAAAAAAACTCCCTGTTATATTTACAGTAGATTTTCTAGTTTATTTCATGTCAAATTTCGTAAAATTTGGTGTTTTGGAATTGGTCCCTGTGAAAATTGCAATTTTTGAACTAGAAAAGTTAAATTTTTGAGCATGATTTTGAAAATCTTAAACTTTGACACCCATATTGCCATACTAGAAATTGCTCGTATGTGGCCACCCTCTGACTGGTTCCTTCGGCTTTTGGAACCTACCAAACATACTTTGATCATTTCTAAATTTACTTTGAATGAAAAAAGTTTATTGAATTTTTTGAATGGTTGGAAAAAATAAAGTCAAAAAGCATGAAAAAGAAACGCACAGTTAATACTAAAAATATTCAAAATATTTAAAAAGTGATAAAAGCGTTTTTTTTTATATTAGGGTAATTCTCTACCAACTCACACGAAATCGGGAAAAGTTGCCCCGACCCCTCTTCGATTTGCGTGAAACTTTGTCCTAAGGGGTAACTTTTGTCCCTGATCACGAATCCGAGGTCCGTTTTTTGATATCTCGTGACGGAGGGGCGGTACGACCCCTTCCATTTTTGAACATGCGAAAAAAGAGGTGTTTTTCAATAATTTGCAGCCTGAAACGGTGATGAGATAGAAATTTGGTGTCAAAGGGACTTTTATGTAAAATTAGACGCCCGATTTGATGGCGTACTCAGAATTCCGAAAAAACGTATTTTTCATCGAAAAAAACACTAAAAAAGTTTTAAAAATTCTCCCATTTTCCGTTACTCGACTGTAAAAAATTTTGAAACATGTCATTTTATGGGAAATTTAATGTACTTTTCGAATCTACATTGTCCCAGAAGGGTCATTTTTTCATTTAGAACAAAATTTTTCATTTTAAAATTTCGTGTTTTTTCTAACTTTGCAGGGTTATTTTTTAGAGTGTAACAATGTTCTACAAAGTTGTAGAGCAGACAATTACAAAAAATTTGATATATAGACATAAGGGGTTTGCTTATAAACATCACAAGTTATCGCGATTTTACGAAAAAAAGTTTTGAAAAAGTTACTTTTTGCGTTTCTCTTTGTTTCGTCGTCCGTGTCTGTCGCGGGTGACCATGAACGGCCATGATCGATGACGACCAACTTTTTTAAAACTTTTTTTCGTAAAATCGTGATAACTTGTGATGTTTATAAGCAAAACCCTTATGTATATATATTAAAATTTTTGTAATTGTCTGCTCTACAACTTTGTAGAACATTGTTACACTCTAAAAAATAACCCTGCAAAGTTAGAAAAAACACGAAATTTTAAAATGAAAAATTTTGTTCTAAATGAAAAAATGACCCTTCTGGGACAATGTAGATTCGAAAAGTACATTAAATTTCCCATAAAATGACATGTTCCAAAATTTTTTACAGTCGAGTAACGGAAAATGGGAGAATTTTTAAAACTTTTTTAGTGTTTTTTTCGATGAAAAATACGTTTTTTCGGAATTCTGAGTACGCCATCAAATCGGGCGTCTAATTTTACATAAAAGTCCCTTTGACACCAAATTTCTATCTCATCACCGTTTCAGGCTGCAAATTATTGAAAAACACCTCTTTTTTCGCATGTTCAAAAATGGAAGGGGTCGTACCGCCCCTCCGTCACGAGATATCAAAAAACGGACCTCGGATTCGTGATCAGGGACAAAAGTTACCCCTTAGGACAAAGTTTCACGCAAATCGAAGAGGGGTCGGGGCAACTGCTGTGTGAGTTGGCGGAGAATTACCCATTAACGTCATCTGATTGGCATTCACATATTTTTACAATAAGAAATACACAGTTTATAATTTATTATACTTATTTTAGAAAATTCAATATCATCTCGGTACTCGATTCAAACACACAAACAAACCCCATTGTTATTTTTTTTTCCTTAACAATATCTAGTTTTTGATCTTTTTTCTTCTTTTTTTCCTGTTTTGAAGATTTTTTAAAAGCGTAGGAAAAATTCAATTAAAATTGGTTACGTAATAATATCAAAACATTGAACAATTTTATAAAAACTTTTTGTGTAACTATACAGAGATGATGCAAAATGCAATTTCGTAATTTTAACTACTGAGCACTTCGCTGAGATTTCGGTCATTCGATTTTTTGTATTTTTTAATCCTTTTTTGGTGCCTTTGGTATGCCTTAAAAAACAATCTTGAGTGCGTTTGTCCAAATAATTTTCCATACAAATTTGGCAGCTGTCCCTACAAAAATGATGTATGAAAATTCAAAAATCTTAATCAAAAAGTCCTTCAAAAGATTGAAGGACTTTTTGATCGAGTTGGGTAAAAAAATTTGTGATATTTTATTTAACTTTTTGTCGAATTTGCAATCAAGTTATAGCCAGTTTTAGGTGACTTTTTTGAAAATAGTCACAATTATTCATTTTTTTTTTAATAAGTGCATACATAACATTTTTTTTAAAGCTGAGAAAATTCTCTATATTTTGCTTTATTGAACTTTGTTGATAGGACCTTTAGTTGCTGAGTAAAAGTAAAGTAAGTAAATCTTTTTAGTCATTGGTTCACCCGTACAAGTCTCCATACAATTTTGGCAGCTTTCCATACAAAAATTGTACGTAAATATTTGAAAACCTGAAGCTTTGAAGGAATTTTCTGAACAATTTGGCATAGTTATTGATATTGATTAGGACTATTCTGAAAAACTGGCACGCGGAAAAAAACTTTTTGCCGATTTTTAAATTATCTTTTTCTCTCGAATTTCAATTTCCCAAAATCCGTATTTTTTAATTATCGAGAATTTGGATATACTTTAGGGGCCAAAAAACCACAACTTTTGAGCCCTAGAGAAGTTTGCCAAACATTTTGCCGTCCAATAATGATTTTTTGAAAAACTAGTGATATTTAGTAAAAATAGAAATTGCATACATAATTTTTTTACCTATTGGCTCAAAATTTGCGTTTTTTTTGTTCCAAAAAACATGTCAAAAAGTCTCGAAAATCAAAATCAATGCGGATTTTGGGAAATTGAGTATTTGTAAAAGAATAGTTATTAAAAAAAATCTTTTTTTCCTGTTTTGAAGATTTTTTAAAAGCGTAGGAAAAAATCAATTAAAATTGGTTACGTAATAATATCAAAACATTGAACAATTTTATAAAAACTTTTTGTGTAACTATACAGAGATGATGCAAAATGCAATTTCGTAATTTTAACTACTGAGCACTTCGCTGAGATTTCGGTCACTCGTTTTTTTTTTTAATCCTTTTTTGGTGCCTTTGGTATGCCTTAAAAAAACAATCTTGAGTGCGTTTGTCCAAATAATTTTCCATACAAATTTGGAAGCTGTCCCTACAAAAATGATATATGAAAATTCAAAAATTTCAATCAAAAAGTCCTTCAAAACATTGAAGGACTTTTTGATCGAGTTGGGTATTTTGGGATATTTTATTTAACTTTTTGTCACTTAAACTTGATTTGCAAAAAAAACACTTTTTTAATTTTTTTATTTTCTGTTATGTTTTAGGGGACAGCAAATGCCAACTTTTCAGAAATTTCCAGAATAGGTAAAAAAACTTCGACCGAGTTATGAATTTTTGATTCATTAGTGATTTTTTTGAGTACCAATTTTTCTGAATAGTCTTCATCATTTTGTAGGACAACAGCTAAAATTGTATGGAGACTTGTATGGGTAAACCAATGACACAAAATAGCTTCTTTGATCATAGAGAATGGCCCCACAAAGTTTGAGCCAAATAAAGGGCAAAAAAAATTGATTGAATTTTTTTTTGGAAAAAAATATGTAAAACTGGTTGAGTATACTATTAAAAAACATTGTTTACGTTTAATTTTGCATTTATATTCGGGGTGTTACTTTGGGGTGTTTGCAAATTTATTTTTTGAGACCACAGAAACTGATAAAGGTATGCAACTTGAGTAAAACAAATTTTTCCATGACCTCATTGTTTTTTTTACAATTTTTCAGTAGTGGCATAACTGTCATAATGTGAAAAGTTTTTAAGATAAATTAAAGCATAATGTTTTAATTCTGTACGCAATACGTATCTAAAAAACTTTTCACATCATGGCAGTTATGCTACTACTGAAAAATTGAAGAAAAAAACAATGAATTCATGACTAAGTACTGAGCTACTTACATTTTTCTTGAATTTATGAAACCATTTCCAAGTGTTTTGACATGCCGATTGACATATTTGAACATTTGGAAAAGTATGGCGAAGTATGTAGCTCAGCAAAATTTTCATGTATAACGTAATTTGCGAAATATACCTGATAAGCCCCATCAAAATTTCTTGAGTTTTTTTTAATTTTAGAGGAATGAAGAATTGTTTTCTCAAAGGTTATTTTTATTTGTTCATGCAATTCAGTTAATTAAAAATATTATAGATATGAGTTTTAGAGCAACAGACAGTCAATGCATTTATTTATGTTACTTGTAATTAGAGATAGTTACTTGTAATTTTACCAGATATTGTTTTTTTTTGGTTCAAAATCCAGACCAAGACTTCATATTTTTGAGAATGTTGAGTATTTTTAGCAAGCTTATCAAAATAAAAAGAAGCATAGCTGGAAAATTATATGTAAATGCATCCGATTTTTAGTTCTTGCTGATTTCATGTAGAGTACACCTTTAGCGCCAACAAACAGATTTTATTGAAAATTGTATTTTTAAATTATTCATTCATTCATTATCATTATCAGAACCATTATGTTTTGAGCAGTTTTAGAAAGGAAATTTTAAAGGCTTTTGAATTAATTTATTTCATGTAAAACGAGTCGTGCGAAATTCAGCCGAAAACATATGTTTAAAAAAAGCCATATCCGAAGGCCAGTGAACTATTTTATTAAAAACCAACATGTCCAAATGAAAGCAGAGACAATTTAACATAATAATTTAAAGAAAAAAAATCGGGTGTTTTCCATTTTTGCCCGAATTACTATCACACATTTTTATATTTTAAATTTTTGTATCTCGGTCTTGGTCAAGATCGACAAGAGGAATAAATTATTAAAAAAATAAAGCATAATCTTTTAATTCTTTACGCAATACGTATCTAAACAACTTTTCACATTATGACAGTTATGTTACATATTTGAACATTTGGAAAAAATCCTCGACTGGGACCGGCATTCCGGATTCACCGAAACTGCCCAAAGTAGCCAGATGACCAGCTACTGAGTTTCTGACATTTTCATTGAATTTATAAAACTATTTCCAAGCGTATTGACATGCCACTTGACATATTTGAACATTTAGAAAAATCCTCGGCTGGGACCGAAATTCCGGATTCACCGGAACTGGCCAAAATGGCCAGATGACCAGCTACTTAGTTTCTGACATTTTTATTGAATTAATAAAACCATTTCCAAGCGTTTTGACATGCCTAGGGCGTCCAATTTTCCCGGGTTTTGAATTTCCCGGGAAACGGAAAAAATATTATAAATGGATTTTGTTTGTTCTTTGTTGTCCTTTGAATTTAAAATAAATTAAAATTTTTATTTCCAGTGTTATTCAAATTTAATAAGTCTTTTATAAATATATTTCTCTTATTTTTTTATATGGCATGACTAGTCTAGATCTAAAAAAGTTAGAAAAATTCATTGAAAATGTCTAAAAAACAAAAAGCGACAACAGATAAAATTATGCAAGTCAGTGTAAAATTTTAAATAAGTTTTGAGTTTCTTGTTTTATATGAAACATATTTTACAAATTGTGATTGATGAAAAATAATTTGAAATGTTTGAAATGTTAATCCGGAATTGCGGATTCACCGGAACTGGCCAAAGTGGCCAGATGACCAGCTGCTGAGTTTCTGACATTTTCATTGAATTTATAAAACCATTTCCAAGCTTTTTGACATACCGCATGACATATTTGAACATTTGGAAAAAATCTTCGACTTGGACCGCAATTCCGAATTCACCGGAACTGGCCAAAGTGGCCAGATGACCAGATTCTGAGTTTCTGACATTTTCATTGAATTTATAAAATTATTTCCAAGGAACTGGCCAAAATGGCCAGATGACCAGCTACTAAGTTTCTGACATTTTCATTGAATTTATAAAATCATTTCCAAGCTTTTTGTCATACCACATGACGCATGGACCGGAAATCCGGATTCACCGGAACTGGCCAAAATGGCCAGATGACCAGCTACTGAGTTTCTGATATTTTTATTAAATTTATAATACCATTTCCAAGCGTTTTGACATGCCGCTGGACATATATGAACATTTGGGAAATATCCTTGGCTGGGACCGAAATTCCGGATTAACCGGAGCTGGCCAAAATGGCCAGATGACCAGCTACTGATTTTCTGACATTTTTATTGAATTTATAAAACCATTTCCAAGCGTTTTTACATGCCGCTTGACATATATGAATTTATTGAATTTATTTTATTGAATTTATAAAATGGCCAGATGACCAACTACTAAGTTTCTGACATTTTCATTGAATTTATAAAACCATTTCCAAGCGTTTTTACATGCCGCTTGACATATATGAACATTTGGAAAAAATCTTCGACTTGGACCGTAATTCCGAATTCACCGGAACTGGCCAAAGTGGCCAGATGACCAGCTACTAAGTTTCTGACATTTTTATTGAATTTATAAAACCATTTGCAAGCTTTTTGTCATACCACATGACGCATGGACCGGAAATCCTGATTCACCGGAACTGGCCAAAATAGGCAGATGACCAGCTACTGAGTTTCTGACATTTTTATTGAATTTATAATACCAATTCCAAGCGTTTTGACAGGCCGCTTGACATATATGAACATTTGGAAAAATCATAGGCTGGGACCGAAATTCCGGATGCACCGGAACTGGTCAAAGTGGTCAGATGGCCAGCTACTTCTGACATTTTCATTGAACTTATAAAACCATTTCCAAGGAACTGGCCAAAATGGCCAGATGACCAGCTACTAAGTTTCTGACATTTTCATTGAATTTATAAAACCATTTCGAAGCGGCCGCTTGACATAAATGAACATTTGGAAAAATCATCGGCTGGGACCGGAATTCCGGATTCACCGGAACTGGCCAAAATGGCCAGATGACCAGCTGACCAGTTTTTGAGATTTTTATTGAATTTATAAAACCATTTCCAAGCGTTTTGACATGCCGCTTGACATATTTGACGATTGCACCAATGTAGCAACATTGGGTCATCCGATGGCCACTTGGAACCGATTCCAGGGTCCCCGGAGGCTTTGACCATATGTAATTGCACTGAACTATGTTAAAAAGCATGTTTTATAAGAAAATGATAAAGTTAGGCGTTGTTCCATGTCAAAAAAAAACTTACAATTATACATTAGTCTATATTGGCATTAAAATAGTTCTATGTCGAAAAACCATTATTTATTTCTCTCAATTAGATGAATCCATGTCGATAAAACATACCCTTGGTCGAAAAAGTCACTAGGTCTATAAAACCTAATGTCTTTTTTCATCATTATAAAACTCTTTATCAATATCTGCGAAAAAAAAACATTGCTGGCTCATCTGCTTTATGGCATCACGACCGATTCAAAAATTGTCCTCATATCGAAATACCCGAACCACATTGATCACCAAAATCAATCCGGATAACAGACTATTTAGTGAAAACACCGTCCGCTTGTTTGCCGCCTGCAAATTCACCTAATTCTCACACGTTATCAAGGCAATTCTGATTGAACGGAGTTTTACCAATTCTTGCACTTTCTCCTTCCTTTCGTGCATGCGATGGCCAGCAGAGATGCTTGGTGCTGCGTCGCGGCACGTGGAAACCAACCAAATTTTCAAAACTTTCATCTTGTCTGAGGTCCAACTTTCAAAATTTACAAGAAAAGTATCAATGTTATTACATCATCGTTTTCCTCAGAATGTCAGCTACAAGCTAAATGTAATCTTACTAGGCTTTTATCGAAAAATAACGGAGATATGGCGAGCGAAAGCAAAAAACATAGATTTTCAGTTTTTCGGACTTTTTTACGGAAATTAGTCCAGTTTTCACAAAAAGGCACCAAATCACTCCAAATTTCACCACAACGTAGATTGGAATGTGCACAACAGCGTGAATGTATTTATTTTGCCAAAATTTTTATTCCTGATTTTTTGGCGACGAAAACGCAAAAAAAGAAATTTTCCCCATGGGGCTCCAACTTGGTGTGTCGTTAAATACGCCCAATCAAGAAAGTTTTTTAATTTTGTTAAAATTGGTAATTTGTGTGAAAAATGCCATTTTGGTTATTATTTTGTGTGATTCTGTCAAAATAAATCAATAATTTAAAACCGTTGTCGTTGGCTCAAAAGCGTGCCCAGCGGCTCTATATTGTTAAAAGTCACATCAGAGCATCTGTTAGTATCAATTATCATCATTAGTAGCATTTGTTTTTTTCGTTGAAACATTGCAGGCTCCAAAAAATCCCAAAAATTGATGCATTTTCAGAATCGGGATATTTTTGAAAAGTTCACTATTTTACTATAACTGGTAAATAGAATGCGTAAAATTCGGTAGAACTAACTCTTACAACTCTCAAAAACAGTAACCTTGAAGGCTGTATACTTTTTAGTCCATAAAAATACCATAATAGGCTATCCAGATCGACCAACATGAATTCTTTATATGGCCTGGGCGTAGAGCAAATTGGAAAATTATAAATTTCAATGAGCTGTAACTTATTTTATGCTAAGGGAATGGTTTTAAAGGCATTGATTGTTTGTTTTGAACCTATTTAACATGTACACATGCTACATACATCATAAATAGTAAAAATAGTCCCGATTTACACCTAATAACAATGTCGCATTTTTTATGGGCCATACTGTACCATTCAGATGAGAATCCCAGCCAGCTTAGCACAAGAGAGCATCCGGGCATCGACTAGCTGTTGAGGTGAGCAGGACGAGCATTTTTTGAGCATTAACAGTGCGCACGTATCGTGGCAGGCCATCCCACCGGTCGATCGTCCACGTCTCAAGTGGTTAAGAGCTTTTTTTTACTGGTGAGGGATAAAACTAGAGATCCTTTCAAAAAGTGCGAATTATGCATAGTCAGTTATGATGAGCAAAAAATATGATTTTTTGGAAATGTGGAAATGTGTTTCCTGTGAACTCCCGGTGAGTTTTGAAAATATTTTTGAAAATTTTGTTGTATTACCAATAATTTGAAAGAAACTTGGTACTGCAGTATCAAGTTTCTTTCTAATTATTGGCAACAAAAAATATTTTTGAAAAGCTGAGAAAAAAAATATTTTAAAATTTTTTAAACCAAGACTTATATTTCAATATTAGGCCCTTTTTAAATGTTAGTCTAGGTTTAAAAAATTTGAAAATATTTTTTTCGAAAGGTTCGGAAAATTTCATGAATGTTTCATATTTAACTTTGAAAATCGGACAATTAGTTGCTGAGATATCGACATTAGAAAATGGTGTGTTGTTTGGGTGCGACTTAGAAAACATCAATTTTCCTGTTTTTAAACCTTTGCATGGCAATATCTCAGCAACTAAGGGTCGTATCAACAAAGTTCAAAAAAGCAAATATAGAGAATTTTCTCAACTTTTCAAAAATACTTTTTTCAAAAGTGGGCAAACAACACTAATTTTAAAAAACGAAAAACTGCGGCTATTTTCAAAAAAGTAATCTAAAAATGAATTTAACTTGAAATCGGTGCACTTTATCAAAATTTCACTGAAGTATTTTTTGATTGCAAATTTAATTTTACAACAAAAAAATGAAGTTGAAAAATTTTTGCGACCAATTTTTCGATTTTTTGAAAAAATCAGTATTGATTCAAAAATGCATAACTCGCCCAAAGATTTTTTGCACAACCTGGAAATTTCTGAAAAGTTGGCATTTGATGTCTTCTAAAACACATCAAAAAATAAAAAATTAAAAATAGAGTTTTTTTGCAAATCAAGTTTTAGCAACAAATAGTTAAATAAAAAATCACCATTTTTTTTTACCGTGTATCATTTTTTTCCAGTGTAGTCCATATCCATACCTAAAAATTTGCCGAAGACACCAAATCGATCAAAAAATTCCTTCAGAAAATACCGATTTTTGAATTTTCATACATCATTTTTGTATGGCCAGCAGCCAAATTTGTATGGAAAATTATATGGACAAACTAATGATGCAAAATGGCTTCTTTGGGCATACCGAAGGCAAAAAGTTTCAGTCCGATTAAAAAATACAAAAAATAAAATTTAAGAAAAAAACTAACTTAATCCACCTATGTGGTTGGAGCCTTCCTCACAACAATAGCTGTACACAAGTTTCATCTATTTTTTAGATCCGGCTTCCAATAATACATCGATATCACTTAAGTGGCCATATCTCGAGACAGGGTTGCCAGATCTTCAATGTTTTGGACTCGTTGTAAAGGTCTTTTGATAACCTAACCAACAATAGGTCGGATGGTGGATCCGGACATAGTTTACATACATTTAAGTGAGATCCGGCTTCAAAAAAGTACATCAATATCACTTAAGAGGCCATATCTCCAGACAGGGTTGCCAGATCTTCAATGTTTTGGACTCGTTGGAAAGGTCTTTTGATAACCTAATCAACAATGGGTCGGGTGGTGGATCCGGACATAGTTTACATACATTTAAGTGAGATCCGGCTTCAAAAAAGTACATCAATATCACTTAAAAGGCCATATCTCGAGACAGGGTTGCCAGATCTTCAATGTTTTGGACTCGTTGGAAAGGTCTTTTGATAACCTAATCAACAATGGGTCGGGTGGTGGATCCGGACATAGTTTACATACATTTAAGTGAGATCCGGCTTCAAAAAAGTACATCAATATCACTTAAGTGGCCATATCTCGAGACAGGGTTGCCAGATCTTCAATGTTTTGGACTCGTTGAAAAGGTCTTTTGATAACCTAACCAACGATGGGTCGGATGATAGACCCGGACATAGTTTACATACATTTAAGTGAGATCCGGCTTCAAAAAAGTACATCAATATCACTTAAGTGGCCATAACTCGAGACAGGGTTGCCAGATCTTCAATGTTTTGGATTCGTTGGAAAGGTCTTTTGATAACCTAACCAACAATAGGTCGGATGGTGGATCCGGACATAGTTTACATACATTTAAGTGAGATCCGGCTTCAAAAAAGTACATCAATATCACTAAAGAGGCCATATCTCGAGACAGGGTAGCCAGATCTTCAATGTTTTGGACTCGTTGGAAAGGTCTTTTGATGACCTAATCAACAATGGGTCGGATGGTGGATCCGGACATAGTTTACATACATTTAAGTGAGATCCGGCTTCAAAAAAGTACATCAATATCACTTAAGAGGCCATATCTCGAGACAGGGTTGCCAGATCTTCAATGTTTTGGACTCATTGGAAAGGTCTTTTGATAACCTAACCAACAATGGGTCGGATGATGGACCCGGACATAGTTTACATACATTTAAGTGAGATCCGGCTTCAAAAAAGTACATCAATATCACTTAAGTGGCCATAACTCGAGACAGGGTTGCCAGATCTTCAATGTTTTGGACTCGTTGGAAAGGTCTTTTGATAACCTAACCAACAATAGGTCGGATGGTGGATCCGGACATAGTTTACATAGATTTAAGTGAGATCCGGCTTCAAAAAAGTACATCAATATCACTAAAGAGGCCATATCTCGAGACAGGGTAGCAAGATCTTCAATGTTTTGGACTCGTTGGAAAGGTCTTTTGATGACCTAATCAACAATGGGTCGGATGGTGGATCCGGACATAGTTTACATACATTTAAGTGAGATCCGGCTTCAAAAAAGTATATCAATATCACTTAAGTGGCCATATCTCGAGACAGGGTTGCCAGATCTTCAATGTTTTGGACTCATTGAAAAGGTCTTTTGATAACCTAACCAACGATGGGTCGGATGATGGACCCGGACATAGTTTACATACATTTAAGTGAGATCCGGCTTCAAAAAAGTACATCAATATCACTTAAGTGGCCATATCTCGAGACAGGGTTGCCAGATCTTCAATGTTTTGGACTCATTGAAAAGGTCTTTTGATAACCTAACCAACGATGGGTCGGATGATGGACCCGGACATAGTTTACATACATTTAAGTGAGATCCGGCTTCAAAAAAGTACATCAATATCACTTAAGTGGCCATAACTCGAGACAGGGTTGCCAGATCTTCAATGTTTTGGACTCGTTGGAAAGGTCTTTTGATAACCTAACCAACAATAGGTCGGATGGTGGATCCGGACATAGTTTACATAGATTTAAGTGAGATCCGGCTTCAAAAAAGTACATCAATATCACTAAAGAGGCCATATCTCGAGACAGGGTAGCAAGATCTTCAATGTTTTGGACTCGTTGGAAAGGTCTTTTGATGACCTAATCAACAATGGGTCGGGTGGTGGATCCGGACATAGTTTACATACATTTAAGTGAGATCCGGCTTCAAAAAAGTATATCAATATCACTTAAGTGGCCATATCTCGAGACAGGGTTGCCAGATCTTCAATGTTTTGGACTCATTGAAAAGGTCTTTTGATAACCTAACCAACGATGGGTCGGATGATGGACCCGGACATAGTTTACATACATTTAAGTGAGATCCGGCTTCAAAAAAGTACATCAATATCACTTAAGGGGCCATATCTCGAGACAGGGTTGCCAGATCTTCAATGTTTTGGACTCATTGGAAAGGTCTTTTGATAACCTAACCAACAATGGGTCGGATGATGGACCCGGACATAGTTTACATACATTTAAGTGAGATCCGGCTTCAAAAAAGTACATCAATATCACTTAAGTGGCCATAACTCGAGACAGGGTTGCCAGATCTTCAATGTTTTGGACTCGTTGGAAAGGTCTTTTGATAACCTAACCAACAATAGGTCGGATGGTGGATCCGGACATAGTTTACATAGATTTAAGTGAGATCCGGCTTCAAAAAAGTACATCAATATCACTAAAGAGGCCATATCTCGAGACAGGGTAGCAAGATCTTCAATGTTTTGGACTCGTTGGAAAGGTCTTTTGATGACCTAATCAACAATGGGTCGGGTGGTGGATCCGGACATAGTTTACATACATTTAAGTGAGATCCGGCTTCAAAAAAGTATATCAATATCACTTAAGTGGCCATATCTCGAGACAGGGTTGCCAGATCTTCAATGTTTTGGACTCATTGAAAAGGTCTTTTGATAACCTAACCAACGATGGGTCGGATGATGGACCCGGACATAGTTTACATACATTTAAGTGAGATCCGGCTTCAAAAAAGTACATCAATATCACTTAAGTGGCCATAACTCGAGACAGGGTTGCCAGATCTTCAATGTTTTGGACTCGTTGGAAAGGTCTTTTGATAACCTAACCAACAATAGGTCGGATGGTGGATCCGGACATAGTTTACATACATTTAAGTGAGATCCGGCTTCAAAAAAGTACATCAATATCACTTAAAAGGCCATATCTCGAGACAGGGTTGCCAGATCTTAAATGTTTTAGACTCGTTGGAAAGGTCTTTTGATAACCTAACCAACGATGGGTCGAATGATGGACCCGGACATAGTTTACATACAGTTAAGTGAGATCCAAATATATGTGAAAACACATTTTTATACATAACTTTTGAACTACTTATCGAAACTTCAATCTGTATAAAACTCGATCTATGGGACCCTAAACCACGTCGAATGCAACAAGTTCGGGTCAAATCGGTTCAGCCAGTGCCGAGAAACATGAGCTAGTTTGTTGGTCACATACATACATACACACACACATACACACACACATACACACACACATACACACAGACATTTGTTCAGTTTTCGATTCTGAGTCGATATGTATACATGAAGGTGGGTCTACGATGTTTTTATACGAAGTTCATTTTTAGAGCAGGATTATAGCCTTACCTCAGTGAGGAAGGCAAAAAACTGATTTCGTAGAGAATTTCTCTATATGGATCTGACTCTAGAATAAATGCACAGTGGTGTGTTATTCATAAGTCAAACAAATTTAATTATTCATTTAAGTCCAAATATTCATTTGCCAACTACTTTGAATTGGAAATCTAAACTTAAATATACAATCCTCTAAACTTAATGTTCAAAACTGAAAATTCCTTTAACTGTTTTAGTACTACTTCTATCATAAACAATAAAAATTTATGAATAGTAACTGATTCGCGATTTGAAGAAAAAATGACCATTTACGTCAAAAGATTCGTAGCTCCTCGATTCGCAACAATGGTCGATACAAACATTATCTGAAAACCGTCAGTTCAACAGGTCAACGAATTTTGTCCGATAGCAATACATTATTGATTGATTGAGACTGTATGGAAATTTTTGTCTGCCTGTGTGGATCAATCGGACCGCGCACTGGACTCACAATCCAGGGGTCGCCGGTTCGAATCCCGGGGCGGACGCAAAAAATTCTAAGTGTAAATATAGGTATTCGGTGCCCTCTCCCCGTGCCCATACCTTCACACTTAGGAGACCCGGGAGGTGGAGTCTTGTCGCAAAAAGAACGATACACGCCTGTGGATCCGTTGACGAAACCGCAAGGTTTAAGAGGGCCACATTATAAGGTGTTACGTCGATTCCGTTTTTCCCGTATGGAAATTTTGACATCATAGTTTATGGACAGCATAGCTAAAACTAAACAATTGCAACTAACTTTAACATTAAATAGATTTAGAAAGGATACAAATCAAATCAAATTATTCGCTCTACAGCATTGCTATGGCGTTCTCGATTGCGAGATTCCTACTCGAAATTAGGTGTCCGAAGGCTTGATTGTTGAGGCAATTGCAAACCTCTTTTTACACCTTAGCTTCCATCCACCCCGGGATTCGAACTGATGACCTTTGGATTGTTAGTCCAACTGCCTACCAGCGACTCCACCGAGGCAGGATCCAGGGAGACGACTCCTACACCTGGACGGAGCTATCGACCTAACCTCTAGACATAAACTTTTTGTAGTAGACATAAACTTTTGATTATACGTTTGTAAGAAAAGGTAAAAACTAGCTTAACATTCATGACTAACAGCGATACAAACCAGCATTGAAAATTAGCTTGCTGTTTTTACATATGTGACATTTATGCGAACATGGTCAGTTTTTTTCATTTTGAAAAATGATATAACTTTGAACTTTTTCCAGACATGATCCATTTTAGTTTTTTAGCTTATTTAGTAATTGATTATTTTGTTTAACTTTTGGCTCCCCATTTTGATGATTAGATCATCAATTGCAGCTATTGGAATTTGTTAACAAGTTTAATTAAACGTTTTCTGAATTCGAAAAGCATTCAAATTTTGCATTGGTTTAACTCATAATCTAGTGTCATTTGTTAATTTCATATATGTTTTCTTATTATATTTAAATAATAATTTCTCGGGAATCGAGAAGCTTGAAAATGTGCGGATTTCTCGCTCGTCACTCAAATCATGCATGCAAATTTATAATTTATTAAATGGCCCTTACTGAGAGTCAGGCAAACTCGGTTTTCCTTTAAGCGGTAAGTTTAAAAAACTTATGGAAACACAAAAAAATGTGGCATCAAAAATGTAATTTAGGAAACTACCACCGCATCGGGATTATCAACTTTCAGCTTCGACGACGTGGTGCTGCTGGAACGATACCTTTTTTTTGTCTCACCAGAGGGGAAAACCGCCACACTGATGACGGCTGTGGGTGGGTTGAACGTCGAATCACAACCCAGCAAAAATCGTATGATTTATGTATGCTCGGGGCCTCCGACCCTGCCTCAGCTCTTGTTTTCGTTCTATCAGGAACCGCGGGTTACATTGTTACGCGAAGCCTGGAAGAAAATCGCCTGCCCGAGCGGATGGGAATATAAAACATCAAATTTCAATGTTATACAGCACACAAAATTTAATATTTCAATTCCTCAAACCTGAATCAGAGTTGAATTGCGATCGGTTTGGTTTTAATGGATTTTTTTTTAATTTTTGGTAAAAACGAACATTCTGTTCAACTTAAATCAATTTCTGAACTTGAAAGATTTCTGATTCCTGAAAGGCCATATAAACTCAGGTAATCCCGTAACAAACTTAAAAAAACTCCAGAAATTTTCAAATTTTAAAGTTCTGTTCATCGGGACTGGCAACACCAGCCAGCAACAGTCAACTGTTCGGAGCTCCTCAAACTTTTCGATTTTTTCGCCGTAATTAACAGTGTTTACCCGCGAGTTGGCTGCTCCAGCATGCCAAGGGCCGGCCGTGGCCGTGGCAGTGCGAGTGCGGCCTCGAAAAACCCGCGAAGTTCATCTACCGGCAGAGTGCAGAAAGGTAAACATACCAACGCCGCATCGACCGCCATCGCGCACGGGAGCGTGCCCGGTGACGTCACCGATCCTTCTTTTTTACACGTGTCATACCGTCCACGTGAGTCCCCAGTACGGACGAGACAATCGACCCGGGCATCCGGAAGTACTTCCGACCAGCAGCAGCAGCAGCAGTCCACCAGCACTACGACAACAACCACTTCCAACGTTCCCACCAGCAACGAATTTGAGATGCTGAGTGGAGAAGAAAACAACACCGCCAGTGACAGCAGCAGTGCTGGCGACGACGATGACGATGATGAACTTGCGCGCAAGCAAGGAAAGCAGAAAAAGTGTAACTCTCCGAAGGAACGACGACCACCTCCAATTTTTGTTTTGGATACGTTGGCGGACGATGTTGACGAGTTGCTTGAGGGACTCCAATATTGTCTTAAAATTAGTAAAACTTCGGTGCAAGTGATTACGCATAAAAAACAGAATTTCGACTTGGTAGTGAAGAAGTTGAAGTTGCGAAAATTTCTGTGGTCTTTCACATACATGATTTTGGTATGATTTCATGGTATTTTACCATCTATTACTGGGCAACCAAGAGCACATTATGGTCGCTGGTATTTGAACAAGTAATACCAAAATTCGGTATTTTCATACCATTTTTAGTGCAGCAGTTGCAGTTAGTGAAAAAACGGAAATTATTCATATGCAACAGCCAAATCTACTCACCTGAAGATTCCATGTTGTTATTAGTGATATTCTTCACCACACCAAATGCATTTGTCATTGATGAACGGCCTGTGCTTGAAGTTCTTGAAGCTTCTGAAAAATAACAAGATTGAAAAATAAGTATCATTAAAATAAAACTGAATTGAAATTCACAAAAATTCATTAATCTGTCGATTGACTCGTTTTTCAAAGAATTTGGTTATCCCGACTTAGAGATATTTCAATATTAGTGGGTATATCACACTAATTTTTAAAATCATCTTTGACATTTTTGGGTTTCAAGTCATTTTAGCGCAAAATTAATTAACTCGTAAATTTTTTTTAACAAATTTCCCATAGTTTCAGAGAAAATTGATGAAACCTTTCAATATTCAAATAATACCAAAATGTGCCATCCTGACTTAGAAAATTTTCCACAATTTCAAGTCATTTCTATAGGGGATATATCAAAAATGTTTAAAATAAAGTTTGAAATTTCCGGTTTTGAATGAAAGCATTCGCTTTGAGACATCATTTTAGCGCAAAATTAATTATTTTGTCAAAATTGGTCAAAATTTTCCCATAGTTTCAGAGGAATTTGATAAAACACTTTAATACCAAAATAATACCAAAATGTGCCATCCTGACTTAGAAAATTTTCCACAATTTCAAGTTATTTCTGTAGGGGGTATATCAAAAATGTTTAAAATCAAGTTTGAAATTTCCGGTTTTGAATGAAAGCATTCGCTTTGAGGCATGATTTTAGCGCAAAATTAATTATTTTGTCAAAATTGGTCAAAATTTTCCCATAGTTTCAGAGGAATTTGATAAAACACTTAAATACCAAAATAATACCAAAATGTGCCATCCTGACTTAGAAAATTTTCCACAATTTCAAGTCATTTCTGTAGGGGGTATATCAAAAATGTTTAAAATCAAGTTTGAAATTTCCGGTTTTGAATGAAAGCATTCGCTTTGAGACATGATTTTAGCGCAAAATTAATTATTTTGTCAAAATTGGTCAAAATTTTCCCATAGTTTCAGAGGAATTTGATAAAACACTTTAATACCAAAATAATACCAAAATGTGCCATCCTGACTTAGAAAATTTTCCTCAATTTCAAGTCATTTTTGTAGGGGGTATATCAAAAATGTTTAAAATCAAGTTTGAAATTTCCGGTTTTGAATGAAAGCATTCGCTTTGAGACATGATTTTAGCGCAAAATTAATTATTTTGTCAAAATTGGTCAAAATTTTCCCATAGTTTCAGAGGAATTTGATAAAACACTTTAATACCAAAATAATACCAAAATGTGCCATCCTGACTTAGAAAATTTTCCACAATTTCAAGTTATTTCTGTAGGGGGTATATCAAAAATGTTTAAAATCAAGTTTGAAATTTCCGGTTTTGAATGAAAGCATTCGCTTTGAGGCATGATTTTAGCGCAAAATTAATTATTTTGTCAAAATTGGTCAAAATTTTCCCATAGTTTCAGAGGAATTTGATAAAACACTTTAATACCAAAATAATACCAAAATGTGCCATCCTGACTTAGAAAATTTTCCACAATTTCAAGTCATTTCTGTAGGGGGTATATCAAAAATGTTTAAAATCAAGTTTGAAATTTCCGGTTTTGAATGAAAGCATTCGCTTTGAGACATGATTTTAGCGCAAAATTAATTATTTTGTCAAAATTGGTCAAAATTTTCCCATAGTTTCAGAGGAATTTGATAAAACACTTTAATACCAAAATAATACCCAAATGTGCCATCCTGACTTAGAAAATTTTCCTCAATTTCAAGTCATTTTTGTAGGGGGTATATCAAAAATGTTTAAAATCAAGTTTGAAATTTCCGGTTTTGAATGAAAGCATTCGCTTTGAGGCATGATTTTAGCGCAAAATTAATTATTTTGTCAAAATTGGTCAAAATTTTCCCATAGTTTCAGAGGAATTTGATAAAACACTTAAATACCAAAATAATACCAAAATGTGCCATCCTGACTTAGAAAATTTTCCTCAATTTCAAGTCATTTCTGTAGGGGGTATATCAAAAATGTTTAAAATCAAGTTTGAAATTTCCGGTTTTGAATGAAAGCATTCGCTTTGAGACATGATTTTAGCGCAAAATTAATTATTTTGTCAAAATTGGTCAAAATTTTCCCATAGTTGCAGAGGAATTTGATAAAATACTGTAATACCAAAAGAATACCAAAATGTGGTGTTCGATCATTGACAAATTCTGCAATTTTGCAATATCAAAACAATACCTTAAATTGGTATGATACCACATGTTGCTCTTGCATAATCCTTAAGACAAATTTTAAAGGGTCCAGGAATACCAAAATTTGGTATTGATACCAGAGAAAGGTATTATTACGCATTTCCCTTGTTATTTACCCATGCTCGGGGTGACAGGTACGTACACATTGTACCTCCTGTACTTCGATCGTGGGTCGGTCAAAATCCAGGACCTACGGCAGATCAAAGCACTGGACGGCTTCTTCGTGACGTGGCGATTCTACACGAAGAATCCGACCGACGCAGCGCAATGCCACCGCTGTCAAAAATTCGGACACGGTTCAAGAAACTGTAATCTTCCGCCCCGGTGCGTTAAGTGCGGTGAGACCCACTTCACCGAAAGGTGCAATCTTCCGCGGAAAGACCAGCTGGGGGAAAACGCCCAGCAGCACAAAGCGCGCGTCAAGTGTGCGAACTGTGGGGGAAACCACACGGCGAATTTCCGTGGCTGTGCCGCGCGGAAAAAGTACCTCGAGGAGCAGGACAAGAAGAAGAAAGCGCCAGCGTCCCGCCAACCTCCAAAGACTTCGAGCACGAACGCTGCAGCAGCTGGCGGCGGAGCGGTTCCACCGACCAACCCAGCGTTCCCTCCCGGTTGGGGAGGTTCGTACGCTAGAGTAGCCGCTTCTGGGAGCGGTACTTCACCGGGACAAGCAGACGTTACCGGAGATGATCTCTTCACGCTTCCCGAGTTTTTCGCTCTTGCTGGAGAGATGCTCACGCGCTTTCGTGCCTGCCGGAACAAGGCAGAACAATTCCAAGCTCTGAGTGAGCTTATGATGAAGTATATCTACAACGGATAAGCTGCCTTGTGCAGCGAAGTTTTTCGACGTCAAAAGACAAAACAAACTGTGATCTAGTTTTAAGCTTTTCTATCTCTATCCTTTTCCTTAGCAAATTTAGAAGGTTTTTTTAAATAATTTTTCCTTCTGTTGGCAAATCCATTGTTAGAATATCCAATTACATCAAAATGAACTATAGTACAAATCATAGTTGAAAGGTACTCCAAAACTCTATTAGGTTATAAGAATTACGAAATTGTGAATTGATTATTTACTAATAAAAACTAATTGAATTGAATTAAAGTTCTGTTCCAGGATGTTACATTTGCAATTCAGAGATTCGGAGAACCTTTCAACTGAGATCAATTCATAGGGCTTTGCAGGGAGGTTACATATTACTACGTTTAGATTTTGCTAGCAAAGTGCTCTTGTAGAGAAAATAAATTTTGAGAAAAAATAAAAACCCTAGAACTCCAGATATATTCTCGAAAATCAACGACCTTTCAAATTTGACTTATTTCAAAAATCTGTTTCCGACCATTGATTGCTAAAACATATCCTTCAAAGAACGTTAACTACCGTAAACTGGGGTCAATCGGGACACATGGGGCGAATTGGGACAGCCGTTTTAACCAAGTTGGATCACAATATTTTGATTTATCTGGTTGGTTTCGGTTAGAACAGACTCAGACCAACAAAATGTGTACATTAGGGTGGTTCATGGATATATGAAAAAGACAAAAGTGTTCTATTTCGTTTGCATCAACCGGAATTTCAAAGTGCTATGACCCCAGAAGCTAGCCTTAAAATTTGAGCTCATTTGGTTAAGGTTTAGTTGCTCCAGTTTTGATCTGATGTTAGTATGGAACTTGATTCAATTTAATATGAAGAATTGTAACTTTTTACATGTTCTTATAGAAAATTTCCCAAAACCCTATCAAATTTTCCTATTCATAGGTTTCTTATAGGTTTTGATCCGGGGAACAACTTTGTAGAACATCGCAAAGTGCTAAGAATTGATCCTGGAAAGATACAGGATGTTTTTTAGAGTTTACTTTTTTCGGCAAAATTTCAAAATATGCTCATAAAATTAACCTGTATCTTTTCGGGATCATTTCCTAGCGCTTTGCGATGTTCTACAAAGTTGTTCCCCGAATCAAAACCTATAAGAAAACTCTTACATGATAAAGTTTTATCGGGTTGAGGAAAACTTTCTAGAAGAACAGTTAAAAAGTGAAAAATAAATCAATTAAATTTATTAAAATTCCATTCTAACTTCATATCAAAACTGGAGCAACTAAACCTTAACCCAATAAGCTAAAAATTTCAGGCTAGCTTTTTTGGTCATAGTACTTCTAAATTCCGGTTGTACAAACGAAATTGAACACTTTTGTCTTTTTCATATATCCGTGAACCACGCTAGTGTACATCCATTTCCAAATTTAAAAGCTTTAAGTGCTCTAAAAACTGCTGTCCCTATTCAGACTGTAGTCCCGATACGCTCCAGATTACGGTATAGTTTACGAAAAATGATTTTTACTAAATGCTGTGATAGTAACATTTCAAATTTTGGCAAAGAGATATTTAAATTTTGCGATCTTCAGCTGGTTATCTGTTTGTTGGTTATTATTTTGGAAATATCCGTTCTATTACCACGATTTCCAACTGATCGGAAACGCAAAGGATGTTGGCGTTCCTGAAAGGCGGAATCGTTTTTTGCAGGACTAAGGTTGATGCCCCTCGAATCGGATTGTTGTACGACATCTGGGATACTGAACAAGAAAAAAATATCTTCCTCCACCACCCAGTGTAAGACGAAACCAAGAAACCAGGGCCGCGGACAAGGCCAACGGCAGTGACAGGTTCTGACGAAGAAAAAAAAAAGAGTCATAATTCAAATGGGGTTTTTCATGTATCAGTAGCGATTTGCGAGTCGGTGATGCTGCTTTGACTGCCGAGGGATCAGAGTTTTGAGCGCATACACATATATATTTTAAATAATTTGTCATTGGGAGTGACAGTTGCTGAGGGATTAAGAGTGAAAGGAAAGGAAGGCACTCATGCGATAAATTTTCCTATTTGTTACTGTTCAGTGGTCTGCGAGAGCGCTCTGCTGGGATAAAAAAATAACTCCAAAGAAAGATGGCACGTTTTTTTGCTTTCTTTCTTCGAAGCCTCCGATCGTAAAATCCGACATTGTTTGCTTGTTTTGACGCTGTGGTTCTCGAATGTTTGATTTGTGTAGGTTTGAATTATTCACATGGAGAACATGTGTCACATGCTCCTGAATCATGCAATGAAATATTCATCATTATGGATGTTTTTTTTTATTTGGCAAGATTGGATTAGGAAAGTGTGATTTGTTTTGAATATTATCAGAAAACTTACAATGTATAACATGCTTTTGACATTAAAAAAGGGTTTTCTATGGATCTAATAAAAAGCTTCGTTAAGTATACACCTTTCTCAACTGACCTTGTCTTCAAGACTTGTTATCGCATTGTACAGAGTAATGGATTTCATTTTTCCATCCTTTCACTGCAGAGCAGATGCAATCTCACCTTCTGCCAGGTTAGGACGTCCCAGTTGAATTCCATTAGTCGAAATAATTTACACCCAAAGCAATCACTTTACTGGACAGTTGAACTTGCGAGTGTTTTCCCGTTCCCGTTCTGTTTCTAATTGATGGCTTTAAACAGGGAGGGGTGGTTCGCTAAAGCAAAGGTACTTGAATAAAGTGTTGAAGTACTCTTTCAGTTTTTCCCAGCTTTCTCCTGGAATACATTATGTGATGAACGAAAATCAACGAAAAGCCAAAGAACTTTTCCCATTTATTTAGTCCCATTCCCGTCGAAATAAATTAGGATTCCTGCTGAATTGTGTTTGTAGGTAACCTGGGCACACACAGACACGTTGGGCGGGTGAGAGATAAAAGTCCTGGTGAGGATGCTGGACTACTGGTGAACGTAGTTTGGTATATGCCCCTATTGTGGAACTACTTAGCAAATGTGCACTAGGGTGCCCAGAATATAGGATTTTTTCTCGAAACCTCGCCCCACATGCTGAATATCTGGAGTTTTTTTGAAAAGGTCCTATAAAACAAATTTCCAGTTTTTGCTTTTTGGGTGTTTTTGAAACCGCCTTGAGTCAGGGAATTATAAAACACCCACACGGCGTGTTTTCTAGAACAAACATTTCAAGAAAAAATAGTCATCATTACTGTCAAATGTGTCTTATAGGAAATTTTCTCAGCTTTCCAATGCTTCCAAGAGCGAAATGTTTCATCGGGAAATTTCTGAGATATCTATTTTTTGGGTTTTTTTTCTAAATTCCTGTTTTATTTATTGTAAACTTTGTAATAACTTATCTGGAAACTTGTCCAATGATGTATTTCATGTGTGATTTACTCATCAAAATGTGCAAAATAAGGCAAGAAACAACTTTGGAGGAGGTTGCAAATCGCTAAATATTTTTAAAATTAAGTTTAACCGAGTTTTTGAATATATGAGATTTATTCAGAAATGAAAATCATAAAACCGTATTAAAAAATATTTTTTTACAATAATTAAAAGATAATAACATAATTTTTGTTTACGAATATCACGTTTATGCTCGGATTTAGTTTGAATTAAGCTGATAAATTTTTTTGTTGCAAGTTTGAGATTAGTTAGGATATCACTAGATTTTTATAAAAAAAAACATATTTCCTTAACCAAACATTAATCAATTGCATGGATACAAAACATGTTATTTACTCAAAATTGAACTATAAATTACTGTTTCGAGCTTCAGGAGAAAAACTTTTCATGAGTATGAAATGATTTTTCTAATTTTTATTTTGTATGAAATGATCAAGGAATCAGCAATATTATAGAAGTCTTATCTTATCTTTTTAAAACGTTTTAAAAATACTTTGATTTTTGTTGGAATGGAAGCCTCTGTTTGATTTTTTGTATTAAATAATATTTCATTTTTGTTTGAACCAAAAAAAATATGTGGCAGTTTTTTCAACATTCAAAGTTAAAACACACAAATTTTACTTCTACATTTAAATGCATTTTCAACAGTAAAACTTTTTTTTAATGCACATGAGAATATGACTTTTGAACCTTGCAACAGTAATTGGTAGTACATTTTTGATTTTAAATGATCTTTTGGATCCATGTTCCCGGTTCATGTATGCTTTAAGAAGTATCATGTTTATTCATAAAAATCCATTAATAAACTTAACAATCTCAAACCTACAAAAAAAAATCGATTGTATCAGCTCAAGAAGAGCAGACACGTGATATTTGTACACAAAAATTGTGTAATTATCTTTTAATTCTTGTAAATAATATTTTTAAGAAAGTTTCATGATTTTGATTTTTGAATGAACCCCATATATTCAAAAACTCGGTTAACCCTCTAACGCCCAGAGCTGTTTGCTTATCGTAAAAATAGTAAATGGCTTAATTTTGGTACAATAATGCAGGAAATACTTTACTTTGACCCACAAACATCGAATTGAGGCAAAAAAGTAGAATTTGAAGTGGTGCACCAGGGCACCATCAGGAAGATGAGCAACTTTTTTTTAAACCACAAAATCTCGTTTTCTTCAAATCTATTGGTTCATTTGTTTGAAAACGCTTCGAAATGTGTTAAAAACTACTTATTCTTTGCTGTAAGACCATATTTCTGAAGTATTAACTACAAATTCTAAAATCTCTGCATTTTCAGGTTTCTTTGATTGGCTCATTCAAAACCCACAAACAACCATTTTCATGAAAAATGAGGAAAATAATAAAATTATCGGTCTAATAACAATGTTTTGTCTTGTTTATGAATAGTCAAAACGTTTATAAACTTTTGTTTTGATAAAAATAAGCTTTTTCTGTAATTTAGAAAAAAGAGCTCCTGAATATTTAGTTGCTCATATGCCTAGGTGGTGCTCTGGTGCACCAAATGAAAAAGGTTGAAAAACACTTAAAACCTGTCCAAACTCACAATGTTATTCACAGGGGTTCTTGTCCAAGGTTCAAATGATAGCAAAACATTTTTTGTTTCATAAAATTTTGTGTTTGGTATTTTTTACGGGCTTTCGAAAACAGGTCTTATTTATTTCCCTAAAATTGGCCCATTTTTGTTTACATTTCACACTGTAACTTTGCTTGTGCTTAACCAAATTTGATGAAATTTGGGGAGATGTTAGTATACATTCTACATGAACACCTGCATCTTAAAGCATCATGAAAAGTTGTGTCAGTTCCAAGATATTTGAGTTCAAAGTTTTGGTGCTCTGGAGTAACCATGGGCGTGAGAGGGTTAAACTTAATTTTAAAAATGTTAAGCGATTTGCAACCTTCTCCAAAGTTGTTTCTTGCCTTATTTAGCACATTTTGAAGAGTAAATGCCACATGAAAAACATAATTTGACAAGTTTCCAGAATAGTTATTATAAAGTTTACAATAAATAATAAAGGAATTTAGAACAAAAAACTTAAAAAATAGATATCTCTGAATTTTCCCGATGAAACATTTCGCTCTTAGAAGCATTGGAAAGCTGAGAAAATTTCCTATAAGACACATTTGTCAGTAATGATGACTATTTTTTCTCCTTAAGGTTGCCCAGAAAACACGCCGTGCCCAAAAAGCAAAAACTGAAAATTTGGTTTATAGGACCTTTTCAAAAAAACTCCAGATATGTGCTATTTTAGGACTCTGGGCCTAATATGAGCGAAATTGGTCAACATTTACCCATTGATACTCGAAGGTGAAGTTTGTATGGGAAAAATCGAAAAAAATGTATGGAAAATCAATTATCGTACGGTTTGGTCTGCTGGGTGTCCTACTTCCATCTAAATATTCCCAAAAGTAAGAAATTCATTGAAAATTTAATGATCTTCAACTTTGTAGAACATACCAAAGCTATAAAACTCGATCTTGACAAGTTATAAGGGATTTAAAAAAAAAGTATTTTTTGATGATTTTTTTTCATCGTCATTATGGCCTATCTATTTTTTTTGAATTAAATATACCGTAAAACGGGGTGACTTTGATAGGTTTGCGATTTTTCCGCAAAATGAAGAGTACAATTAAAATACGTAAGGAATGGTTCAGAAACATACTGACCGTGGTAGAGAAGTGTTCAAAGTACCTCATGAAGAACTTTTCATAAATTTTTGAAAAGTTTTTAAAGTTAGTTAACTATAGTTAAGAAAATGTGGATGAAAGTCATTATTTTAAACTTCTCAAAGTGTCATGATTTTCTCAATGAACATGATTTTTAATCGGAAAACGGAATGCATTTTCGGATTCTTTGGACAATTTTCCACTAGGAGAAGGTTAAATAAGTTTGTAAATAATAAATAATATGTGTTTTTGAAACACAATTAAAAAAAAATCTCCAAATTTATAGGCAAATTCAGTTGAACAAATTTCATGTAAAATGTGAAAACTTGTGATTCGTGCTTCGAATTCAGTTTAAAATGCAATATAAATCGATAATTTTATAAACAAAACTATTTTTAACAAATTTCAGGCATAATTACGACTTTTTAACAATTTTACCTAAAATTTATATGTATTTTGTTAAAAAGCTTATAAACTTAGTTAACTTAATGTAAACATTGATTTTTTTCTTACAAACTATATCAGCTACTTTAGTGATGGTACATTTAACGTACAAATAAAGTTTGAACATCTTAAATATGATTTTAACAAGAAAAACTATGACTATCAAAGTCACCCCGGAATTAAAACCAAGAATTTTTAAAGTAACTATTTTTCTAAACACTATTGAAAAAACTTTTTTCCAAAATAGTGCATGGACTTTGTGTGGCCTACCCCAGTACATGTTTTAAAAATAATAATCTTGAGAAAAACCTTACCTGCTGGAAAATATTCTAAAAACAAATTGAAATCCTATCAAAGTCACCCCGGTTTACGGTACTTTATTGAATCTTTCATATAATAATTACATTTGGTTTACATAATAAGTGGTCAGCTGTGGCTCTTCAGCTTTAGTTTACTTTTCGTGATTTAAACATTGTTCATTTTCTTAACTTGAAAAGTATATGATTTATCATTTTTGTAACACTAGGTACAACAAGGAAAAAAAAAATTAAGAAAGCATAACCTAACTTAAAACTAACTTAATCTTACCATAAACTAAACCAATCCTTGAATCAAGGGGTATTCAGATATAGAACATTTTTCCCTGAATTTCAAACATTTTTCTTGAATCTTCTGATCCAACATTTTTACTTCTGCTAATTCATGAACCTCACTTGATCTTGTCCAGCCAGGAACATTCAAAACCATTTTGAGTACCTTGTTTTGGATACGCTGGAGCTTCAATTTATGAGTTCTAGCGCAACACTCCCAAACAGGTACTGCATACTCAATAACGGGGTAAATTATTTGTTTGTAAACTGCTAGCTTATTTTTCAAAGTTAGCTTTGATTTTCTGTTAATTAAAGGATACAAACACCTGATGAGAATGCTGCACTTGTTCAATATTTTATCTACATGCTGCCGAAACAATAGTTTCGAGTCAAGCATGAGACCTAAATAGACAACTTCCTTTGACCAGGGTATTGAAACATCATTCATTTTAATCAAAACATCATCCTTTGGGACAAATCGGGCCGATTTGGAAAGTGGAAAAATGATGGTTTGAGTTTTGGCTGCATTTATGCGAATTTTCCAGTCGCTAAAGTATTCGGAAAGAACGTCAAGACCTTTCTGAAGACGGCCAACTAAATATCTGGTTATTTTACCCTTATAAATAACGGCAGTGTCATCAGCAAAAAGTGACAACACACCATTACCAGGAAGAGTAGGCAAATCAGATGTAAAAATATTGTACAGAAGTGGGCCAAGAATACTTCCTTGGGGAACCCCAGCATCAATGTTGAATTATGGCCTATCTACAATCACTTAGCTTAGAAAATTTCACTTAGCTTAGGAATTTGAATCAATGGAAATGAATCTGAGTTTCTACAATGGAAAAGTAATCAAATTAGAAACTGACGTTTGGTTTGGAAAATTTTAAAATCTACGGTAAGTTGACGTTTCCATATCAAAGGTAAACAAACAACTGCATAGCAACGTATATCAGCCCAGCAAGTTTTCTAAGTTGATTGTGGATGACGAACGTAAGTTGCAGACTTTCCTAAGTAACTACTTTACTTAGATGTTCTAAACTAAGTGATTGTAGATAGGCCATTAGGCTCTCGATGTTTTGTTTTTTGTTGTTGATTTCTGTTAGAACAGTTCAAGCAAAACAATGCAAAAAGGCCTAGAGTTCCAGAGCTTTGAAAGAAAATTTTCAAATTTTAAGTTGTTAATATTTTTAAATAGGGGAACTATACCCTTTCTCAGCCTATTTCTATTATCGGCCTATCAGCACTTTGATCATGAATTACAGCTTATATAAAGTGTTTTTGACTGTTCCAAAGTAATAAATAGCTCAAATAAAAGTGAGCAAGCAACTCTCCATTGACGAAACATCTGAAAATGTTGATTTAATAGCGGAAAACAGCAAAAGTGATGAGAATTGGTCGAACGGCTTAGTGTGATTAAAATGGGTATATTTCCCCTATCACTATTCTACTAAAGTTGTATTCTCTCGAGTTGATCATTCTGAAACTTGGAAAAAAACATCTTTTAACCATTAACAAGTGCAATTGTTATGTTTTTTTTTTTATTTCAAGTATAACACATCAAAAAGGTGATTTGGATATACAGTCCTGGCTTGACTATCCGAAGTTTCGATTATTCGAAGGTTTGTATGGGACTTCGGATAATCGAATCATGAACAACATTTTGTTTTTTTTTTATATTTTTGATTTTCTTACTTTTGCCATCAACTTCGAATTCGTGTGAGATTTCCAAAAACTGTTCACGTGGTTTATGGATGGTCCCCTGGACTGTATTTAATTTATATGTAAACCTTTAGACAAGAATTTGGAAAAAGAATCTCGAACACCCTTCAGTTGCTATATGAAATGAAATCCGTTTATAGAATCATCTCTGTGGCTAATACAACACAGTAGACCAGGCCACTTTCATTTGCGAGGACTAAATTCATTAAGAATGACAAGAAAGAACTTAACCAAACGTTAAATTCTAAATTCTCGTTTCTCACTAAAAAAGATCAACACGAAAATTTAAGCAACAATTTTGCTTGCAATCTAGCCCCAATCCAGCTTGAGCCGTTCCGGCTGGCTGGCGACTGGAATAATAAATATGCGGATAATACGAAGATGCGAAAATATGTGGTCGGATATGACTGGAATTTTTCATAACCCGCCCGGCAGCAGCATAAGTAGAGTAGCCTAAGCTAAGACAGTCTGCGACTGGTGGAGAAGTGGAACCCAAAGGATGGTCCTGGAGAGTGTTGTTTAGAAACGTACGGCTTGTTTAGTCCTTCACGTGATGTCAAGTAGAACGCATTATTCATTGCAAATTGGGATGAATTCATAAGCTCAATTTGGTGGCATTAAGCATCATAAAGTGAGATTAGTATCGTTCCATGGGGTTTGGAAAATTGAGAAAACGTGAATTCTGATCACATACTTGGAAAAGAAACTGTCGAATTTAAAGCGATTGTTTGTTTTGCTGCCATAACAATCAAGAAATTATCTGAAATTCACGGGAATATTCATGAATATTCATAAACAACAAATTGAAACTTTTCCTCCAGGGGAACACAAAAAGCTTCAAAAGCGACCATCCGAAGCATCGAATCGAAATGAATTTCGTATATTTTTTGACTTCAAATTCAGCTCACGTACGATTTGGCAAGCGACCAGTGCTATCAATTTCTTTCGCATTTCACAGCTACTTTTTGCCTTCTTTCTTTTCTTCTGTTATTTATTCTGAAATGAAGACCAAATGTGCTGTGGAGACGCGCCAAAAGTTGGCAGTGGCCATCCCCCCTGGAGAGTGGAAAAGCTCGTTGGACTCGGACTCGGACAAAGTTTGAGTCAGCTCGGTGGGAAGAGCGCACATGCGACATGGGTGAAGTAAATTAAGTTTATCTGATTTCTGTCAATCACGCTATTTACCAAGCGTTTCCGTTTGGTTGTCTTTTTCATCGTGGAACAGGTGCCCCGGGGGCGTCATGTCGTCCCGATGAAATCGAGAGTTTGCAGGGCTAATGGCGTTGTGATTGCGAGGGAAGAAAGTTTGTTGGTTCAATAACAACATTTTAATTGTATCGGAATGGCTTTTTTACACAACAATAGGTGCAGATGGTTATATTATGGTTTTGCTCTAGAAATAAAATCTTTTTTTTTTAAACCAGTTACAACTGTCATATCGCTTATGTGCTCTTCAAAAACGTTCCCAGGTTTTCTGTGGGTGAGAAAAGGAGGCGAATACTTTATGAAAATCATACCTGTCAAAATTCCTAGCCTCAAAATTTTGTCGCGAGTTGCTTTTCTCCTCTATTTCCGTGGCCGTGTCCTTGCCGTGTTCCTGGCCGTGTTTGTGTCCATGCAAAACGGAACAACCGGAACAAAATTATAATTTTTAATGCTAAGTCCCAGAACTGACACCTGTCAAAAAAGTTCATTCGGTTGTTTACCTTTTAGGTTAAGTTCCGAGCTTTTGATACTTATTTACAAAGTAGTAAAGAAAAAAGGTTGTGATGTCGGCAAGCTCTTGGCACTAACTCTTCCCCTAGGAACGGAAAACAGAGTCGGCTTACCAAATGTGTCGGAGGATTACGCGGATTAAATAAATGAAGATTTTGTGGGAAATATCAAGGGATGGGTTTTATTAAAGACAACTAAAGAAAAATACGGAATTAAGACTAAATTTATTAAAAACTATGGAAACTACTGTGTGTGTGATGTGGGGGGATATTTGGGCTATTGTGGGGGTTGCTGGGGTTCTGGAACTGCTGCGGTACGTACCGTTGATGCACTGCTTCTTCTCCTACTTCTGCTTCGGCTTCGGTTGGCTCGGGTTCTTGGTGGGCTAGCACCACTCGGATGGCCACGCTCGCTTCAGCGCCGCGCACGGAACATCGACCAGTGCTCTTGGGTGGCAATGGCGGCCGTGGAAAACCGCGGGCTGGCTTGAGCGATGGCGGACGGATGGCGCGTACTGACCAGCAATGGCGTAGGCTGGTGTCGAGGTTTACGGTGTCTTCCTTCGTTGACTCGATCGGGCGGACCACGGGATCACCGTAACGGTCGTTCCGAGAAGGGTCTCCTTGATAATTAGGGCTTCAGCCCGAGAGAAACGCTCCTTTACGGGTTATGGATCCGTAGATCCAGAGCGGGAGGTCCTTTTACGATTAGGTGCATGTACTGGCTCCTCCGCACTTACTGTACATGGACCGACCCGTGCGAGTGTGAGGCGCGTACGCTTGGTGGACGAAATCAAAAGGTCCTGAACGAACAGCAGGGTGATGCGGGAATCCTTCTTCCGTCTTCTGCTGGCTCACTTTTAAAAACTTTCACTAAAGCACTCAACTTTCTCGCACGAACACCGGGATTGAAATGGCCGATTCACGGCGGTCAAACCTGCCTCAAAGGATCCGTCATCGGTCTCCTCAACCGTCATCCCCCAATACCGCCAACATCGTAGAAGCTTGCCCTTAAGTTGCACCCACTGGATACCCCCCTTGCACCCACTGAGCCCTTTCTTAAGAGACAATATTCTGTTGTGTTTGTTGACGGGGGACTACGCTATACAATATTGGTGTTTCCCTATAGCTCGTAACCCAAAACATTGAACATTTACCACAAAGAACATTAAATAATAAATAAATAAATTAACATATTAAAAATACTAGGGATCTTGTAACTGAACGGTTACACTTTTCTCCTTTACTACGAAAAACTAACGAAACAGAAAAAGAGCACACTTGAACACTTTTTTTTGGTTTGGTGTGAACATTGTTTTGTGCCCATTAGTATTTTCATTTTTTCAATAGGATTCTTTTTGTTATTATTCTGATTTTTGGAGAACATGTAGGGAGTGTAGTGGAAGAGGAATAATCCCAAATGTTTACGTTTTGGTTTTGTGCCCTTACGAAATTTATTTTTTGTTAAGTAGATTTTACAAACTTCTAAATGGGACGCGGGGTATTTTGGTAAGTTGCAAAGATGGTAATTGGCTTTCCTCACTGAGGTAAGGCTATAATCTTGCTTTAAAAATTAACTTTTTTCAAAACAACTCTGTATGTAAGCGCGTGCAACTTTTCATGGTGCTCAAATTTCTTGCCAAATTTTCTCAGCAATGGATAGTCCGATTTGAGCTTGGTAGGTTTTATGTAATCCGGTTTGGTGCCCCATGGATCGCATTTAATTTTTTTTAATATTTGGCAACCTTGTCACAAGTTATGACTACATGAATGAAATTCGTGTACTTTTTTGAACTCGGAACTCGCATATCTGCATCGAAATTATGTTCAGATCCATCATCCGACTTACGTTAGATAGGAAATTAAGATACCTTTCAAACGTCAAAAAGTGTGTTGATCTGGCAACCCTGCATCAAAGAATGAATAATTTTCAGATCTTTTATGTGACCCAGTATTGTGACCAGATGAAAAATGAAAAATATTGAAAATATGATCTACAGTCGATGTTGGTAAAGGTAGATCTTACTTTTAGAGTTGGAATTCCAGTGTAAAACGTTAAAAATCTCTTTTATTTATGTATTCCAGTTACATACATTTGCAATCGTTTTCAATTTGCCTGCATGATTCAATTGACATCAGTTGTTCCCGTTCGAATGTCAATCAACTAAAGTGAAGCAATAAGAAAAACAATGTATTATTGCAGGTGTTAATTCTAGATCACCATAATTGATTAAGTGCTTTTCAATGTCACATGACCGCCGGGCATTGTCAATTTTAAGCGTCATGGTTGAATTGTCATGTCTTCGTTCTAACTTGATTTAGTGATATCTATTCCATCGAGTGTTATCATACGAACTAGGGGAAGGGACCCTTGGTTGCTCCAACAAAGCGGCATTAGTGACATTTCCTTGGAATATAATTGCGACTGCACGCGATGTTCATGTGTTGATTGGACAATTCTATTTGCTCGTCCGAGAGAATCATCACCCAAAGCAACTTGTCGCGCTCTTTCCAGTCAATTGAGTTCCCCTCGAGACATGCCCGTATCGTGTGACCGTTGACTAGGGTGTGATCGTGATTGACAGTGTTGGACCGATGAGTGTCTCTCCTCCGGACCTCCCAGGAGATGTGAGTTCCTCGTGTGAGTAAAAGTTTGCAGTTCATGGCATGCAACCGGCGTTGGACACTGAAAATTTGAACGATTTTGCTCAATTAAAAAAAAACGATATCCTTTGATCATAAAATGTTTTTTATTTGGAAATTAGAAAACAATTATTGATGAAATTTTTTTTGAAGCAATTAAAAAACTGAAATCAATTTTCAAATAAACATACATCCAAACGGCGGTCGCATCCTTTTTCTGCAAATCTGCATGAAAGTATATCAGAATCTGCATGAAAATTGTCCTCATGCATTTTTTGCGATATGGGGGTACAAAAATTTTGCCCGTTACCGACAATTATCGACATTATCGATGGCTGTTTGACTGTATCGTAATAAAATCTTGACAAAACGAGGATTGAACTTTAAACTTCTTGGTTGTTGATCCGACACGCTACCACCGCGCCATGGACGCTTGATGAATTGTGAAGGACAGCACCAACATATTCTTGTCTCTGAAGTGTTGCTCAGGGACGAGCTAGCATTATATGTGTTGGTGAGAACTGCATGTTTACACACGGGTAAAAATGATCTAAATGGCATTCTCTAAAAAATGTTATGTAAGGTAACATTGTTTTGTAGCAAATCCAGATATATATTTATCCTGTGCGTTTACGATCGAACATGTCTCGCTTCAAGCTACCAAATCTCTCAGTGCAAAATGTCTCTGGTAATTAGTGCTTTTTTCCTGGTGTCGTTGGCGCTGTGATCGACCAATTATCGGCGTAATTGGTTTGAAATAAAATTTTCCATCGAGCGAGTTTCAAAAGGGATGAGCATCAAGCGGGGTGTAACGGGAATGTGGATTTCATTGTTCGTTTGAAAATGTAATAAAATGTCATGGTGAAATATGGCAAACTATTGAAAAGTGGGAGCCTATCAAGTAATTTTTTTTTACTTGGTTAAACAAATCAAACCATCCACTTTAACGATCCCCAGGTCTTTTGTGGTCTCTATCGACAGTTTCTGCTCGAACCTAGGAGTCCAAAGGCTTGAATGGGGAGAGCACCCAAACCTATTTTTACTCCAAGGAACCTTTCACTCCAGGCTTCGAATTGACGACCTTTGGATTGCGAGTCCAACCGACGCCAGCTTCGTGATTGTCCACGCTTTTGTATGGTCAGTTGTCCAGGTGGTAAATTTGGGTTTGAAAACTTTATTTTTGAGGTCAAATTATGGTCAAATCAGACCTACTAAATTCTCCAAAAAAAAAATCTCCACGAAAATCAAAGTCAAAACAACAGCAGAATGAGTTGAGAGAGAATGACAAAAATTCAAATTGCTGAACTTATACATTTTTATATAAAATTCATTGTCTCTGTCTAAAATATTTTCCTAACGCCAGCAAAAAAAAAAATCGATTTCCAACTCTATAGAGGGAATTAAACCATAAAAAAAGTAAATCTCAACACATCAATCTCTTCCTGCGTCGATGTCGCTGTGCTCGTCTGCACAATCAAGTTGATCACCTGGGGCTACTAAAAGCCAAAATGGGCAAAGCCACTCCTAGCGTTTAACCCCAACTCTCCTCCCTTATCCAACCCCTTCGGTTGGAGGTGGTAACAGCATAATTCGCGACAAACTCGCTTCGCCACCGACCGTGGCCGGGACTCCAACTCTCAAAACTCTTTTTCATCTCTTGCTCGCCGTAATCGCACCTGGGTCATCCCAAAGTCCCAGCTGCTCTGTGTGCACGTGTGTGATGGATGCGTGCCAGTATATTGTTGAAGGGAGTTGGTGGGAACTGCCAGATTTTGTGACCCTTGACAAGATTTTGAGATTTTCTTTGTTGACGGTGATTTTGAAGTTTTTTTTTAAATCAAAATGTTGTAACTAATTTTACTTCAAATAACCGTCTTTTTTTGTAAAATGTCAATCAAGAATTAAGCATAACTCCATTTTTCTTATTGTTATTTCCAAACTGTCAAAAAAACCACTTCGTCATCAGGAAGTTGATTTTTTCCCAGAAATCCCAAACTTTTATCCAATGGTAATTTGGTTGATGAGCTCGTCGTGGCATGAGCCCCCCCTCCCCTGCTGCAAGCCTCGAGGTCCCAGCACAAAATAAGGAATGGAAAATATAATCACTTCGATGGAGCGAGCGTAGAAGTCAACCTGACGCAACGGTCGTGGGATTGATTCGACGTGGGTCGTAAAGTTGATGCCGGCCGGTTGGGAGTGTCTACACCTTCTGCCCAGCACGTCGCGGAAAAAGTTTCAATTGTGTCGCTCCAGGGGAGGCATCTAGCGAAAAACGTGGTGGTGGGAATATTTTATTGAATTTGTTTATTTTGGTGGAAATTATTGTGCGCACTAGTACGCGAGTGGGACATATTTTCATAAATAATTTGATTTGGGGAGAAATTTACTTGGCAATTTTGACAATTCAATTTTGTCCAGGTAATAAGGTGGTAACTGGAGAGCTGATGTGATGCGCAATAAAGACGTGAAAATGTGCCAATTTGGGGGATTCTAATAGCACCCCTGTAACCTAAAGCGTAGATTAGATGGTAACTTTATATAACTGGTTGTTGAAAAACATACGCTTTAGATTAATTCGTTGAAAGTAACTAATAAATGCCACTTTTGCGGCTTTTTTGTGCACTCACGTTCGCTTAAAGTTTCGCCACAAATGGCAGCACTAAGCAGACACAAACGAGCGCTGAAAAAAAAAAGAGCTCAGATGATAATAAAGATGATAGGAATAGAATAACTTTTAATAAAAGTCAAATTAAACAGAAATGCCCACAAACAAGCTTCTCTACTGGTTGTGTACTTGATTTTAGTAAATTGCAAGCAACACTCCGGATTATTCTGCATCATTTAGACATGACCGCTTATTAGGCTGAGAATGGGTTTATTTCTCCTATATTAAATAACAATGTTGTAGGGCCTATGGGGTGCAGGTTCGATACCCGCCTTATCCTCCTGGCCTTCTATTGGATGGGGAAGTAAAACATCAGTCCATTTGCGTAAAAGAGGTTTTGGGTGACTCACCACACATAACCTTCGGGCGCCTAGAAATGAGCAGAAACTTGCAACAGAGCCCACAAAAGACTCGGGGGTTGTTAAAATGGATTGCTTTGCTAGGTAACAAAGTTGCTACAGCCAGCATACATGAAACAATGTCTTGAAAAGAAGCAAATTTATCTCGAATATTTTGACAAAACCCCAAACTCTATCACAATAGTAAAGTTGGCTCCAGTGTTGCTTTCCTCACGCGCTCGTGAGCGCTAACTTTTTGCTCATTCGTGAGGAGGAGCGCTGCGCGAGCTAGCTCACGTTTGCCCTCGCTCACGTTTGCTCCGATTTTTTCAGCTCGCGTTTGCTCCACGCTCGCGCTCGCACTCATATTTTGCTCACGGAGCGCTCATTTCGGACTAATCATTTAACGCTTTTGAGGAAGTTTTTTTTTCAATTCCAAACTGTGCCTCTACGATTTTTTAAACAATTTTAATGATTATAGTATCATTCTATAGTAGAAAATTTGAGAAACAAGCAAAAAACGGAAAAATCGCTGTAGAAACACGAAAAAACTGTATAGAAAAATGGTAATGATAGGAAATGGTAGAATAAGCCTAATACCATCAGAAACAAACATAAACTAAACAAGATAAATGCAAATATAAATAGTAAAAATGAAACAAAAAAAACATAAAACAAAAGAAGTAAAGAACGCAAAAATTAAAATTTTCGAAAAAAATGGGCAGTAGAGCAGAGGTGCTCAAAGTTTTTGAAAGCCGGGCGAAATTTGAAAAATTGTTTATTTGAAAAAAAAAAATATTCACATCCCGTTACGAGAACTTCACGACCTCTGGATTGGAAATCCAGCACGCCGCTAGTCGAAACTCATCTTCTACTGTTCAGTATTCCCAGTTAGCAGATTTATTCTTTGAAGGGATCTAACATGCCGAGCCAGACAGGAATCGAACCCATCACCTTCCGTTTACAAGGCAAAAACCGTAACCACTCGGCCACTGTAGCTCGGTTACCCGCTACGTGGTCTTTTCTATGTATAAAAAAGGAAAACGTATATCACATGATTTTTTGAAATTTTAGGTATTGTTTGGACCTAAACAATTTTTTAAACATTTTAAAACTTACATCAGCTGATTTTTTGAAATTTTAGGTTTTGTTTGGACCTAATCAATTTTTAAACATTAAACAAAATCAGTTTCTCAAAACCCTATCAAATTTTCTTATTCTTAAGTTTCTTTTCGGTTTTGATCCGGAGAATTACTTTGTAGAATATTGCAAAGCGCTCTAGGAATGAACCTGAAAAGATACAGATTAATTTTTTGAGTATTTTTTTAAATTATGCCAAAAAATTAAACTCCAAACAAAAGTGAAGGAAAAAACGATCACCTCAAATTTCTATAAATGAGTAAAAAACTAAAAACTAACTTAATCCACCTATGTGGTTGGAGCCTTCCTCGCCTATTACCAACAATGGCTGATATGATGGAATTGTACAAAAATTTCATCTATTTTTTAGATCCGGAATAAAAAAGTACATAAATATCACATAAATGGCCATACCTCGAGACAGGGTTGCCAAATCATCAATGTTTTGGACTCATTGGAAAGGTCTTTTGATAACCTAATCAACGATGGGTTGTATGGTGGATCCGGACATAGTTTACATACATTTAAGTGAGATCCGGCTTCCAAAAAGTACATCAATATCACTTAAGTGGCCATATCTCGAGTCAGGGTTGCCAAATCTTCAATTTTTTGGACTCGTTGGAAAGATCTTTTGATAACCTAATCAACGATGGGTCGGATGGTGAATCCAGACATAGTTTACATACATTTAAGTGAGATCCGGCATCCAAAAAGTACATCAATATCACTTAAGTGGCCATATCTCGAGACAGGGTTGCCAGATCTTCAATGTTTTAGGCTCGTTGGAAAGGTCTTTTGATAACCTAACCAACGATGGGTCGGATGATAGACCCGGACATAGTTTACATACATTTAAGTGAGATCTGGATATATGTGAAAACACATTTTTACACATAACTTTTGAACTACTTATCGAAACTTCAATCTGTATAAAACTCGATCTATGGGACCCTAAACCAAGTCGAATGCAACAGGTTCACACACATACACACACAACCGATGTATTGTTTACACACACATAACCGATGTATTGTTTGGATAGATAATTGAAATTCTGCGTAGGTTTAACATAAGCATAAGGTTCAAAAATAGACATCAAATTTTAGAAATATTGAAGGCGCATAAAAAAATCAGGAGAAGAATGCAATTTTACTCGGTAAACTGGAAATGGCCATAGACTTAATTCTTCTTAACATTTAAGAAAACCAATTTGTTTATTGTTGACGAAAAATACGACAAGGTTATTTTTCAGACTTGTCTATACACAGAAAAAAATGTGAATTTACTCGACACAGAAAAGATGTAAACTCAGTTGATGTAAACTTGAGATTCGTTAGAAACGGTTGAATCACACGCAAAACCATGTTTTTATGTATAATTTGTTGCAAATTTACATCAAATTGGATATAAATTTAAATATTAAATGACGTGCAGAAATGTTGCATCATAAATGATGTAACATTCGGAAATATTTTTTTGCAATTCCGTCGTGAAACTACTTACTTTTCCTGTCATTCTTGAACGACGAAATAGCCTACTTTTCTGTACCAAAAATAACAGAATCGAATAGCAACACTTTTCAAAATAAATGCTGAAAAGTTCTACTTTTCAGCACTCAAATGGGTGCTGAAAAGTTGAACTTTTCAGCACTTGTTTCGAAAAGTTTTCAACTTTTTTTTATTTAAACGATTTATTGACAAAATACATGAACATTATGCATAAAATTTCACTTAGTATGTGTTTTTTGGAATTGCAAAAAATGTTGTATGGAACTCGTTGCAAAACTTGATTTTTTTAGCACTCTTCGTATTTATCCAACTCGGTGAACCTCGTTGGATAAATGTACGACTCGTACTGAAAAAATCCTCTTTTTGCAACTTGTTGCATAAACTACTATTTCGTGTGTATTTTTGTTTTGCAGCGAAACCAAAGCGGAATTTTTTTTATTCCAATACTAATTAGAAGTTTGTTGCGCTTGAAATCATTTGGGTTGCAAGTTTGTTTTCAAACGCAACCAAAACTTTCACCATTATGGTGACATATTTGCAAAATATTTCTTACATTTTTGCAACACCATCAAATTCTCCTAAATAAATTAGCATCGCATAGGAAACATTGACGCAACACGTTCACAATCACAACTATATGGTTATTGTTGACAATCGCGTTGCTGTAGTGCGCTTTTTTAGTGTTGCGAATATGTTGCTTCAGCGATTTTGAATTTCTTTGAATTAGTTGCAAATTAGGCTTGGAAACAATAATATTTCGGATTATCGAATCATTAACAAATTGTCATATATTTTTCATTTTCATACATTTAATATTAAATTCAAATTCTGCTACCCCATTTGAGTCATATTTATTTATTTCATATTTGAAAAGTCATATTTGAAGAGTCATATTTGAATAGTGAATGCATTTTTTTTCAATATTTTATCACCGCTATCTTGGATTTAAAATTTTCAAATCTCTTTAGTCACAAATCACAATACGTTAGGGTCATACTTAAAGTGAAGCCGTTGATCATTTTGGAAGAAAATTGATCATCACTCTAAAATATTCTGTACAAAATTCAATTTAACGAATTTCTCCACCAAAATGAATCAGCATGTGCCGGTTGTTGCCTTCTTGAAGCCACTCAAGGAATTTTTGATCTAAATCAAATGTGTCTCAAAATTTATATAATTTTGTGGAACAATCATTGACGTCCTAGTTGGCAATCATTGATTAATGACGATTTCCATAACTTCGCAAGGAATGGGACAATCGTTTCCAAAAAAAATCAGCATGTGTAGGGCAGTATTCTAAACAACTTGTAGAAAGAATTTTGTCAAAATATTGAAAGCGACGCAAAATTTATATCTTTGAATGAAAAATCATGGCAATGATGGAAGTTTTCACGTTAAGCTCAACAATCATACATAAGACAACGAGTTTTTTTTGTGATTCGATTATTCCAAGGTTTCCTTTCTTAAGTGTTTTTTTTTCCGAGGCCTTCGGATATGTGAGTCTGGTCTGTATTTCAAAATACAACAGTCTGGCGATTGGGTTAAAATTGTCCAGCATATTACAAAAGATCCATTTAACCGCCAAATTAACTCCACCGAAAATATCTCCGCAAAACCGCAAATTTGTTTTCCCAATGTTTCCATTGAAAGTGTGCGATAGAAAAGGCAAAATTCAAATTTGATTCCATTACACATTTTTTTCTCTCCCCGCCAAAGTCTCCCCTTTGCAGCTTTTCATCCGAGTGCGACCAAAATTTTGTAAGAATTCCACCCAAAATTCTTTCTCTCCTTTGGCTCGTGGCACGATGAAGTTGGTAGACGTAAATAATTCCCTCCATTGAAACTTTTCGCTTCGTTCACCCCTTATCTTCTTACGGCATCACGCGGCGATATCAAGTGTTTGTATTTTTTGTGTGCATATTTTTGGGAGTCCTTGGCCCCTCGAGGGAATATCAGTGCCGCAAATGACCCTTGTTACTTTTTTTCTGCTGGCAGCTTTGGACTATAAGTTGGACGGTTTACCTGGACTTGAACTTGGCGCGAATCTTCTCGACTTGTGGTGACCTTCCTGGAAAATTGGCCAATTTGCTATTCCAGTGAATAAAGCTCCCTCATTAAGCTCTGAGTTTGGTGCGATGTTGTTTGCAGCGACGTCGTGTTTTGACCCAATTCCGGTGAAATGATGACGAAAAGCAAATTGCAGTTTCGATTCCAGTCTGCCTCAAGTAGCTGCATCGTTGACTTGTGCTCGACTCCAATCTCTGAAATCTTCTCTCGATAATGATGACAGTAAGTTGATATCCAGGGATTGAAAGAGTGCTGAGCAAGAAGTATCGGCAACGACCGAAACGAACGACGTTCTTGCTTGGCTGCATGACATCATTAACTCAGAGAGCGAAAGCTGTGTGGTTTTGTGGACCTTTCTGACAAGGTAGGAAAACCAACCAACCACATCGATGGTGATGGGAATGAAGTCCTTGGGTAATAATTAGTTCAATTGCACGATTTTCACGTTGACTGGATCAGCAGTATCGAGTTAGGAACGAAAGATTATCTGCTAGTCTGCGGCATTACAAATGGTTTCAACACAGATGATAGAAATCGGAGTGGAAATCAAATGTTTGTTCATAAAATTAAATCCGGAAGAAACTTTAGACTTTTCAAAAACCCTTTTTTTCATTAGCTAATTTTTATTAGGTTCTTTTTCAGCACTGCGACCAGGTAAGGATCGAGGAACTTGAGATTTTTCGAAAACTATACGAGCTTGTGTTCGTGTTTTATGGAGCAACTTTGAACAAGACTGCGAATCAACAATTTTCAAGTCTTCTGGCAGCACTATCAGCATTCATGGCAGCAAGGATTGCCCACAATAATTAGGGTGGTACAAAATAGGTACGTTTCAAATATTTTTTCTTACCAAACCGAAGAGTTTTCGACAGAAAATATTTTATTGTTCTCTTCAGATAGTTCAAGGAATCATATTTCATGCCTTACATTTCATTAGAGCACATAGCTTTTGTAAACAAGAGTATATCCCTCTAACACCTTATGTAAAATGTCATATGAGTGAAAAATATATACTTTTGTTTGCAAAATTTATGTGCCCTAACGAAATGTTAGGCTCCATTTTGTGAATGATTCAGAAGTGCGAATTTCTAGAAATATTATATTAAATAGCACGTGTCTTTGGATTAAACTGTACAATTGATTTAACTAAAAAAACATCAAAATATGATTCAGTTTTCACGAGATCATACGATTCTCACTCCAAATTAAAACCCATTTGGTCAATCCAGTCCTGAGAGATTGTGGAATTCGTTAAATAAAGCCATTTTTGTTTCAATATGCTGTGTCAAAACTGTCCGTGGCTCGTGATAGAAACATAAAGGAAAAAATACAGTCGTGCCTCGGTTTAGCACCGCATATGGGGGATGCAAAACCGAGGCGTGCATAACCGAGGCACAGAGCTTATGGGATTTTGGCTATATGGGAGACATTGGCTTTAATCGTACGAAAAATCATGCAAACATCAGAAAATTATAGTGTTTTGGAATCGGGATGATGTCAGCTATCCATTAAAATTATTATTTCATGAAAGTTTTCACAAAAATACGTAATTTTCCTGTATTTCGAAAATGCATATTTTTTCTCTAAAGTAACCAAAAATTTATTGTTATTGCAATACGGGTATCAAATGATTAGGTTTTTTTTTCATACATTTTGGATGTAACAATAACATTTTTAGAAAATACTCAAAATTTTCACAAAACTACGTATTTTCGAAAAAAATACTAAAAATTTCAATTTTTACAATATGGGAATCAAACGATCGGGATTTTTTCATACATTTCTAATATAATAACAACATTTTTAGAAAATACTCAAAATTTTCACAAAACTACGTATTTTTGAAAAAATACTCAAAACTTCAATTTTTACAATATGTTCAATGTTCAAAATTTTCATAAAACTACGTATTTTCGAAAAAATACTCAAAATTTCAATTTTTACAATACGGGTATCAAACGATCGGGATTTTTTCATAAATTTCAAATTTAATAACAACATTTTTAGAAAATACTCAAAATTTTCACAAAACTACGAATTTTTGAAAAAAGTACTCAAAATTTCCGTTTTTACAATGTGCGTATCAAGCGATCGGGATTTTTTCATACATTTCGAAAGTTATTAAAAAAATGAAAATACTCAAAGTTTTCACAAAACTACGTATTTTTGAAAAAAAAAATACTGAAAATTTCTGTTTTTCACAAGAGGTATCAAATATTCGGGATTTTTTTATACATTTCAAAAGTTATAACACAAATTTGTGGAAATACCCAAATTTTCACAAAACTATGTTTTTTCGAAAAAAAATATACCCCAAATTTCAGTTTTTTTACAATATGAGTATCACATGGTTGAGATTTTTTCATTAATTGCTACTTTGTATCGTCATGTGTCCTTGAGCTTCTAGATATCTCAAACGACCGTAGTGCTACGTGTGACAGTTTGGTATCTATTCCAGCCTGAAAACAGTATATTTAGATCGCTTTGTGTTCATTTGGTGCTGTGATCATCGTCTTCTCTTTCTAACGAAATCCGCTGAGCAGGAAGATTGAGACCATGCTTCAATTTAATTTAAAAGGTCATATTGTAAAAACGGAAATTTTAAGTACTTTTTCGAAAATACGTAGTTTTGTGAAAATTTTGAGTATTTTCTAAAAATGTTTTTATTACATTCGAAATGAATGAAAAAATCCCGATCATTTGATACCCATATTTTAAAAATTGAAATTTTGAGTATTTCTTTCGAAATTACGTAGTTTTGTGAAAATTTGGAGTATTTTCGAAAAAAATATTGTTATTACATTCGAAATGTATGAAAAAATCCCGATCGTTTGATACCCACATTGTAAAAACGGAAATTTTGAGTGTTTTTTTTTTCAAAAATACGTAGTTTTGTGAAAATTATGAGTATTTTCAAAAAATGTTGTTATTACACTCGAAATAAATGAAAAAATCCCGATCGTTTGATACCCACATTGTAAAAACGGAAATTTTAAGTATTTTTTTTTTCAAAAAATTGTAGTTTTGTGAAAATTTTGAGAATTTTTTAAAATTGTTGTTATTACAATCGAAATGTATGAAAAAATCCCGATCGTTTGATACCCATATTGTAAAAATTGAAATTTTGAGTATTTTTTCGAAAATACGTATTTTTGTGAAAATTTTGAGTATTTTCTAAAAATTTTGTTATTACATTCGTAATGTATGAAAAAATCCCGATCGTTTGATACCCACATTGTAAAAACGGAAATTTTGAGTGTTTTTTTTTCAAAAATACGTAGTTTTGTGAAAATTATGAGTATTTTCTAAAAATGTTGTTATTATATTTGAAATGTATGAAAAAATCCCGATCGTTAAAAACGGAAATTTTGAGTACTTTTTTTTCAAAAAATCGTAGTTTTGTGAAAATTTTGAGAATTTTCTAAAATTGTTGTTATTACATTCGAAATGTATGAAAAAATCCCGATCGTTTGATACCCATATTGTACAAATTGAAATTTTGAGTATTTTTTTGAAAATACGTAGTTTTGTGAAAGTTTTGAGTATTTTCTAAAAATGTTGTTATTACATTCGAAATGTATGAAAAAATCCCGATCGTTTGATACCCACATTGTAAAAACAGAAATTTTGAGTGTTTTTTTTTTTCAAAAATACGTAGTTTTGTGAAAATTTTGAGTATTTTCAAAAAATGTTGTTATTACATTCGAAATGTATGAAAAAATCCCGATCGTTTGATACCTACATTGTAAAAACGGAAATTTTGAGTACTTTTTTCAAAAAATCGTAGTTTTCTGAAAATTTTGAGTATTTTCTAAAATTGTTGTTATTACATTCGAAATGTATGAAAAAATCCCGATCGTTTGATAACCATATTGCATAAATTGAAATTTTGAGTATTTTTTTTTAAATACGTAGTTTTGTGAAAATTTTGAGTATTTTCTAAAATTGTTGTTATTACATTCGAAATGTATGAAAAAATCCCGATCGTTTGATAACCATATTGTATAAATTGAAATTTTGAGTATTTTTTTGAAAATACGTAGTTTTGTGAAAATTTTGAGTATTTTCTAAAAATGTTGTTATTACATTCGAAATGTATGAAAAAATCCCGATCGTTTGATACCCACATTGTAAAAATTGAAATTTTGAGTATTTTTTCGAAAATACGTAGTTTTGTGAAAATTTTGAGTATTTTCTAAAAATGTTATTGTTACATCCAAAATGTAAGAAAAAAAACCTAATCATTTGATACCCGTATTGCAATAACAATATATTTTTGGTTTCTTTAGAGAAAAAAATATGCATTTTCAAAATACAGGAAAAATACGTAATTTTGTGAAAATTTTCTTGAAATAAAAATTTTAATGGATAGCTGACATCATCCCGATTCCAAAACACTATAATTTTCTGATGTTTGCATGATTATCCATAGAATTATAGCCAATGTCTCCCATATAGCCAAAATCCCATAAGCTCTGTGCTTCAGTTAAGCACTGGGCCGTGCTTAACCGAGGCAGCTGAACGGTGCAAAACCGGGGCAGTACAAAACCGAGGCGTGCAAAACCGAGGCATGGCTGTAATATCTTTATTTTTTAAGGGGTTACATACAAGTAAAAAATCACAAAATTTGTCAATATAGAAAATTCAACGAATCCACTAAAAAGATGATTTTCAACCACTTCTGAAAGTTTCATGAAGATATTTTGTGACTGAACTGAGTTAGAGACGATTTAAGTTTAAAATTTTGCCATGCTCAAAGTGAACTGTCAAACTATGTGCGCGTTTTTCTCTAAACATCGAGTTGACTTGCGATTGCCACGGTATCTCGAGATGAAATGGACCAAATTGGCTGAAATTCAGGGTGAAGAGTCCCAAGACATAACGCGTGTGCATGACGAAGTCCGATTTGATTTTTTGTTATTTAAAACAAAATACAAAAATCAAAAACTAAAGATTTATTATATGAAAAACATCAACAATATTTTTATCTTTTTTTTTAAATAGGGTAATTCTCCGCCAACTCACACAGCAGTTGCCGCGATCCCTCTTCGATTTGCGTGAAACTTTGTCCTAAGTAGTAACTTTTATCCCTGATATATTGATATCTCGTGACGGAGGGGCGGTACCGCCCGATTTGATAATGTACTCAGAATTCAGAAAAAAACGTATTTTTCATCGAAAAAAAACACAATTTTTTTAATTCTCTTATTTTCCGTTACCTGACTGTAACAAATTTTGAATGATTTCGCGTGAGTTGGTAGAGAATTACACAATAAACTTTTTGCAAATCGGCCTTCATCATGCACACAGTACTGGTTAAACGAGTCTTCACCAAAATTTTGAGCCGATTTGATCAAAGCAGTGTTGAGATATCGTGGCACCCGTTTTTAGAAACAGCTAACTTCAAATAGCTATATCTTGGCAATAATACTACCAAACGTCTTCAAACCTGTATTGGCAATAGTTTAAAAATGTATATTTTAATGCCCTGAAAACAGATTAAAACAAGTTTAAATGCATGCTTAAAACAACCTCTGACATTTTTGCCGATATACATGTATGTATTCCCTTATTAAATCAATAAAGCAAGATAATTTTATTGCTAAAATCCATAGTAGAAATATAATGACGAATAAATTGCTGTTTCATTAGTGTTTCAACTCAGAGCTGCACTTGTTATAAGGGCAATTGCATCTCGAATCCGGTCGAACCAATTACATTCATCTTCCTTGGCATGCATTGCAAACATCCATCATCAGACCCGGTCCAACTCGACTAGTTCCCGTCATCGCATCCTGTTCCGGCAGAGGAGAGAACATCGTTGGTTGAACGCAATGCTATTCGGCATATTTCATAAGCCACCATCATCGTCTATTGTTGACCTTTACATCTTGCTTCAGAGTAACCACACTTAATTGTGTCAAAATTAACGTTGAACATTTCTCGAACTTTAACTTCACTACTTTTCATAAACCGATTTAAAAAAAAACTCGTTTCAAAGTCTCAAAACTTAATTTGCGAGCACCCTATTTTGACCCCAGTTATTACGAGGTACACTCGAAAGGGGATCATTGTTATCCATCACCAACCAATTTGCCTCCCGCAATCGATGGTGGCCTGAAGCGCACATAATTCCCATTCTACACGTGTGGAAAACCGAACGGAATCTCCACTCCGTGCTGTGGGGTACTATCATAGTTGGAAAACCAGGCTAGGAACCGGGTACAAGAATGCAGCTTCAGCAGCAACGGCAGAGCCAAGCTCTGCCGTAGATGATGCTTGCCCACTAAAGAGTACCCGAAAGTCAACCGCCACTTATTTGGTGTTTATTCCTTTAGTTTGGAGAGTGCATTGTTTTCGGTCAGGGTCGCAGTGATGATTAAAATGAAAAATATAATGTTTCCATATTTGTTTTAAGTTTAGCCGTAAGATTAAAGTATGAAAAGGTGTGCACGTGGGTTGAAAAAAAAAAATTATACTCCAATCGATCATGATTATTGTTTATTGGTATGATATGACAAGAGTTTCCACGTTAAACAGGTTTTTCTCAAACTTCAACCCTTAAAATCAAACGTTTCGACACACCAGCTAGAGCTTCTGAATCCTGAAGAAGACCCTTGATTCCGCCCTTTTTCCGTATCTCGTCTCATCTGAAGCATCTCCACCCGCACGGTTCTACGAATAAGATAATCGTCCTTTGAGCAGACAAGAGCTTCCTTCATTCGAGGATCCCATGCGGACTGCCGAGCGAGATTATGTTTATTAAATCTTATTCTACCGAACCGAGAACAGCATCAGCAGTGCTTCCCTCCGGAAAACTGGCGTAGGACGTATAGGTATAGGAACACGCCACGTCATCCGTCACCGAGATTGAAACAAAGGACGTGGAGTTGGCAGTCCGCAGGATATGGCCTTCATGGTTCGTGAATGAATCAGTTCCAACCGGGCTGGAATTGAATCTCTTTATCAGGCTTTTGGTTTTGGAGCCAAATTTGATTTTCTGCTTCGCAGCGAAATTTCCGTAACTAGAGGATTTTGTCATTTAGCTAATTTTTCGCGCATAGCTTAATGCCTATAGTATGATGTGAAAGTGCTGAATTATCATGGCGATATTGCGGAAATCCGAGAATTTAATAGCTTTCTGAGAAGTTTCACAGATCCCGTTTACAAAATTTAATGTGACCTGAAGTTTAATGTTTTTTTTTCAAATCTAAAGCACAATAGATATTTCATTCAATTATAATTCAACAAAAGTGTCAAATACAAAGCTCTCGTTACTAATAATCAAAACTAAGTTTGCACTCCATGAATAGTGCAACTTCTTAATAAAAAACTAACTTAATCCACCTATGTGGTTGGAGCCTTCCTCACTCATTACCAACAGTGGCTGATATGATGGGGTTGTACACAAATTTCATCTATTTTTTAGATCCGGAATAAAAAAAAGTACATAAATATAACTTAAGAGGCCATATCTCGAGAACGGGTTGCCAGATCTTCAATGTTTTGGACTCGTTGGAAAGGTCTTTTGATAACCTAACCAATGATGGGTTGGGTGGTGGATCCGGACATAGTTTACATACATTTAAGTGAGATCCGGCTTTCAAAAAGTACAACAATATCACTTAAGTGGCCATATCTCGAGACAGGGTTGCCAGATCTTCAATGTTTTGGACTCTTTGGAAAGGTCTTTTGATAACCTAACCAACGATGGGTCGGATGGTGGATCCGGACATAGTTTACATACATTTAAGTGAGATCCGGCTTTCAAAAAGTACATCAATATCACATAAGAGGCCATATCTCGAGACAAGGTGAGATCTTCAATGTTTTGGACTCTTTGGAAAGGTCTTTTGATAACCTAACCAACGATGGGTCGGATGGTGGATCCGGACATAGTTTACATGCATTTAAGTGAGATCCGGATTTCAAAAAGTACATCAATATCACTTAAGAGGCCATATCTCGAGACAGGGTTGCCAGATCTTCAATGTTTTGGACTCTTTGGAAAGGTCTTTTGATAACCTAACCAACGATGGGTCGGATGGTGGATCCGGACATAGTTTACATGCATTTAAGTGAGATCCGGATTTCAAAAAGTACACCAATATTACTTAAGTGGCCATATCTCGAGACAGGGTTGCCAGATCTTCAATGTTTTGGATTCGTTGGAAAGGTCTTTTGATAACCTAACCAACGATGGGTCGGATGGTGGATCCGGACATAGTTTACATGCATTTAAGTGAGATCCGGCTTTCAAAAAGCACATCAATATCACTTAAGTGGCCATATCTCGAGACAGGGTTGCCAGATCTTCAATGTTTTGGACTCGTTGGAAAGGTCTTTTGATAACCCACCCAACGATGGGTTGGATGGTGGACCCGGACATAGTTTACATACATTTATGCGAGATCCAGATATATGTGAAAACACATTTTTATACATAACTTTTGAACTACTTATCGAAACTTCAATCTTTATAAAACTCGATCTATGGGACCCTAAACCAAGTCGAATGCACCAGGTTCGGGTCAAATCGGTTCAGCCAGTGCCGAGAAACATGAGCTAGTTTGTTGGTCACATACATACATACACACACACATACGAAAACGAAGTTGACTTTATAGCTGTCGGCCACCATTGCTAGTACCAACCACTAGTGTCTTCCTTTTTATCTACAAGGACTTCGCCGCCCTGGGCTCCTGAGTGTATGAAAGTATGGCACGGAGCGACGGCGCCGAATACTCATATTTACACAAAGAATTTTACACACACACACACATACACACACACATACACACACACACATACACACAGACATTTGTTCAGTTTTCGATTCTGAGTCGATATGTATACATGAAGGTGGGTCTACGACGTTTTTATACACAGTTCATTCTTAGAGCAGGATTATAGCCTTACCTCAGTGAGGAAGGCAAAAAAATTGTATACAAACATTGTTCATAACATTATAATTTAATTTTACTACGATATGATGCTAGTAGGACTTTTTTTAACACTAGGAGGAGAGGGATGGATTTAGTTACTAATTCCATAATTATTCATTTTTTTTTTAATTTTTGACTCCGACATGTCATCATCTTTTACAGCAAATTTCCACAAAACTGCACTCACAAGTACCGCCGGACAATCAGCATATTTTTGACGAATGAAATTAATTGGCCCTTGAGTTGGCGAACTCGTTCGTCAGCCCAATGCTTCTGCAATGCTCCAAAAACTGAAGAACAAAGCACAGCTTTCAGGCCAAGTGTCCACTCCAACTTATTTATGGCATCGATCCTTCTGCTGCTGCTGCTGCTGGTGACGAAAAAGGAAGGTTCACTTTGCATTCCTGGGCGAAAGTTGATACATTTTGCTCCCATGGCTATCAATAACGAGAACGGGTTTTTTTTAGTGGTGAGTTTTGCTTGGTCGAGAGAATTCCAGCCGAAACTTTGTCGGTGGACCGGGTTTTTCCCGACTGGAAAACTTTTCCATGCTTGTGTGTCAAGCAGCAAGTGGACCCTAAGTGCTTTTCTGCTTCATTCCGGAGAATGGGGCCAATTTTGAAAAGTTTTTGCCCTATAAAATAGTTTCGAGACGTCATCCTTTGCTGTTTCAATCTGCCAGAGGGCCTTTTTCAACGTTGACGTTAAATCATTAAGTTTGTTTCAAAATTTTGGGACTTTGGGGATATTCCAAAGAAAACAGGTTATTGCGAGAACAATTCCTACAAGCCTTTGATGAGTTTAACTATAACAAAAAAGATTAATGCAATTTAAAATGATCAAATGCATAATTAATAGCAAACATTCATTCCTCATAATAGTCTTATGCAAAACGTACTCAGAATAAATACATTAGTTGTCATCCTTCAAAATAAATTCAAACGGACTAACAACTGAAAGGGGTTATACACAAATGTGTTTCTCTTCGTTTTTGATTATTTCTTTTTGTCATTCATTACCTTAACCACAAAATATTATTTTTTATTCCCGCAATTATTCACATAAAAGTGTCCACTATGATTTATCAAGAGTTATTAGCATTAAGTGCTCCCCCGTTGGCTATGCTCCCTATGAATCCCCCTAAGGTCAAAAAGAAAAGGTATGTAATTAATCTATCCTGAAATCCCTCGACAGGAGCAAAACGCAACCCGGCAGTGTTGCCTGCCTGGCCAAATTACCATAACAAAGCGACCAAGTTATGAGATTTTTGCTCCTCCCCCGTGGAGTTCTTTTTCCTCGGAAGAAAACCTTGGGGCTGGACCGAATTCAAAATGAAACCGCATAATAAAGCACTCCCTCATCAGGGGACGCATTCCATTCCCTTGAAGGAAAAAAAAACCCGCACCAGGTCAACCCACGAAGGACAAATCTGAGCTTTTTCTACCTCCCCTGACCCGGCCTGACCTGGGCTCATCTATTCCAGCGTGCTGGTGACCTCCTGTTAATCTGGGAAATAATTCTCGCATTTTCACCGTCTTCACCGCGGCCGATACTTCGGTCGGTCAATTTGAATAAATATGCTAATCTCAAGGACGGGGAGAAAAATTCGTCTACGAGGCCAGTCTAGCGCAGGTGTTGGACTCGTTGTGCCAGGTGCAATGTGCGATGGCAAAGTCATTAATTTGCTGATGATTAGTATGGATTTGGTTTGGGTGGAGTTTACGCCACAATGTACCTAATTAGGATTTGAGCGCTTTACGGCTGCGATATTTATTTTCAGTGAGGCATTAAAAATATATATATTTTTTATGGCAAATTTGCACAAGGATCTGGCGTATACGCCAGTAATGTTCGCTTCACTTCACTAGGAGACGGTTTTAGCGGATTGCAGACTGGATTTCGCTATGTTAAGTGATGATTGTCCAAGACCAAGTTGCCTAGAAATTGATAACTGGGAAAAGAACCAACTCCACCTGAACCAGATTCTCAACACCATGGCAGCCGTCCATTGCCGGCCGCTCCCATCTCCACCGCGCACCAGGGACAAGGAAAAGGATTTGGAAGACGGGATGTGTTGTTGCTCCGGCTGTGGAAAGATTGAATCATGGTAAAAGAGAATTAAATACCAAATGGGTTATTCTCTACCAACTCACACGAAATCGGGAAAAGTTGCCCCGACCCCTCTTCGATTTGCGTGAAACTTTGTCCTAAGGGGTAACTTTTGTCCCTGATCACGAATCCGAGGTCCGTTTTTTTTATATCTCGTGACGGAAGGGCGGTTCGACCCCTTTCATTTTTAAACATGCGAAAAAAGAGGTGTTTTTCAATAATTTGCAGCCAGAAATGGTGATGAGATAGAAATGTTGTGTCACAGGGACTTTTATGTAAAACAAGCCTTACCCGGCAAACTTCGTTCTACCTTTTTTTCATTTGTTGACGTTTTCAACATTTTTGCTAATTCAGCCTCCTGTGATCAAAATTTGTGTTACGTAACTTTTCCCATACAATCTGCAATTTTTCCGGAATCGGTTCCAGAGTGGCCAAAGTTGTAACTTTTTGGCGTAAGAACCTTCCTTGGACTTATACGAACCCAACCCTTTAAAAAAACACCCTACTGTTCCCAAAACTAAGTTGGTTTTAGTCGGTTGAATCAACCGACGAAGTTGGCTGAAGAATCGGTCTTATGGAAACTTAACACAGACGTTAACCAACGGATCGGTATACGGAATCAGCCGACTTGATCTGACGAAATCAATCAATTAGTTGGATGATTAAAAATACTTGTTCCGGGGGACCCTTGCTGCAACCAGTTACTAACTGGCAGTTAGTCAAATAAGCTGCAAATAATTAATACGATTGTTACGTACCTTAAAAATCCTGACTGTTTCTTCCAGCGCCAATCTTTAATTGGTTACGGCATCTGAAAATAAAATAATGTCCTTGATTTATTACCTGCTCTACTACAAGTTTCCGGCAAGGTTCAGGATGGTTCTGGATGTTTTCTTTTAAATGCTTACCACTTATATCATTGTAAAAACATACCTTTTGATGAATTTCCACAACATGCTATCAATTTCACTTCGTATTTCACTTTTTTTTTTTCGCCGAAAAAAATAGCAAATATTTTCACTAAGTCCATTTTGTAAACAATACGCATCCAAACTTAGTCGCTTAATTGATCGGCCGTTTTTGAAGGCACCCGATTTCGTTGGTTGATGGCTCAGATTGAGAACTGTCATTTTTTTAACAGGGAACGCAACAAAGAGCGCCTCGATCCGACATTCCGTGTTGAATTGATTCGCGTTCGAACAAAACCGTCTAAATTTTTTTATATATATACAGCAATTCCCCACGAAAACAGCATGGAAAAAAACAAAAGTGCTCGGATCGGGCTCAAATTTTTTCCGAGGGTTCCCTGGCCGAAATAATTAGACCCGTATTTTTTTGTTTGGCCATTAGGGTGACCTACGCCGTCTTAGGGTGGTCTGAAAAATGGCCATTTTCGTCGATTTTCGCAAAAACCACTTTTTTCAAAAAATCATAACTCCTCGCCATTTTAACCGATTTCAATTGTCTTATACGCAAATGAAAGGTGATAAGTTGGCCTTTTAAAGAAAAATAGTAAGAAGTTTCAAAAATCTAGCCTAACTTATGAAAAGGGCGTATGAAACTTTAAAATGCCGTTTTGACGGAGTCTGGACCAAAGAGCCTATGTCTGGAAATATTTTTATCGGATTCCCCGAACATTTTTACATAACATACTAAAAAATGGGAGGAGTTCATTAACAGGATTCCGAGATATGATTTTTTGAAAATAAAATCCGTGTTTTTTGACGCGCCGCGCGCAACAACCGGAGAATGACGAAATTGGCAAAAAACAACTTTTTTCACTAAAACTGCGATAACTTTAAAATTTCAGCGATGACCTATAGATGTTTGGGTACCAAAATTTTTGTAATTAAAAGACGCAACTTTTGGTACCCAAACATCTATAGGTCATCGCTGAAATTTTAAAGTTATCGCAGTTTTAGTGAAAATAGTTTTTTTTTTGCCAATTTCGTCAAAAAAAAAAATTGAGCCCGATCCGAGCACTTTTGTTTTTTTCCATGCTGTTTTCGTGGGGAATTGCTGTATAGATAGATTAGACGCCCGATTTGATGGCGTACTCAGAATTCCGAAAAAACGTATTTTTCATCGAAAAAAAAATACTAAAAAAGTTTTAAAAACTCTGCCATTTTCCGTTACTCGACTGCAAAAATTTTTGGAACATGTCATTTTAAGGGAAATTTAATGTACTTTTCGAATCTACATTGACCCAGCAGGGTCATTTTTTCATTTTGAACAAAACTTTCATTTTAAAATTTCGTATTTTTTCTAACTTTGCAGGGTTATTTTTTAGAGTGTAACAATGTTTTACAAAGTTTAGAGCAGACAATTACAAAATTTTTGATATGTAATCATAAGGGGTTTGCTTATAAACATCACGAGTTATCGCGACTGTGGTGACTCACCACACAAATCCTTCGGACGCCTAGAAATGAGCAGAAACTTGCAACAGAGCCCACAAAAGACCCGGGGGTCGTTAAGGTGGATTGCTTTGCTTTGAGTTATCGCGAATTTACGAAAAAAAAGTTTTGAAAAAGTTACTTTTTGCGTTTCTCTATGTTTCGTCATCCGTGTATGTTGCGGGTGACCTTGAACGGCCATGATCAACGATGACCAACTTTTTCAAAACTTTTTTTTCGTAAAAGAGCAATTCCAGCTCAAATGAGGAATTTTTCTAGTACTTTTGTACCCGACCCTCTCCGATTTCAATGAATCTTTTTAGACATGTTATCCTAGGTCTATATAAGCAATTTTGGTGTATATGGAGCCAGTTTCACTCGAAAATTACATTTTAGAAAAGAGTAAGGGTTTAAAATATTTTTGTATTTTGTAAATTAAATATTGCTGTATCTCTAAGCCGTAACAACGTATCAAAAAGTGGTCAAAGACAAACTTGTAGGAAATTAGACGGGCTTTTTTAAAAAAATACACTGAAAGAAAATTCACACCAATTCTATAAGATTTTTCAATTTTTTAGTTTAAAAGTTAAATTTTAAGGTGATGTCAGGATTTTTTTTCGTTCAAAATTTTTGTGATAATACCCTAAAATGTGACAAAAAGACTCACGAAAAATGCAGGATGGTATGTCTCTCCTAAAAATATACAAAAATAATTTACTAAAACTGTTTTTTTGATAGTGGGAATAGATTCCCCAGACAATTTTACATAAAAGTCTCCACATTGGCCATTGTCCTATGTTCAATCCTTGGCTTTAAAAATAAAAATGTTGAAAAAATAGGTTTTTTAGTGGTTTTTGGCAATTTCTTTATGACAGACTTGATTTTTCAGACTCATGAATATTTTTATCGGAAAGCTCGTCCCATTTCCCATAAGTTTGTCTTTGACAGCTTTTTGATTTGACTCGTTTAAATATTTTCGTAAACTTATTTACTATCCAGTTTTCTACCACACTGAAAAAAATATTCTATTTTCAGTTATGAGCAATGTAATTATGCTTATATTTGTAAGTCCATACATTCAATTGAAATGCTGTCAAAGACAAACTTATGGGAAATTGGACGAGCTTTGTGTGTGGGTTAGGGTGCCCAGAATATGGGACTTTTTTTCAAAACCTCGCTCCACAAGCTGAATATTGTTCCTTGACCTATTTTAGGACTCTGGGCCAAATATGAGCAAAATCGGTCATCATTTACCCATTGATACTCGAAGGTGAAGTTTGTATGGGAAAAATCGAAAAAATGTATGGAAAACTCAAGTTTCTTACGGTTTGGTCTGCACGGTGCGCTACTTCCATCCAAATATTCTCAAAAGTGAGATTCTTATTGGAAATTTAATGCTCTACAACTTTGTAGAACATACCAAAGCTGTAAAACTCGATCCTGAAAAGTTATTAGCGATTTATAAAAGTCATTTTTGTATGAAAAATATTTTTTTCACCAACTTTAGGGTCGGGTATCAATGGGTTTATCTCATCCAATTTCGCTCAAAATTTACACAGATGCTTAAAATAACCCAAAAAACCGTTTTCCGCTTGTGGAGCAGGGGGTCATTTTTTCTGGGCACCCTAGTGTGGGTGCAACCAACCAAACGGGACCACGCGGCCACTTCTTACAAATTGAGTTGTTTCCATGTATTTTTAGATATACATTCTATACATGCAAATAACTCGCATAGGCATTTGGAAGGTGTTAGCTCTGCCAAGCTTCGGTAACCCATTTCTACGCTGGCTAGCCGAGCGCGAGGTACCTCAGCTTTTTATCGACAAGCCCCGCCCTGAAGAACGTTTGCACCAATCGGGCTCAAACGTTATTTAGAACTTCCGAACCCTTGTCAAATAGACAAGGACCCAGCGCGTATATAGTTTGATAGTAACAGTATTCATAATTCCAGTCATAGCTCACCAAGCCGTGATGGCCTAGTGGTTAGCATTGGAAATTGGACAAGCTTTCCGATAAAAATATTCACAAGACTGAAAAATCAAGTCTGTCATATAGAAATTGCCAAAAACCACTAAAAAACCTATTTTTTCAACATTTTTATTTATGTAAAATTGTCTGGGGAATCGATTCCCACTATCGGTTTTTGAAAATTTTGAAGCTTAGATCACCTTAAAAAAAAAACAGTTTTAGTAAATGATTTTTGTATTTTTTTAGGAGAGACATACCATCCTGCATTTCTCGTGAGTCTTTTTGTCACATTTTAGGCTATTATCACAAAAATTTTGAACGAAAAAAAATCGTGACATCACCATAAAATTTAACTTTTAAACTTAAAAATTGAAAAATCTCATAGAATTGGCGTCTATTTTTTTTTAGTGTATTTTTTTTTTCAAACAGCCCGTCTAATTTCCTACAAGTTTGTCTTTGACCACTTTTTGATGAGATGTATTGGCTTAGAGATACAGCAATATTTAATTTACAAAATACAAAAATATTTAAAACCCTTACGCCCTTCTCAAATGTCATTTTCGAGTGCAACTGGCTCCATATACACAAAAATGGCTTATATAGACCTAGGATAACATGTCTAAAATGTTTCATTGAAATCGTGGGGGGGGGGGGGGGGAGGAATTGCTCAAAATCGCGATAACACGTCATGTTTATAAGCAAACCCCTTATGTTTATATATCAAAATTTTTGTAATTGTCTGCTCTACAACTTTGTAGAACATTGTTACACTCTAAAAAATATCCCTGCAAAGTTAGAAAAAAACACGAAATTTTAAAAAGAAATATTTTTGTTCTAAATGAAAAAATTAAAAAATACTCCCACCGGAACAAGCCCCTGAATGTCCCTCAAAAAGTCATTTTTGTAACATCCTGTTGTACATGTCATGGACTATGCAATGTGAAGCTCAAAGCATTTTAAACACGTGCACATGTTTCTTTATTACCGTCTTCAGGGGTGACATTGGGTCTAGGGGGGGTGAGATCGGGTCATACAAAAGTGCTGAAATTTGTATGACACAATCACAACCTCCCTCCCCCTCCCCTCCTCCAGACCCAATGTTACCTCGTCACTTTCGTGGGTCGTTGGGCCAAATTGAGGTAAGAATGCCTTTTTGTGCAGCTCACAATGCCTTACCTCTTGACCTTTACAGATCCCCAAAATTTGATTTGAATCCTGAGATATTTAATAAAAACCGAAAAAACTCCGTGCATATCTGTCACTTTTCATATGAAACATGTTTCAATCTTGTCGTGTATCTTGACACAGCCTGAAAATGGATGTAAGTGCGACAATCGGCCAAAGGGATTTCAGGTCAGAACGCGTTTGATACCCCGAGCATGGGTAAATAACAAGGGAAATGCGTAATAATACCTTTCTCTGGTATCAATACCAAATTTTGGTATTCCTGGACCCTTTAAAATTTGTCTTAAGGATTATGCAAGAGCAAAATGTGCTATCATACCAATTAAAGGTATTGTTTTGATATTGCAAAATTGCAGAATTTCCCGAGCATGGGTAAATAACAAGGGAAATGCGTAATAATACCTTTCTCTGGTATCAATACCAAATTTTGGTATTCCTGGACCCTTTAAAATTTGTCTTAAGGATTATGGGTAATTCTCCGCCAACTCACACAGCAGTTGCCCCGACCCCTCTTCGATTTGCGTGAAACTTTGTCCTAAGGGGTTACTTTTGTCCCTGATCACGAATCCGAGGTCCGTTTTTTGATATCTCGTGACGGAGGGGCGGTACGACCCCTTCCATTTTTAAACATGCGAAAAAAGAGGTGTTTTTCAATAATTTGCAGCCTGAAACGGTGATGAGATAGAAATTTGGTGTCAAAGGGACTTTTATGTAAAATTAGACGCCCGATTTGATGGCGTACTCAGAATTCCGAAAAAACGTATTTTTCATCGAAAAAAACACTAAAAAAGTTTTAAAAATTCTCCCATTTTCCGTTACTCGACTGTAAAAAATTTTGGAACATGTCATTTTATGGGAAATTTAATGTACTTTTCGAATCTACATTGTCCCAGAAGGGTCATTTTTTCATTTAGAACAAAATTTTTCATTTTAAAATTTCGTGTTTTTTCTAACTTTGCAGGGTTATTTTTTAGAGTGTAACAATGTTCTACAAAATTGTAGAGCAGACAATTACAAAAATTTTGATATATAAACATAAGGGGTTTGCTTATAAACATCACGAGTTATCGCGATTTTACGAAAAAAAGTTTTGAAAAAGTTGGTCGTCATCGATCATGGCCGTTCATGGTCACCCGCGACAGACACGGACGACGAAACAAAGAGAAACGCAAAAAGTAACTTTTTCAAAACTTTTTTTCGTAAAATCGCGATAACTTGTGATGTTTATAAGCAACCCCCATATGTCTATATATCAAAATTTTTGTAATTGTCTGCTCTACAACTTTGTAGAACATTGTTACACTCTAAAAAATAACCCTGCAAAGTTAGAAAAAACACGAAATTTTAAAATGAAAAATTTTGTTCTAAATGAAAAAATGACCCTTCTGGGACAATGTAGATTCGAAAAGTACATTAAATTTCCCATAAAATGACATGTTCCAAAATTTTTTACAGTCGAGTAACGGAAAATGGGAGAATTTTTAAAACTTTTTTAGTGTTTTTTTCGATGAAAAATACGTTTTTTCGGAATTCTGAGTACGCCATCAAATCGGGCGTCTAATTTTACATAAAAGTCCCTTTGACACCAAATTTCTATCTCATCACCGTTTCAGGCTGCAAATTATTGAAAAACACCTCTTTTTTCGCATGTTCAAAAATGGAAGGGGTCGTACCGCCCCTCCGTCACGAGATATCAAAAAACGGACCTCGGATTCGTGATCAGGGACAAAAGTTACCCCTTAGGACAAAGTTTCACGCAAATCGAAGAGGGGTCGGGGCAACTTTTCCCGATTTCGTGTGAGTTGGTAGAGAATTACCCTTATGCAAGAGCAAAATGTGGTATCATACCAATTTAAGGTATTGTTTTGATATTGCAAAATTGCAGATTTTGTCAATGGTCGAACACCACATATTGGTATTCTTTTGGTATTCAAATTCCTCTGAAACTATGGGAAAATTTTGACCAATTTTGACAGAATAATTAATTTTGCGCTAACATGATGTCTCAAAGCGAATGCTTTCATTAAAAACCGGAAATTTCAAACTTGATTTTAAACATTTTTGATATACCCCCTAGAGAAATGACTTGAAATTGTGGAAAATTTTGTAAGTCAGGATGGCACATTTTGGTATTATTTTGGTATTAAAGGGTTTTATCAAATTCCTCTGAAACTATGGGAAAATTTTGACCAATTTTGATAAAATAATTAATTTTGCGCTAAAATGATGTCTCAAAGCGAATGCTTTCATTAAAAACCGGAAATTTCAAACTTGATTTTAAACATTTTTGATATACCCCCTACAGAAATGACTTGAAATTAGGGAAAATTTTGTAAGTCAGGATGGCACATTTTGGTATTATTTTGGTATTAAAGTGTTTTATCAAATTCCTCTGAAAATATGGGAAAATTTTGACCAATTATGACAAAATAATTAATTTTGCGCTAAAATGATGTCTCAAAGCGAATGCTTTCATTAAAAACCGGAAATTTCAAACTTGATTTTAAACATTTTTGATATACCCCCTAAAGAAATGACTTGAAATTGTGGAAAATTTTCTATGTCAGGATGGCACATTTTGGTATTATTTTGGTATTGAAAGGTTTCATCAAATTCCTCTGAAACTATGGGAAATTTTTTATAAATTTTGACGAGATAATTAATTTTGCGCTAAAATGACTTGAAACCCAAAAATGTTAAAGCTGATTTTAATTTTTTTTAAAACGTTGAAATTTCTCTAAGTCGGGATAACCAAATACTTTGAAAAACAAAAAATATTGAAATTTGGTGAATTTCAATCCAGTTTCATTTTAATAACACTTATTTTTCAATCTTGTTATTTTTCAGAATCTTCAAGAACTTCAAGCACAGGCCGTCAATGACAAATGCATTCGATGTGGTGAAGAATATCACTAAGAACAACATGGAATCATGAGGTGAGTAGATTTGGCGATTGCATATGGATCATTTTCGTTTTTTCACTAACTGCAACTGCTGCACTAAAAATGGTATGAAAATACCAAATTTTGGTATTACTTGTGCAAATATCAACGACCAAAATGTGCTCTTGGTTGCCCAGTAATAGATGGTAAAATACCATGAAATCATACCAAAATCATGTATGTGGAAGACCACAGGAATACCAAAATATGATTTTCCAAGGGCGCGGGAATACCTAAAATTAAACCATGGCAATACCAAGTTTTGGTATTCAAGCAATGTTCAAAAATCCAGAAGACCTCAACTTGGTATTGAAATGGTTTTATTTTGAGGTATTATTTTACCCTTGGAATAACACGGTTTGGTATTGTTGTGCCCTTCCACATACAAGGCTTTGGTATGATTTCATGGTATTTTACCATCTATTACTTGGCAACCAAGGGCACATTTTGGTCGCTGTTATTTGCCCAAGTAATACCAAAATTTGGTATTCCCGTGTTATTTACCCCTGCTCGGGTTGTCAATGGTCGAACACCACATATTGGTATTCTTTTGGTATTACAGTGTTTTATCAAATTCCTCTGAAACTTTGGGAAAATTTTGACCAGTTTTGACAAAAATAATTAATATTGCGCTAAAATGATGACTCAAAGCGAATGCTTTCATTGAAAACCGGAAATTTCAAACTTGATTTCAAACATTTTTGATATACCTCCTAAAGAAATTACTTGAAATTGTGGAAAATTTTCTAAGTCAGGATGGCACATTTTGGTATAATTTTGGTATTAAAATGTTTTATCAAATTCCTCTGAAACTATGGGAAAATTGTGACCAATTTTGACAAAATAATTAATTTTGCGCTTAAATGATGTCTCAAAGCGAATGCTGGTTGTGCGATGTTTGGTGTGACAAAGAAAAGCATTTACGTGGCAAAATCAAAATAGTGTGGGAAAGAAAAGTAGTGCCAAGAAAGGAAGAAAGAGAGCGCAGATGCTTTGACGGCTCTGACGGCTACTTGAAAAAGGCTATGAAAGGAAGAGTTGCCAAATGAGTTCATGGTTTTAGGATTTGTGAAGGAAAAAATAGTTTATTTGCTGGCAACTAAAAAATCTGTGGAATTTTTGAAATGGAAATTTGCGTGTTAAATGGAAAATTATTAATACATTTTTTTTTCAATATTGGTGAACGACGTGCTCTGCCAATTTTCGTTTCGTAAGCGAATTTTCAGAGAAACAAAAGGAAAAATATTGTGTACATTCACAAACATCTCGACCCTAAGAAAAAACAAGTGTTTGAATGAAGGTCTAAACAAACAACGTGACAGAGCATAATCGAGTGATAATTTGGTGAGGCAATTCTAATTACATGCTTTTCTTTCAGGATTTTTTCGCGGGTCATGTTTCCTCGTTTTTTTTTTTTTTCATAAAATTATTTTTATTAGGTCCTTTTCGGTACTGGGACCTGGTTAGGACCGAGTCGGCTTTTGTAATTACATTTGGCTTAATAATTACAGAGGATCTTGTGTGTAAATGTTAGTGGGAGGGGAGCCGATTACCCGCGGCCTACTCGGGGTTAGTAGGGAAGGGATTGATGTTAAAGACAAGGCGTGGGAAGGGAAGGGGGATTGTGTAGGGGTCTTGGTTGGCTCTGCTGGCCTTTGCGTTTTGTCCTCAGCCGCAACTCGGTGTCCAGCTGCTGGGGCGTTCTTGCTTTGCTTCCGGTGCAACCAGAAACGACGGCTTTGTGCGAAGGCGAGTTATACTAACAGAAGGAAAACTAACTGAAGGAAAACTAACTGGAAGAAAAACTAAATAGATATATTGGAATCTAAGAGGAACTGATAGATTGGATAGAGAACATCAAGGTCTAGTTGAGATAACGCGTCTCGCATCGGAATTTCTGGTGGTCTTCCTCGGGCCCTGAGGGTAACTTTCAACTTAATTCTGTGAGCCTGGTGATCTGGACACGCCCATACGAGATGGTCGATGTCCTGATAACCCTGCCCACAGTCGCATAAGTTCGTATCACTCATGTTGATACGGTACAGATGAGCCTTGGACGAGTAATGGTTCGACATAAGGCGGGACATCGTTCTGATGAATCCACGCGTCAAGTCCATTCCCTTGAACCAGGCTTTTCTTTGCACCTTAGGTCGTATGGAATACATCCAACGTCCTTTGGTGTCGTCGTCCCATTGATTTTGCCAATCCAGAAGCGCACGCTGCCTCGGAAAACCGTAGCATTCTTGTAGGCTAATTGGCCTTTCAAAAATGTTTCCACTCTCAGCACCCTTCTTGGCGAGCAAGTCCGCTTTCTCATTACCCGGAATCGAGCAATGAGCGCGGACCCATACCACCGTGATGCTGAAGGACTGAGCCGCCAGGTTGTTTAAAGTCTTGCGTATTTCCGTGAGGAAAAACGTAGACTCCCTGGTCGGCTTCAGAGTCCGGATAGCCTCAACAGAGCTAAAGCTATCGGTGAAGATGAAGTAGTGGTCAGGTGGCATGGTCTCGATGATTCGCAGTGCGCAGTAAACCGCGGCTAACTCTGCGACATAAACCGAACTCGGGTCCTTCAGCTTAAAGAACAGCTGATAAGATTCATGATAAACACCGAAGCCCGTACAGCCGTCGAGCTTGGAGCCATCGGTGAAGAATCTGTTGTTTGGAGGAACATGGTTGTACTTTGATGCGAAGATCGACGGTACAACTCCCCGCAGAAGATGGTTTGGGATACCGCGAGTATCGGCTTTCATGGACGTGTCGAAGCCAATCAGGGTGCTGCTGGTTAACGGAGGCGTGCGCTGTACCGTTGTGCTCGGGCTCCACTCCCACGATGACATAAAGTCATAATATAGAAGCATGCGCCGAGACTCAACGTGAAGGTTCAGCAACGTTTCAAAGTTGTCAATTACCAGTTTATTCCTGTAATCACACCGGATCAGGAACCGGTAAGACAGTTCGTAGTAACGAGTTCGCAGAGGCAACACTCCCGCCAAGACCTCGAGGGTCATGTTGTGAGTTGAGTGCATGCATCCCAAGACAATGCGAAGACTTCGGTACTGTATCCGCTGGAGAACCAACAAGCGTGATTTCGCAGCTGTTTGGAAGCAGAAACTGCCATATTCCAGCACCGAGAGTATCGTTGTCTTGTACAGTCGAAGCAGGTCAGAAGGATGAGCACCCCACCGGTTGCCAGAGACGCTGCGCAGAAAATTAGTTCTTTGCAGGCACTTTTGCTTCAGGTAGTTAATGTGCTTCCCCCATGTTCCCTTCTGATCAAAGATGGTACCCATGTACATGAAGTGGTCCGACTGCTCGATAGTCTTTCCCGAGAGAGAAAGATTGAGCTGCGGCGGTTCATGCTTCCCCGTAAAAACGACCAGTTCCGTCTTCTCCGGAGAGAATTCAATACCCTTTCCAACTGCCCAATGGGCCAAGTTGTTCAGGGTATCTTGCAAGGGTTCTAGCAGATCGACTTCCTTCTTGGCAGCGATTGAAACCACTGCGTCATCTGCGTACTGTATAAGGGTGCAGTCTCCGGTCAAGCAATCATCGATATCGCTGACGTAGAAGTTATACATGGATGGACTAAGGCGTGAGCCTTGTGCCAAACCCATGTAACTTATCCGGGTGATTGCCAGATCACCTTGCACAAAGTGCATGTGTTTTTCTGACAACAGGTTGATGAGGAAGTTGCACATCGTCGGATTGAGACCGCTCCGCCGCAGCTTTACTCCCAACACATCGATGGAGACTGAATCGAATGCACCCTTGATGTCTAGGAAGACAGAAGCCATTTGCTGTTTTTTACCACGGGCTATGTCGATCCCTGTGGCCAGCAAGGCTAGACAGTCGCTTGTTCCCTTGCCTCTCCGGAAGCCATACTGCGTGTCTGACAGCAAGTGCTCTCGTTCCATCCATGGTTCGAGGCGGTCGAGGATCATCTTCTCCAGCAACTTGCGTAGACACGACAGCAAGCTGATTGGACGATACGAGTTGTGGTCGGACGCCGGCTTACCGGGCTTTTGAATGGCAACCACCCGGACCTGTCGCCATTCGTGTGGAATTATGTTCTGCTCCACGAACGTGTTGAACAGATTCAACAGACGCTGCTTGGCGACGTCCGGAAGATTTTTCAGCAAGCTGAACTTGATCTTGTCCGGACCAGGAGCAGTGTTGTTGCCCGTCAATAGTGCTATGGAGAGCTCTACCATCGAGAAGGGAGGATTAGCATCGCTCCCATCAACAACGTCGAATGATGGTTGTGTCGGCACCGAGTCCGGGCACACCTTCTTGGCGAAATCCAATATCCACTTGTCCGATTTTTCCACACTCTCGTTCGGAACGGAACCTCTACGCATGGCCCTCGCAACGCGCCACAGAGTGCTATGTTTCCTCGTTCCATATTGATAACTTCCTTTAGTTACATTTTATCGCGTCTTCATTTAATATTATAACACTTGATTCGAGTTTAAAATGTTAGATTTTTTTTTGCGGTTTCTGCTTTTTTTGTGCGTTTTGAATTTCAAAATTTGAAGTCATATTTTTAAAATATTTTGATAGATAACAGTTTAAATTTTCTTCGATCGGCTGTTTGGGTTTAAAATCCTGTCATTAAATTAAATCATGTTTAGTTTGCATTCCACGTAAAAATATCAGATATTTATCAGGCAAGTTGCATCCCCAAACACCAGATCGCTTGTTTTTATTATTAAAATTTATCACTATAAATCCTATACTTTCCTCGGTACAGCCGGCTGTGCGAGTTTAACTGTCAAAATGTTAAACCACTTTTTATCAACCCGCAATACCTTTCGAGGTATATCCTAGGGTCCTACCTTTCTACTAACATTGAGTCCAAAACCTCCCTACAAACATCTATACCACTAAGGTGACGCAGGGATCCTTGCGCACTTTAGATAGGTGTTTACTAACATTCCTTCCGTTCCCCAAAGGATAGCTTAGACCCGGCAAGGACCCCCTTATGCCCTGGGTAGTATTACACACTCATCAAAAGATGAAGACATGGTATCTCCCGTGTTGGATTATTGTTCCGGATGAGGGTCTAACACAACCACACCAAACAGAGGGATAAGCGTTGTGGAGCCATCCGTGGATAGGGCGTCCTAAAATGCTAATGCTAATGCTAATGCTAAATGATGTCTCAAAGCGAATGCTTTCATTGAAAACCGGAAATTTCAAACTTGATTTTAAACATTTTTGATGTACCCCCTGAAGAAATGACTTGAATTTGTGGAAAATTTTCTAAGTCAGGATGGCACATTTTGGTATTATTTTGGTATTAAAGTGTTTTATCAAATTCCTCTGAAACTATGGGAAAATTTTGACCAATTTTGACAAAATAATTAATTTTGCGCTTAAATGATGTCTCAAAGCGAATGCTTTCATTGAAAACCGGAAATTTCAAACTTGATTTTAAACATTTATGATATACCCCCTACAGAAATGACTTGACATTGTGGAAAAATTTCTAAGTCAGGATGCCACATTTTGGTATTATTTTGGAATTGAAAGGTTTCATCAAATTCCTCTGAAACTATGGGATTTTTTTTATAAAATTTGATGAGATAATTAATTTTGCGCTAAAATGACTTGAAACCCAAAAATGTTAAAACTGATTTTCATTTTTTTTATATACCCACTAAGATTTTTTTTTTAAACGTTGAAATTTCTCTAAGTTGGGATAACCAAATACTTTGAAAAACGAGTTAATCGACAGATTATAGAATTTTGGTGAATTTCAATCCAGTTTCATTTTAATAACACTTATTTTTCAATCTTGTTATTTTTTAGAATCTTCAAGAACTTCAAACACAGGCCGTTCATCAATGACAAATACATTCAATGTGGTGAAGAATATCACTAAGAACAACATGGAATCATCAGGTGAGTAGATTTGGCTGTTGCATATGGATCATTTCCGTTTTTTCACTATGTAACCAGTGTGAGTGTTGTGTACAATAATTGATGTGACTCGTCGCGAATTTTGTGTTAATTTATTTAAATGTAAATTATTGTGCCAAGAAGACGTTGTGTTTGTCGACGGGAAGTTACCAGGACGCCGTCCAGCAAGCAAGAAACCCGAAGCTGGAAGTCCCACACCGTGCGTCGTTACCGCTAGTCACCACCAGGAGCGCTGCTGCATAACATCGCATGGGCGGCCATTGGGGGTGGTGAATGTGCGTAATCCTTGAGGATGACAGGATGAGGAGGAGATGGGTTGGCGCGTAAGAGGTCAGGGGTTCGGGATTTTGGTCTGACCGTTGCTCGGTCATTAAGTCCGGATATCGAGAAGTGGAAGGTTGTCGGCAAGTGCAACCGTTACCCGCGAAGACCAGTGTTGGAAAAGTTAATCCTTGGAGGATCGTGAAGTGCCCGGAAGAGCTACATCCGTGGCCGTGACAAGAGAGCAGGAGTTTCCCGTAGGAGATTTGGACATCCAGGTATGACCGGAAAACCCCAGGAAAATCCCTGAACAAACCCCCCAAGCCTGACAATACCCTAACCGCCATTTTGAATCCCTCATCCAGGACCCCTTTGTGTTCCTTTGTTCACTTCGTGAACACCGCTTGGTTTCACCCCGGCCGTACGACATCCGGCCCGGTGAACCATCTGTACGAGCCGTCAGCGTTTCGCTGGACAGTGCTCAACCGCCAGGCCGTTACCGTTATACCCGCGAACCCTAACCCCGGACTGTTCCGACGGAGTCCCCGGACACCGTCGAAGCCTGTTGCACGTCACCAAGCACAGGAAGGGCGCGAACGGCTGGCGAGGGTCCGTGAAGGCTGCAGCCGAAGCGTCGGAGGGTCCATCCGACTGACGTAGAAGCCACCCCCTTGGCAGAGCGCCGGAGGAGCGTCGACGACAGCAGGAAGGAGCAGCGACGACGGCAGAGCGGCGAGAACGGGGCCCCGAACGAGTGCACCGGAAGTGCGAAGAGAGGAAGAGGACGTGTGAGGTAGGAGTAGTTATAAGGAAGTGGGACGGGACGTGTGAGCTAGTGGAAGTGAGAAGGAATCCCCGGAATAAAACTGTCGACCTTACGCGAAGAATAAATGTAGTTTCCCTTAGATATTCGCAGTGTTTTCTTGGTTCTTGAATAATTTCGAGCGTCACGCCGACCCTGGGTATTATAAGGGAGAGTCCCATCGGTTTTGTACGCCCTGACACCGGAAGCACATCTCTTTCAGTGTGTGTTCACTTCGAGTATGGACTGGGAGTGAACACCAGTTGTTATACTTGGCGCCCAACAAGAATAGCTTAGCTTATTCAGGCTCGGGAAAACGCTGCATTAATGAGAGGTCGACAGATTCTTTGGTAAAACTTCCGCAACTATACTAGCTCAACTTGCAAAAAACTTTACGCTACTTTGAGTGGCTAAATTTAACTAAGATCATTTAGTATTTGAGGGGTCTTGAAGATGTTTTAAGGGAGGAAGACTACCAACACTGGAAAGACACAAATTGAACAGAAAAAGTCGGAGAATTGTTCATACTTACTCAACTTGTTATTTTTGGAAAAATCCGGAGTTCTTTACTCATGAAGTGCAGTCCTTGGCAGGACAAATAAAACACCAGACGGAAACAGTCGTTTATTTTCGTTAAAATTTTGTACCCTGTACAATTTGCTTGATTTTCTAGGATTTTCTAATTGATTACTTCTGTGATACTTAGGCACTATTTTTCAATTTTCACTTGTGCTTGATTGCTTCTAGGAAGCGTGAATAAATTTTAGGTTTTCCAATTTTTAGTATTTCTTTTTAAATTTTAATTGTTGTGTTTCTAAACGATACCATAATGGAGGTGAAACATATGCTGTCCCAGTATTATGGGATGAATGCATCGCACCTGACGATTGATGAGTTCAGCCATGAGTTGCACATCCGCAAGTTGCCTCTGGATGGAGCACGCAGTCAGCTGGAGAAGGTGTTGTACAATCATCTGAAACAGGAAAGAAAGCAGCTTAATGTGTCGTATGAGTTTGTGAGTGATTCGGTAGACGAAGAACTAGGTGTGTGTGAGGACAAACTAGATTTTATCAAAAACCACTTGGAAACCAGCCGTGCGGCGAAAGCACCTGGTCAAGTGTACAAAACGAGATTGATTCACATGTTATTTAGGATGGAACGATTGAGGAAACATATCACCGAAAACGCAGACTTGGACAGGTTGGCTGTGGTGGCTGTGGAGATAGTTAGACTGTTGAGCGTGTACTACTCCATTGTTTCTCCAATACCGGAAGTAAGAGCAGCTGAGTGGGAGTTGATTAATCAGAGCATTACGGTGGCGAAGAAACAATTGGAGGAAAATACACCAGGAGACGAGAATGGGTCAGGAGGCGATGGTACTGAGAAGAGTGACCAAACAGGAGCACTTGTTGAGAGGCGTGAAAGCGATAAGAGAACTGCTGGCGACGATGGTGAGGAAAAGCAAAAATTGGTCGATCAGAACCAGGAGTTACGACTAGCTGTGAGTGCTTTACTCCAGCGAATCGAAACTCTTGAGTTGAAACAACCCGAAAAAGATCCCGCCACGGCCGCCAACAGCACTCAAATCGCGAGTAACGAAAACGGCAAGCAATCAGGAGAAACTGGAAAAGCAGAACCCGATTTCTTCATGTGGTTGAAGGAAAAGGTTGGCTCGTTGGATAACTCTCGAGACTCGGAACAAAATAACAAGGAAAAACCGAAGTCCAAACCCGAACAGTCGTCTGTGAATGAAAAGTTGAAAGATAACCGAAACCGTTTACCGGTTCATAAATGGACAGTACGATACGACGGAATGGACAACGGTCGCAGACTGAATGAGTTCCTGAAAGAGGTTGAATTCAACGCTCGTTCAGAAGGATTTTCCGAGGCGGAGCTTTTCCAATGTGCGCACCACCTGTTCACTCACAAAGCCAGATCGTGGTTCATGGAGGTGAATGGGAACAATGAACTAGGAACGTGGAGACGCATGGTTAAGGAGTTAAAGAATGAGTTCTTACCCATTGATATCGACTACGTGTACGAGCGGCAGGTGTACAATCGGAAGCAGGGTGCTCGGGAGAAATTTCATGATTTCTACCTGGACATGGCCAGAATTTTCCGCAACATGTCTCAGCCGTGGGACGAAAAACGGAAATTCGACTCGCTTTTCCGCAACACGCGCGAAGATTGCCAGATCGCTATGCTCGCCGCCAATATTCAGGACATAACTGCAATGAAAGAGTTTGGAAAGAGGTTCGACTCGATTAATTGGCAGTTGTACAAACGGAAGGAGAATAAGTTCACTCCTCGTACCGCACACGTTGAAGAAGTAGGAGAACTACGTAGACCGTACGGAGGAAATGGAAACGGAAATAGGTTCCAGAACAACAACCAAGATGGTAGAGGTTACTATCAGCAGCAGAAACCGCAGGTGAAAGGGTTCCAGAAGGGGAATTGGAATCAACGTCCACCCAAGCAGGAACAACAACAGTATCAGCAGCGTAACCAACAGTTTCATCATCAGCCGAAGAATCGTGAGCAGAGTCAAAGAGAGGAGAAAGCTAAACCGAAACAGGACAACCAGCAACGGCCGAAGAGTCCAGTTCAAGGTCCAAGCGGAACTGACCCACTTCAACGGATCGTGAGAGCGTACATTCCGATCAAGAGAGGAGTGTGCTACAATTGCCATGAAGAAGGTCACGGGTTCAGCGAGTGTCCGAAGAATCGGAACGTCTTCTGTGAACGTTGTGGGTTCCCTGGGTTTGATACGCGAACGTGCCCGTTCTGCGAGTCAAAAAACTTGCAGCGGACTGCTCAGTGAGGCGAGACAGTCGCGGTGCTAACTACACAAGACCTCACGATGGATGCGAAGCGGTACTCAGTGAGCTTGGCTATTCGAGAGTGAGTGGAGAAGTTACGAAGGATGATGAGATTGCTTCTTTACTCGTCACCCTAAGTAATGACCCCAGGCCATTCGCGAGAGTTGAGTTCCTGGGTATTACCGTCGTAGGATTGTTAGATAGCGGAGCAGCAAGAACTGTTCTTGGCAAAGGAGGAGAAAAATTGATCCATTCATTAGGACTGAAGGTGAGAGAGTCAGCAGTGTCATTGAAGACAGCTGCGGGACAGCAGATGAACGTCGTAGGTTGTGCAGATGTACCAATTACATTCAATGAAGAGACGAAGATCTTACCTGTTTTGATTGCTCCAGATCTAAAACGTCGTTGTATCCTAGGATACGATTTTTGGCAGAAGTTTGGAATCCGTCCGTCGGTTCACCAGAGTATCGAGACGCTCGACGAGGGTGACGACCAGATTCTAGAAGAGGAGAGATTAGATGAGCATCAAATACAGCAGTTGGAGGAGGTCAAAAAGTTGTTTCTTACAGCGAGTCCTGGAAATCTCGGCAAAACGGGGCTCATTGAGCACAAAATCGAGCTGAAGGAGGAGTTCCAAGGAGCGGATCCAGTCAGGAAAAATCCGTACCCCTGGAGTCCGGAGATCCAGCGTAGAATACACCGTGCCGTGGACTTGTTGCTGAGAGATGACATCATTGAGCCTTCTTCTTCTGAATGGGCTTTACCTGTTGTACCTGTGAAGAAGCGAGACAGTGATGAAGTGCGACTTTGCCTCGACGCGAGGAAGTTGAACGAACGTACGAAGAGAGACGCATACCCACTCCCACACCAAAACCGAATTTTAAGTCATTTAGGACCTTTTAAATATTTGTCCACAATAGATTTGACCCAAGCTTTTCTACAAGTGCCCTTGGACCAGGAGTCACGGAAATACACCGCGTTTTCTGTGCCAGGTATGGGTTTATTTCAGTTTAAACGTTTACCGTTTGGCCTGATTAACAGCCCGGCGACTTTGAGTAAGCTGATGGACAAAGTATTGGGACAAGGTGCACTAGAACCGTCAATCTTTGTGTACCTGGACGATATTGTGGTCGTTAGTCAGGACTATGACGATCACATAGCAAAACTACGAGACCTTGCGAGACGCTTAAAGGATGCGAATTTATCAATCAACGTTGAAAAGTCTAGTTTTTGTTGCCACGAATTACCTTACTTGGGTTATATTCTGTCCCGTAACGGACTGAGACCTAATCCGGATCGAGTTAGAGCGATTCTTGGATATGAGGTCCCGAACTCAGTGAGATCTCTGAGACGATTCCTCGGTATGATTAATTACTACCGTAGGTTCATCGAGAACTTCAGTGAACTCACTGCACCACTCACGGATTTACTTAAAAATAAACCGAAGAGAGTGCAGTGGAATACGGCAGCGAACGAAGCTTTTCAGGCCATCAAGGAGAGGCTTATCTCTGCGCCTGTGATGGCCAACCCCGATTTTGATCTTACGTTTACCGTCCAAACGGACGCAAGCGATACAGCTCTCGCAGGGGTACACACACAAGTGCAAGGTGGCGAGGAACGGGTAATTGCGTACCATTCGGAGAAGTTGAAGGGGGCAGAGCAGAACTATCACGCAGCTGAGAAGGAAGGACTTGCCGCTCTGCGGTGTATCGAGAAGTTTCGGTGCTACATCGAAGGCACTCACTTCAAGCTCGTGACAGATTCTTCGGCTCTCACCTTCATCATGAGAGCGAAATGGAAGTCTTCATCGCGACTCAGCAGGTGGAGCATCATTCTACAACAGTATGACATGGAGGTCATTCATAGGAAAGGGAAGGACAACGTGGTACCTGACGCTCTGTCCCGGTCCATTGAAGCGTTGGACACGGAGGACGAGGACAGTTGATACAAACGAGTGTACGCATCTGTGGAGAGAGACCCGGAAAAGTACATGGATTTTAAGATCGAGAACACGAAGCTGTACAAGCTGGTGTCAGCTCGCTCCGACGTCCTCGACTACAGGTTCGAGTGGAAGGAGTGCGTTCCGGAGTCGTTACGTCCACAGGTCATGAGACAAGAGCACGATGGCAAGATGCACATCGGCTATGAGAAGTGTGTCGACACCCTGAAACGTCGATACTACTGGCCGCGAATGAGTGCCGATCTCAAAACTTACATTGCCAAGCGTGAGGCGTGTAAGATGAACAAGCACTCGACGACCGCTTCCGTACCAGAAATGGGAAAGCAACGCGTAGCGACCAGACCTTTCCAGATTGTGTGTATGGATTACATTCAGTCACTTCCCCGGAGTAAGCATGGCAATGCACACTTGTTAGTCATTATGGACATTTTTTCTAAGTACTGCTTGCTCATTCCGGTTAAGAAGATTGCTGCTGGAAATCTGTGCACCAATCTGGAAAAGGAATGGTTCCGTCGGTTTGCGGTTCCTGAGTACGTCATCACGGACAACGCGACAACGTTTATGTCCAAGGAGTTCAAGGAGTTGTTGGACAAGTATGGAGTTCAGCACTGGGCGAACGCTCGACACCACAGTCAGGCTAACCCGACGGAGAGGTTGAATCGTACGATCAATTCAATGATTCGTACCTACGTCCGTCAAGACCAGAAGCTGTGGGATACCAGGATATCAGAAATCGAGTACGTCTTGAACAACACCGTCCACTCATCGACGAAGTTCACGCCTCATCGGATCATATTCGGTCACGAGATCGTGTCCAAGGGCGATGAACATCGGTTAGAGCAGGACGAGGAGTTCACTGAGGAGGAACGGATGAACAAACTCCGCGGAGTGACCAAGAAAGTGTGGGAGACAGTGCGTGAGAACCTCAAGAAGGCTCACGAGAGTACCAAAAAACAGTACGATTTACGACACAAACGGTACTCACCTACGTTCGACATCGGTCAGCGGGTCTTCAAGCGTTCATTCAAGCAGTCATCGGCGGGGGACAACTTCAACGCGAAGTTGGGTCCACCGTACACGCCGTGCACCATTACAGCGAAGAAAGGGACCAGCTCGTATGCAGTCTCTGACATGAATGGGAAGCCGCTAGGTGTCTTCTCAGCTGCCGATTTGAAGGCATGAATGGTAGTAGTCAGATGAGCAGCCAGCATGACGATTCTGCGATGAACGAGGAGCTTTTCCGGCAACAGCGTTTGGAAATCCGCCGTTCAGCGATTGCCGCGTCACAGGGCAGCATAAATTGGTGCTTCATTCATGATATTGCGCAGCATAGTTTGATTCAGTCATGGTATACCTAATTGGTTGTTTTAGAAAATTTTAATTTGTTTGTTTTGTTGATTTTGGGAAAGCCCAACCACATGTGGAAAATTTGTTTGGAATAGTAGGAGTTGGAGTTAATTGTGTAGGAGTATCTTCGATACACATGCAACAGACGCAGTCCTTAACCTTGAATGTGTTGTTATCACTTCATTGAACGATACACAATGGGAGGGGATGTTGGCTTATGCATGGTGTGTGTGCAAGGTAGTTTAGGATCGATCTTGATCAACCCATAGTGCCATAATTTAAACTTCACTTTTGTAGAACGTTTTCACATCACAGCTGCAATAGTATTTCAATTTACTTACCTTTTTTTTCGCATTTTTCCTCATAAAAATTTTAGCATCAACAAAATTTTGACCCAAGAAAACTTTGGAATTAGTGATCTACCGAGGTAAAACTTTTTACTGAAGTGATCAAAGGGCCCTTAATCATCGATCGATTGATTTTAAAACGATAATTTTACGCCCGGTAGAATCAAAATTCACTTAATTTTCTGGAATCACAAATTTTGTTGCTGCGAACCACGTTTGACCACTGCACATTTGATAAGATCATGACAGATCGATCTTGACAGCACGCACATGAGTAAAGAACGATAACGTTATCAGTAAAGAGAAGATAAAAAGAGAAGATGAACTCCGACACGCGAAACGTTTCAACTGATCGTTACTGGTATATTGATTACCGTAACTGCGCGCGCGTTTGAAAATATTTTTTTTTATCCGGATTTTTAATTTATTTTATTCACGTATTGTGATGTATTTTTGAATTTGTTTTGAATTAATTGCATGCTTAAACGAAAAATTATAAAATCAACTTTGCTGTACGAATGGGATCGCTGGAGACCGGAGTTGAATTAAACGTTGATGGTCAGTAGAAGGTTCCGACCTTGAAACAGAGAGGAGTTGACTTCGGTCGACGATGAAAACTTATGACCCCGACCCATTCAAGCTTAGTTACCAAAAACAATTTAGTAGATTTTGCATGCGAGTAGAAAGAAAATTTCCCGGGAAACAAAAAAAAAATAAAAGTAATGTAAATATTGTAAATAATTTTAACTTGTAAATATTTTGATTTGTGTCTCACCAGCATTGGAAGTAGTACAGTGTGATTGTATCGCTGGAGGCTAGAGTTGTTAAAACGTTGAAGGCCAGTACAAGCAATTGCTTCGAAACAGCACGGAGTTGGTTTAGTCCGACGATGAAGTCTTATGACCCCGATCAAGCCCGCACTGTATGAAATGTTTCAAACCCTTGGCTCATCAACATGACTTAGTAGAATCCAAAATGATTTTTATAAATAAAGCAACCTAAAGCAAGTAAAAAATGAAAAGGTGTTTGCTATTTGGTCTAGTTCCTGTTTTGGGTTCAGAGAGACGTGGCAGTTTATTATATGCAGGGTGTAAAAAAAAACTTGTAAACTCTTCGGAGTTTACAATTTTTTTAACCCGAGCCGGGGGAGAGTGTAACCAGTGTGAGTGTTGTGTACAATAATTGATGTGACTCGTCGCGAATTTTGTGTTAAATTATTTAAATGTAAATTATTGTGCCAAGAAGACGTTGTGTTTGTCGACGGGAAGTTACCAGGACGCCGTCCAGCAAGCAAGAAACCCGAAGCTGGAAGTCCCACACCGTGCGTCGTTACCGCTAGTCACCACCAGGAGCGCTGCTGCATAACATCGCATGGGCGGCCATTGGGGGTGGTGAATGTGCGTAATCCTTGAGGATGACAGGATGAGGAGGAGATGGGTTGGCGCGTAAGAGGTCAGGGGTTCGGGATTTTGACCCGACCGTTGCTCGGTCATTAAGTCCGGATATCGAGAAGTGGAAGGTTGTCGGCAAGTGCAACCGTTACCCGCGAAGACCAGTGTTGGAAAAGTTAATCCTTGGAGGATCGTGAAGTGCCCGGAAGAGCTACATCCGTGGCCGTGACAAGAGAGCAGGAGTTTCCCGTAGGAGATTTGGACATCCAGGTATGACCGGAAAACCCCAGGAAAATCCCCGAATGAACCCCAAGCCTGACAATACCCTAACCGCCATTTTGAATCCCTCATCCAGGACCCCTTTGTGTTCCTTTGTGTTCCTTTGTTCACTTCGTGAACACCGCTTGGTTTCACCCCGGCCGTACGACATCCGGCCCGGTGAACCATCTGTACGAGCCGTCAGCGTTTCGCTGGACAGTGCTCAACCGCCAGGCCGTTACCGTTATACCCGCGAACCCTAACCCCGGACTGTTCCGACGGAGTCCCCGGACACCGTCGAAGCCTGTTGCACGTCACCAAGCACAGGAAGGGCGCGAACGGCTGGCGAGGGTCCGTGAAGGCTGCAGCCGAAGCGTCGGAGGGTCCATCCGACTGACGTAGAAGCCACCCCCTTGGCAGAGCGCCGGAGGAGCGTCGACGACAGCAGGAAGGAGCAGCGACGACGGCAGAGCGGCGAGAACGGGGCCCCGAACGAGTGCACCGGAAGTGCGAAGAGAGGAAGAGGACGTGTGAGGTAGGAGTAGTTATAAGGAAGTGGGACGGGACGTGTGAGCTAGTGGAAGTGAGAAGGAATCCCCGGAGTAAAACTGTCGACCTTACGCGAAAAATAAAGTAGTTTCCCTTAGTCATTCGCAGTGTTTTCTTGGTTCTTGAGTAATTTCGAGCGTCACGCCGACCCTGGGTATTATAAGGGAGAGTCCCATCGGTTTTGTACGCCCTGACACCGGAAGCACATCTCTTACAGTGTGTGTTCACTTCGAGTATGGACTGGGAGTGAACACCAGTTGTTATAACTAACTGCAACTGTTGCACTAAAAATGGTATGAAAATACCAAATTTAGGTATTTCTTGTGCAAATACCAGCGACCAAAATGTGCTCTTGGTTGCCCAGTAATAGATGGTAAAATACCATGAAATCATACCAAAATCATGTATTTGGAAGACCATAGGAATACCAAAATCTGATTTTCCAAGGGCGCGGGAATACCTAAAAATTAAAACATGGCAATAACAAGTTTTGGTATTCAAGCAATGTTCAAAAATCCAGAAGACCTCAACTTGGTATTGAAATGGAGGTATTATTTTACCCTTGGAATAACATGGTTTGGTATTGTTGTGCCCTTCCACATACAAGACTTTGGTATGATTTCATGGTATTTTACCATCTATTACTGGGCAACCAGGGCACATTTTGGTCCCTGTTATTTGCCCAAGTAATACCAAAATTTGGTATTCCCGTGTTATTTACCCCTGCTCGGGACAGGAACGAGCTCGACTACCGTAAACATTTTCAGTTATAACTCGGGACTCCAGCAACGAAATTCAACCAAACTTCAGGACGATGCACAGAATGATCAACCACACAAAAAGTGTTTGTTATTGTTTACATCGTGTGCTTTTGTTTATTCAAGGTCAAACATTAAAACGCGTTTTTCTCGGAACGTCTAAAAGCGACGTACGACAAGTAAGCACGACGGCGTCGAACTGATGACGGTACTCAAAATTCCAAAAATAATGTGAAAGAACGATTTTCAAAACATCAATGAAAGAAAACGCAAACTGCCCATAATTGAAGATTTGGCTATTATACAAAATCAAGCTCGATTTTCGAGCAAAAAACACGTTTTAGACGAGTTTTGATCACGCTGTATCTTTTTATAGGAGCAAGTTAGCACCATACTCTCTTCGGAAAAGTTGTAGACCACATTCCGGAGCATCCGAATATGAATCTGGTTTTGATTTAGCGTGAAACGTGGATTTTTTAAATATCAAAATTCAAAAAAAAATATTTTTCCCATACAAATTTATATGGCAAGGGTAAATAACATGGGAATACCAAATTTTGGTATTACTTGGACAAATAACAGGGACCAAAATGTTCCCTTGGTTGCCCAGTAATAGATGGTAAAATACCATGAAATCAAACCAAAGTCTAGTATGTGGAAGGGCACAACAATACCAAACCATGTTATTCCAAGGGTAAAATAATACCTCAAAATAAAACTATTTCAATACCAAGTTGAGGTCTTCTGGATTTTTGAACATTGCTTGAATACCAAAACTTGGTATTGCCATGGTTAAATTTTTAGGTATTCCCGCGCCCTTAGAAAATCAGATTTTGATATTCCTGTGGTCTTCCACATACATGATTTTGGTATGATTTCATGGTATTTTACCATCTATTACTGGGCAACCAAGAGCACATTTTGGTCGCTGGTATTTGCACAAGAAATACCAAAATTTGGTATTTTCATACCATTTTTAGTGCAACAGTTGCAGTTAGTGAAAAAACGGAAATGATCAATATGCAACAGCCAAATCTACTCACCTGATGATTCCATGTTGTTCTTAGTGATATTCTTCACCATATCGAATGCATTTGTCATTGATGAACGGCCTGTGCTTGAAGTTCTTGAAGATTCTAAAAAATAACAAGATTGAAAAATAAGTGTTATTAAAATGAAACTGGATTGAAATTCACCAAAATTCAATAATCTGTCGATTAACTCGTTTTTCAAAGTATTTGGTTATCCCAACTTAGAGAAATTTCAACGTTTTAAAAAAAAAATCTTAGTGGCTATATATATCTCGTTAAAGTTAAATATATCTCGTTAAAGTTAAAAAAATCCCATAGTTTCAGAGGAATTTAATGAAACCTTTCAATACCAAAATAATACCAAAATGTGGCATCCTGACTTAGAATTTTTTTCACAATTTCAAGTCATTTCTTTAGGGGGTATACCAAAAATGTTTAAAACTCTTGCATAATCCTTAAGATAAATTTGAAAGGGTCCAGGAATACAAAAAATTGGTATTGATACCAAAGAAAGGTATTATTACGCATTTCCCTTGTTATTTACCCATGCTCGGGTAAGGAAACAAAAAGTTGCTGTGCTCACTAAATTTGGACAACTTTATTTTTTTTCCATAATACCATATTACACCCAAGTGTGTTCGTTACCAGCAGAAGAAACATAGATTTGACTGCAAATTGTCCGAAGACATTATCAGAAATTCCATTCTCAAGACACGGTTTAAAAAAAATCTGCTTTCTAAATGGCAGCTTTGAAATTCCTGTATAAAAATCAACATTGAGGCAAATTTATGAGAAAATTAACAGAGATCAGTTTTTTAAAATAAAATCAAAGAGGTATCCGTGAAACACGATATTACGAATTGTTTTATTGTTGAATAAGCCTGTCATTAATTGAAAATCATAAACAAGAATGAATATATTGTTATGCATTTTGAGTTGATAACTCTTTTTAAATTTCAAAAGAAGTCTTTGATTATTTTCAGCTCGAATCGATGATTAGTTGGAAATTTAGTGCCAAAAAGACTTTTGTGGAGAATCAAACGAAAAATAAACCAAATTGATTTTTGAATGACATATCTCACTATTTTTGAACGGTTGAGTACCTTGAAATGTGAAAGTTTTTAAATCTATTTTAGTATATTTTTTTCAATAAATAAAACAGAATTTTGCACGCCTTCAAATCGGGCGTTCAATTTTACATAAAAGTCCCTTGGACACAAAATTTCCACATTATCACCATTTCAGGCTGCAAATCACGGAATTCGAACCGGATTGATCCACACGGGCGGGCAGTCATGCGATATCTGAAAATGGACCATGAAAACGTTTTCAGGGATAAAAAATACCTCATATAATTTATCACTAAAGTAGAAGAGAACAACTTTTTTATGATATCTTGTGACTTGACAGAAAACAGAAATTTTTATTTTTGGATCAATATGTCAATATGAAAATCCGGGAATTCTTTCAAAACCATTATTTAAAGGTTCAAGAGAATTGCGAATGAAAATCACACTCCTTTTAACCACTAACAGGCCAATAACCTCAGGCCACAATTTCGATGCTAGCCGGCATGTGCCTTTATCCAATTACCAGATTTCAATGAATTGCCAAACTGAGAAGGGGGTTCCAGAAGAAAAAAAAAATCAAATCTAGAAAGGCATTTTTTTTCCTGGAGCAACCAAACAACCGTCGAACCAGCTTTCCCGCCGGAAACCAATAACGCACATCGAAGCCGCCGCCGTCGAGCCATGAAAGTGAACAAAAAGAATCCAAACCAGTGTGCTGCAGCCTACTTTTGGCGACGGGCTTTTTTTTGTGGCTGCTTTTTTTGGTTCGTTTTCGTCCTCGACGTTAGCTTGGCACGCCTCGAATCAATTTAGACAGTTAAACGAGATTTTTATTGGCACCATTTGAGTCTGCTGGCTGGCTCCATTTTATAATCGTCGATGTTTCGGGTCTCGGCAGATGGCAGACCAAACGTGTGTGTTGGGCTGGGACGTTGGAAAAGCAGTCAGTTTCCCAGGAGTGTGGGATAAGTGGGGCAAATTTAGTTTAAATTTGAAAATAAAATGGGTTAATATCGGTGAAAAAAACTTGTTATTCTCTACCTCGATTTTTTTCCATTTTGTTCATCAGACCCCAATTTCTGTATGTGAACTGTTTTTCATGCTAGCTTAACGTGAATCCCAGTTGTTCTGGGCGTCCTGCGTATAGATGAGAGCACACAAAAACGACACAGAATCGTAAAAATTTAATACGAGTAAAATGCTCGAAAACAGAGTAAACCAATTTGCAGCTCACAAGTTTGGTGAGGTTCACATCTGGAGGGAGGAAAAAATTGGAGGTATGTCGTGCCGCCCAGGGACAGGTCCTCAAACTCCTTTCTCGAGTTTTTACGCTATAAGATGACGATGTCAGTGTGTGTTTCACCGAATGGAAAAAAGGTATGAAACAACACGTATGACATCAGGTTGGTGCTCACCTTTGTGACAGAATTCTTCAATTTAACGAAATATTCGTAGATGTTAACGTCTTTTTTGTTTCGTGCCAGAGTTCTAAAATGTCAAGTGAAATGTTAAAGGAACAATGGGAATAGAAAATGTGACGCTGCCGAACAGATTTTTTCCCAACTAAGCCTCATCAAAGAAATTTAAATTAGGGAAAGGGGTAATTCTTTGGGAAATCATTAAGCAGTTACCCTGATCCCTCTAGGATATCCGTAAAAATTTGCTCCAATTGATAAATTGAGAAACATATAATTTTATGGGAAACTAAATGTACTTTTCCAATCTGCAACAATCCAATGACGTAATTCTCTCATCAAAAACAAGAATTCATAAATTTAAACTACGCATTTTTTTGTGACTTTGCAGGGTTTGTCCACGCTCTATACAAATCCCCCACGGGGGAGGGGGGGGGGGGGGGTGAGATTTCCAAAAAAGTGTCCACGTGGTTTGTGGATGGTTCCTAACAAATTTTTTACAACGTTAAATATTGCCCTGTAGGCCAACAAAACGGCACTTTTTGGTCTCAATTTTGACACATTCCGAATCCTCCGGAAATTTTCTATGTAACTCTATGTTGTTGAATCTGTAAACATTTTAATGTTACCAAACTCGCCGAATTTTATCAACAATGTTGTCGATTTTGGAAACATTTCAATGTTTAAAAATTTACAAAACATAGAGTTACCGGTCTAGCTTACTCGATTTCTATCCGTGTATATGTGCAAACAATTCAACCCTGAAAATTCCAGGCAGATTGGCTAGGTCCAAACGACGTCCCTTACAAAGGGATTTGCCCTGTTCATGGACTCGCTCTTAGAGCAAAATTTTACGGAAATCGATAAGGGATTGTGGCAACTTTTTGAGATTTCGTGTGAGCTGGTAAAAATAATTACCCAAATGATAAAGGTGCGTAATTTGGAGAATCGATGGCGATGATGTCGATTTTAATAGAATTTGTGGGTAAGGAACGAGTTTTATAAGCCACACCAACGAGGGAAATTTTTGTGAACGAATCCTGAAAATTGTGTTTGTAACAATACGATGCTCTGTGCTCTCTTGTACTAAGCTTGCTGGGATTCCTATCTAGTTAGCATAAAAGTGCACAGAGGCATCAATTAGTTGAACTTTGTACAAGCGTAGATATCTTGAAGGTAAAGTCTTAAAATTATTGGTGATGAACATAAGTTGTTTACATAATCGAAAACAATTTTGACCAACATTGAGAACAATGTTCTACGAGCAAATAAATAGCGTGACGTTAGAACGGTGGAGAATTCTGTTCCTTCAATATTTTTTAGAAAAGGCTGTGATTCTGCTCTGATAATTAATATAAACTATACTTTTTTATGTTTTGCCTTCCTCACTGAGGTAAGGCTATAATCCTGCTCTAAAAATGAACTTTTTATTAAAAGCTCAAAGACCCACCTTCATGTATACATATCGGCTCAGAATCGAAAACTGAACAAATGTCTGTGTGTGTATGTGTGTGTGTATGTATGTATGTATGTATTCGACTTGGTTTAGGGTCCCATACATCGCTATTGAATTGTTTGAAGTTTCGATAACTAGTTCAAAAGTTATATATAAAAATGTGTTTTCACATATATCCGGATCTCATTTATATGCATGTAAACGATGTCCGGATCCATCACCCTACACATCGTTGGTTAGGTATTTGAAATACCTTTCCAACGAGTTCACAACATTAAAGATCTGGCAACCCTGTCTCGAGATATGACCACTTAAGTGATATATTTGTACTTTTTCGATGCCGGATCTCACTTAAATGTATGTAAACAATGTCCGGATCCATTACCCGACACATCGTTGGTTAGGTAATTGAAAGACCTTTCAAAAAAGTCAACAACATTTAATATCTGGCAACCCTGTCTCGTGTTATGACCACTTAAGTGATACTTATGTAATTTTTTGAAGCCGGATCTCACTTAAATGTATGTAAACGATGTCCGGATCCATCATCCAACCCATCGTTGGTTATGTAATCTAAAGACCTTTCAAACAAGTCAACAACATTTAATATCTGGTAACCCTGTATCGAGTTATTACCACTTAAGTTATATATGTGTACTTATTTTCTTGGATCTAAAAAATAACTGAAGTATGTTTCCAAACCACTCCTTATACCCATTGTTGGTAAAAAGTGAGGAAGGCATCAACCATATAAGTGGATTAAGTTAGTTTTTAAAGTAAAATTGACTGCTGAATCGAATGCCATCATTGGTTTTTGAAAAAAAGTTAAGCATTTTTATTGCAGCGGCTTAACATTTCGTGACGTTACAACGCAGAATTTTACAAAAAGGGTGTTCTGCTTGCGTTGTAACGTCACGGAAATTCTCAATGCTGTATCTTTGCGAAAAAATGACCAATATCGATCAATCTAGTTGCATTCGACGGGAAATTTATCCTATTTTCAGGATATGATCAGCTTTGGAAAAATGGTTCCTGACCACCGGAGTTATTTCAGGATTCCGAAGGTGGTTTGAGGTGTTTTTGGCTGATTGAGGTGCCTGAAGACACGATATTTCGATTCATTGCAGTTCCCGAGCAGACGGAAATAACTTCCCGAGCAGATGGAAATAACTTGGGAGTAACATTTTTTGATATTTGAAAATACTAGTCCAACAACATTTCATGTTATTTATAACAAGTTTAGTTATTCGCCGTTATGATTTTTTGTTTTTGGATTGTTATTCTAATAACAGACTAATAACATTTTGAGCTATTCTTCGAACAAATCTTTGTTATTCTTTTTTGTTATTTTAACAACTTATCCGATCATGTCAATAACAGTTGGAGTTATTTTTCCATAACAAAAAATGTTATTCCAAAGTTGTTTTGGCTTTCAACTAATATCAGACCAATGACAGATTTTGTTATTATAACACAAACTGTTATTACTCTTATGCAAAAAATGATTTTTCAAGAATATTCCATAACACTTTTTGTTATTTAACAGTATTTGTTATTGGAATGGCATGAATTTTGTTATTACCGTCTGCCCGGGTTGGGAATAACATTTTTTGATATTTGAAAATACTAGGCCAATAACATTTTATGTTATTTATAACAAGGTTTGTTATTCGTCGTTATGATTTTTTTTTGTTATTGGATTGTTATTGTAATAACAGAATAATAACATTTTAAGTTATTCTTCGAACAAATCTTTGTTATTATTTTTTGTTATTTTAACAACTAATCCGATCAACCAAATAACAGTTGGAGGTATTCTTCCATAACAAAAAATGTTACTCAAAAGTTGTTTTGGCTGTCAACCAATATCAGACCAATAACAAATTTTGTTATGATAACATAAACTGTTATTAAACCCTTATGTAAAAATGGATTTTTCAAGAAGATTCCATAACACTTTCTGTTATTTTAATAGTTTTTGTTATTGAAATGGCATGAATTTTGTAGGTTGTTTTTGTGTAAGTTTTAAGTGAAAACGTTGTCCGGCCCGCGGGCCGGATTGATTTTTGACGTAAAATGTAGATAAAAACGACTTGTATAAATATTTTTTCAATCTTTTGGAAAAGTTATTTTCACTGGTCATCTATGAACCGATTCCATCAAATAAACCATGAAAAAAAAAAACAATTGTAATTTTGACGATCAAAAATTTTAAAATAAAGCCAAAACGGTTGGGCAGGCCTGCCTTAAACTATACAGAATCCATTTACAAAATTTATTTTTCCATTAAATCAAATTTTAAAATTTTCCCGCTGGTATACTAGCCCGGAGAATGTGTCAAATGCATTTTACAGCGAACTATTCATGCGGAAATGCGTAAATGGCTAAAATCTAGTGCAAGATTTTCCCCTGATTGCTTTGAAATATTAACCCTATCTTCACTTTGTGCACAGCAGCTTGGATTGGAGGTTAAAATAAATCCCCTTCCAAAGTAGTTGCAGTAAGTACCTTTCTGTATCCCGTCGTATCATAGCGTTGAAAGTTAGCAGCACCCCCAGTAAAGTAGTAACTTTCACCACCAACGATACAACATCCGCTACGGGTAATAAAACATAAACGACAGCCTGTGATACAAGCCACCCCCCGTTAAGGATTAGCTAGGTGGTATTCTGGGTAGGAAAAGCTTCATCGATGGTGCCAAGAAGATGCATCCCTCCCAGACTCGAGAAAGGGCAACAACACAATCAAGTTGATACTGTGGTGCAGTTTCTCTCCCTTCTTGCCGCCCTGAGCCTCGGCAAAGGGTCTCAGGTGTCGTGTAAACCACTCGACAGATTATCGAACGCAACCAGATTGGAAAATTGGAAACAGCCAAGTCAAGTGGAAAATCGAACGAACGCTGCTGCTGCTCGTCGAGTTTTGTTGGCGGTTAAAATCGTCACCGTATTGTGTGGTGGAATGCGATCTCAATTCAGAGAAAGGGGAGGGTGGGAGTGTCACTTCGACGTTGACTTATGGCTGCAAGGAGGATAGTGGAAGCGTGTGTGTGTGTTATTTCTGATGGGGACGGAAAACGGAAATTCGATTAGCTTGCAGTAAATGTTTTGCTGAGTAATGGAGACAATTTGATGTGGGGTGGAAGCGTTCGATGCCACGAGGTGGAGACAATATACCATATTGACATTTCCTGTGAAAGCAAATATTACAGATTGCAGTGATTTTTTTTTACATTGGATTTTATGTTTTTATTATATTTATTGACTTAAACTGACAAGAATTCTAGTTATTTTACATAGCAGTTCAAACCATTTTACCTTCCTTACTAAGTAAAAGTTATATTCCGGCTCTAGAAATAAACATATCGACTGGAAATCCCGAGCAGGGGTAAATAACACGGGAATACCAAATTTTGGTATTACTTGGGCAAATAACAGGGACCAAAATGTGCCCTTGGTTGCCCAGTAATAGATGGTAAAATACCATTAAATCATACCAAAATCATGTATGTAGAAGGGCATAACAATACCGAACCATGTTATTCCAAAGGTAAAATAATACCACAAAATAAAATCATTTCAACACCAAGTTGAGGTCTTCTGGATTTTTGAACATTGCTTGAATACCAAAACTGCCATGGTTTTATTTTTAGGTATTCCCGCGCCCTTGGAAAATCAGTCCCGCCCGTGTGGATCAATCGGACCGCGCACTGGACTCACAAGCCAGAGGTCGCTGGTTTGAATCCCGCGGCGGGCGCTCTAAAATTCTTTGTGTAAATATGGGTATTCGGCGCCGTCGCTCCGTGCCATACTTTCATACAATTAGGAGCCCAGGGCGGCGAAGTCCTTGCAGATAAAAAAGAAGACACTAGTGGTTGGTACTCGCAATGGTGGCCGACAGCTATAAAGTCAACTTCGTTGGAAAATCAGATTTTGGTATTCCTGTGGTTTTACACATACATGATTTTGGTATGATTTCATGGTATATTACCATCTATTACTGGGCAACCAAGAGCACATTTTGGTCGCTGGTATTTGCACAAGTAATACCAAAATTTGGTATTTTCATACCATTTTTAGTGCAGCAGTTGCAGTTAGTGAAAAACGGAAATGATCCATATGCAACAGCCAAATCTACTCACCTGATGATTCCATGTTGTTCTTAGTGATATTCTTCACCACATCGAATGCATTTGTCATTGATGAACGGCCTGTGCTTGAAGTTCTTGAAGGTTCTGAAAAATAACAAGATTGAAAAATAAGTATTATTAAAATGAAACTGGATTGAAATTCACCAAAATTCAATAATCTGTTGATGGACTCGTTTTTCAAAGTATTTGGTTATCCCGACTTAGAGAAATTTCAACATTTTTGAAAAAAATATTAGCTTTAACATTTTAGCATTTTAGCATATGGAGCCAAGTCCAATTCAAAACATGGTTCCGAAATTTGTTCGCATCAGTATCACCACCTAGCGTGGATGCCTGAAGTTACTACACTGTTAAATTTGAATATTAGACAAGATAATGTTGTATAACACACGCTACAGGTCACGCGCACTAATCTGATTTTGAATAAGTGGCATAATTTTTGAATTGACCGTTGCTACTGGTTTATTTTTGTTTTCAACGTAAACGTAACCTTGCATCAAAGTTCTCCTACTCGAATGTAGGTGGCGAATCGAGTTTTAAGCTTTGGTTTTGGGGGCCTATTCTTGAACGCCCAACTGTTGTAAGCCAACATCACGTGCATGATGAAATCACATGCTATTCCCCTTTAAATTCATAATAAAATTATGCTGCAGAAGTATTCAAGAAAAAACGAACCGACTTACGGTAGTTGTACTGTATACTGTTTACAAACATTATACGAGGCTTTTTTGGCGTTATACCACTGTGGCGTACACGGTCAGCAGCGAACGGGCAAAACAGGCAACAAATGAGAAATCAAAGTGAGACCAGGAAAAAAAATCGCTTTTGTTCGAGCTTGCCTCTATATGATTTTAGTCATTTTAGCGCAAAATCAATTATCTCGTCAAAATTTTTAAAAAATTTCCATAGTTTCAGACAAAAATGATGAAACCTTTCAATACCAAAATAATACCAAAATGTGCCATCCTGACTTAGAAAATTTTCCACAATTTCAAGTCATTTCTGTAGGGGGTATATCAAAAATGTTTAAAATCAAGTTTGAAATTTCCGGTTTTCAATGAAAGCATTTGCTTTGAGACATCATTTTAGCGCAAAATCAATTATCTCGTCAAAATTTTTAAAAAATTTCCATAGTTTCAGAGAAAAATGATGAAACCTTTCAATACCAAAATAATACCAAAATGTGCCATCCTGACTTAGACAATTTGCCACAATTTCAAGTCATTTCTGTAGGGGGTATATCAAAAATGTTTAAAATCAAGTTTGAAATTTCCGTTTTTCAATGAAAGCATTCGCTTTGAGACATCAATTTAGCGCAAAATTTATTATTTGGTTAAAATTGGTCAAAATTTTCCCATAGTTTCAGAGGAATTTGATAAAACACTTTAATACCAAAGTAATACCAAAATGTGGTGTTCGACCATTGACAAATTTTGCAATTTTGCAATATCAAAACAATACCTTTAATTGGTATGATACCATATTTTGCTCTTGCATAATCCTTAAGACAAATTTTAAAGGGTCCAGGAATACCAAAATTTGGTATTGATACGCATTTCCCTTGTTATTTTATTATTACGCATTTCCCTTGTTATTTACCCATGCTCGGGAATCGAAAACTGAAACAAATGATTGTGTGCACGGCACTTCTCAGGGCGTTCAAGTACCTTAGAACTTAGCTCAAGATACTGATTTTCGAATATTTGCAAACCATCTTTGTATGGATAGCTACCAAAATTGTATCAAAGTTCTTTAAAGCACAGTACTAAGTAATTGAAACCTTTAACCTCACAATAATTGCTATAATGAACAAATGCCCTTTTGTCTTGTGCAGAAATTCCCAGCAATTGCTCAACGTTGAGATACCTTCCGAACCGCCTCCGGTCTGATGTAACCAGTGGTGTTTCAATTAATTTGCTACAAGGAAATACACAATCCTATTACGGGGGAAGCAATTGGAAAATCCTTGTTAAGCCATCAATTTTATTGAACAGAAATCAAGTTATGTAGTATGTATCGCCTTGCCTTGCTGCCTTCCCTGACCTACAGACCTTCAAACCTCCACAAAGCCAACGAAATCCTTTCCCGATGACAAGAAATGTACGCCTCCACTTCACCAGGCAAGACAGACAGACCAAGTCCTTCTTGACGGCTTGGGGTTTTGCCTTTCGTGCTACGTTCGACGAGATCCATCTTAACAAGGGATGTAACGAACCAAAGTAATTTCGTTTGTACATATGTATGGTTTTGTTCTGCGTTTGTGCCCTTTGAAGGGAATTGTCCTGAGGACAGAACCAAGTGTCTTCTCTCTACTTGGGTCGATTTTTGGTAGACTGCAGAATGGAGAACGAGATGCTATCGAGTTGATTGGGATGAAGAATCCGAAAATTAAATTTGCACATTTATTGAGAGAAATTGAAACATTTTACTATTTTCACCTTTGTTTTATTTCATCAAAAGAAACTTGATATGCTTGGAAAATGCAGGAATACTTGAATGCAAATTTAGTATGATCGTGCTATAATGTTTAACGTTGAAGAATTGCTTTCTCTGGCTGTAGTTCTTCTGCAATTATCACTTCGTAGGCATGATTATTGATGAATTTACTTTATTTTTGATAAATTTATAGAATCAGCTTTTGATATTAAATAATCAGCTGTTCGAGCAAAAAAAGGTTACGCTTTGAAAATGGTTTCGAAAATCTCAACTCGATTTGCTGCCATTTTCTAACAATCATAAACATCGCGTGCTGGAAGTTTTTCACTGTCAAAGCCACATTTGCATCGAAATTATATTGATCCTCAAGGAACCACGAAGCTTTTACCCGTAAGCAGAAGGGGGAGATTCTTTTAGGTTTTTTTTCCCTATTTTGGCGTTTTTTTTCTTTGTGAACATCGGGTTCTTTCTTCCCTCCTGGCATGAAAATAGCAATCATGGTGCCAGCACGTTGCTCTTCCATCCATGAGACATGCGATGAAGAATCGAAGAGAAAATTCGAATTTCTCGACCCTTTTTTCTTCTTTCGTGCGCGATGGTTCGATTGAGTGCCGTCATCAGCGAGTTTTCCAACACGGGACGTTCCGAGCCATCATCATCGGAAGGGATCCCTCATTTTGACGAGCCAAAGGTGCTTCTGGCAATAACCGTTTTGTTGCTGTTTTTTTTTACCCTCCGTGGCTCAAGAACGGGAAAAGAGTTTTTGAGAACTTTTAGCCAAAATAGCACGCGCGATAAATCAATTTTTATTACGAAGAACTTGAAAGTCTGGCCGACCTTCGCTCATCATATTGGGGGAGAGCTTCCAGCGGCTAGGGAAGGAGATTACATCACGATGAAGATGTCTGAGGCACCGGGAGAACAAGTTTGAGGATTCTTCCTGTTTCCTGCCAGCGAAGGTTACCGAGGTCATCTGTCATTTAAACGTTTCCGAAGAGACGTAAGGCTTGGTTAACGTCATCTTTGCTATGAAAAAAATTAAGGTAAACCATCAAACCAACATGATTATTAACCTTCCTACGGTATTGGGGTCCTTTTCGGCCTTTTTGAAAATTAAATTTGCCATAACTTTTGCTATATACATGCTAGAGCCTTGAAATTTTCTGACATTAAATTTATAGTATAAATACACATTTCACAAAACAAATAAACCTTGGACGACCCCTAGGGGAGCGTCCATAACAAAAGTTACTTTAAAGGTATTGGGGTCCTTTTCGACCCCAAACTTTGAAAAATCGCCAAAAATCCAGTTTTTGACCGATTCCGGTTCTTTTGGTCACAAATGAAAGCTTAGAACGTCCCCTTTCCGAAACCGACCTGGAAAACCGGATTTGGTCACTGTGGCCACCGGGAATCGACTACAACCGAAAAAAGGCCTTTTTGAGACCCCAACTTTGACGACCTGTATCTCCGGCAAATTTTAACCAATCAGGATGCTCCAGATTGCATTCGACAGGTATTTACCTGTACTTTGACCACACATATTAATATCAGAGCCAGGTGACCTACCGGTTCCGGAAATCCGGAATATCCGAAAAGTTCATATTTTACTGTTTTTCACGAGTCATCCTGACCAATCTGATACCAATACTGTTATGATAGTTGAAATTGATCCATAAAACTTACTAAAAACACCATACACGATTGTCAGAACCACTCTGGAGTGTTAGTGGCCACTTCCGGGTAACCTGGAACCGGTTCCCGGGTACCCGATGAACGGCCAATTTGAATTTTTTGTTGAAAACCCATCATGTTGCATATCAAACTTCATGAAATTGAAAGATATGTCCATCTTTGATAATGCCGTTAATCTCTGAGTCATCCTGACCAATCTGGAACCGGTTACCGGTGGCGCCTTGGGGACACTTCCGGAATATGAGATAAACCCTATCATCCGACATATCAAACTTCATGAAATTGAAAGATATGTCAATCTACGGTCATGCCGTTGTTCGTTGACCCATCCTGGCCAATTTGGAACCGGTTACCGGTGGCCTTTTGGGGACACTTCCGGAATATGAGAGAAACCCTATCATCCGACATATCAAACTTCATGAAATTGAAAGATATGTCAATCTACGGTCATGCCGTTGTTCGCTGATCCATTCTGGAACTGGTTCCATGTGGCCCTTTGGGGACACTCCCGGAATATGAGAGAAACACTATTATCGGACATATCAAACTTCATGAAATTGAAATATATTTCAATCTACGGTCATGCCGTTGTTCGCTGACCGTTGGTTGACATATCTATCAATTTCATGAAGTTTGATGCGTCGGATGATAAAGTTTCTCTCATATTCCTGGAATGTCCCCAAGGGGCCACCGGGAACCAGTGCCAGAATTGCCAGAAAGGATCAGCGAACAACGGCATGACCGTAGATTTACATATCTTTCAATTTCATGAAGTTTGATTTGTCGGATGATGAGGTTTCTCTCATATTCCGGAAGTGTCCCCAAGGGGCCACCCGTAACCGGTTTCAGGTTGGCCTGGATGGCTCAGCAAATAATGGCATGACCGTGGATTGACATATCTTTTAATTTCATGAAGTTTGATATGTCGGATGATAGGGTTTATCTCATATTCCGCGAATGTCCCCAAGGGGCCACCGGTAACTGGTTTCAGATTGGCCAGGATGAATCAACGAACAACGGCATGACCGTAGATTGACATATCTTTCAATTTCATGAAGTTTGATATGTCGGATGATAGGGTTTATCTCATATTCCGCGAATGTCCCCAAGGGGCCACCGGTAACCGGTTCCAAATTGGCCAGGATGGGTCAACGAACAACGGCATGACCGTAGATTGACATATCTTTCAATTTCATGAAGTTTGATATGTCGGATGATAGGGTTTATCTCATATTCCGGAAGTGTACCCAAGGCGCCACCGGTAACCGGTTCCAGATTGGTCAGGATGACTCAGAGATTAACGGCCTTATCAAAGATGGACATATCTTTCAATTTCATGAAGTTTGATATGCAACATGATGGGTTATCAACAAAAAATTCAACGTGGCCGTTCATCGGGTACCCGGGAACCGGTTCCAGGTTACCCGGAAGTGGCCACTAACACTCCTGAGTGGTTCTGGCAATCGTGTATTGTGTTTTTAAGAAAGTTTTATGGATCAATTTCAACTATCATGACAGTATTGGTATCAGATTGGTCAGGATGACTCGTGAAAAACAGTAAAATATGAACTTTTCGGATATTCCGGATTTCCGGAACCGATAGGTCACCTGGCTCTGATATTAATATTTGTGGTCAAAGTACAGGTAAATACCTGTCGAATGCAACCTGGAGCATCCTGATTGGTTAAAATTTGCCGGAGATACAGGTCGTCAAAGTTGGGGTCTCAAAAAGGCCTTTTTTCGGTTGTAGTCGATTCCCGGTGGCCACAGTGACCAAATCCGGTTTTCCATGTCGGTTTCGGAAAAGGGACGTTCTAAGCTTTCATTTGTGACCAAAAGAACCAGAATCGATCAAAAACTGGATTTTTGGCGATTTTATAAAGTTTGGGGTCGAAAAGGACCCCAATACCTTATGTGTGATTTTTTTTTAATACCAAGGGAAGGTTAAAGGGGTTACATACATGTATATCTGCAAAAAAGTCAGAGGTTAGTATGAGCGCACACTTCAACTTTTTTTTAAATTCTTTTTCAGGGCATTAAAATACACATTTTACCTACTAACAAAACAAATTTGAAGATATTTGGTTGCATCATTACTAGAGGTGGGTGGTCACCGCTCATTTCCGTTCGCTCATTAAAATGAGCCGCTCTTTTGAACGGCTCTTTCGCTCTTTTTCAAAAATTTGATGAAAAGGGTTTTTTTTTAAGAATCGTGTGATTTTATAAGTTATTTCACATTGGACTTTTACGAATTATTTGATAAAAAAAATAAAACTGAAAACGGGAAGATGCCCTTGAAAACCATAGGACTTGAAGGTCTCAATGTCAAGATTCCTACTCGAACCTAAACATTCGAGTAATTGAATGGCATCCAGCAGTCAAGTGCTCAGTGCTCCATCGTTTTTTCGATTTTTTTCGCCGTAGTTTACCGTGATTAGCCGCGAGTTTGCTCCTGCAGCATGCCAAGGGCCGGCCGTGGCCGTGGCAGTTCGAGTGCGGCCTCGAAAAACACGCGAAGTTCGTCTACCGGCCGTGTGCAAAAAGGTAAACAAACCAACGCCGTGTCGACCGCCATCGCGCAGGGGAGAGTGAGCGCAGAAGGAATCGACAAAAAGTTACTACATCCCGGATATGTTCCGAGATCACCAGTGCGAACCCGTTCCGGTACTTCCGGTGCCACGACCAGCGGCACATCAACATCCGCCAACATCCCCATCAGGAACGAGTTCCAGATGCTGAGCGACGACGAAGAAAACAACAACAACAACACCGACGGTAGAAGCACTACCGACGACGACGACGACGACCATGGTCGTGCACGGAAAAAAGTGCCGAAGTCAAAAAAGATCAATTCTCCAACGGAACGAAGACCACCTCCAATTTTTGTTTTGGACACGTTGGCGGACGATGTTGACGAGTTGCTGGAAGGCCTCGGATATTGTCTGAAAATCGGTAAGTCGGCAGTGCAAGTGATCACACTGAACAGAAAAGATTTCGACCTGGTGCTTGAAGAACTGAAGCGTAGCAACTTCAACTTCTACACATACGACCCAGAGAAGCCCCCTGTTAAAGTGGTCTTGCAGGGTTACCAAGACCGTCCGATTGCCGACCTGAAGCGACACCTCTCGAACGCGGGAATAAAGCCACGGGAGATAAAAGTGCTCTCGCGAAAGACAACAGTCACGGGTACGCATACCCTGTACCTGTTGTACTTCGACCGCGGCACCGTCAAGATCCAAGACCTGCGGCGGATTAAGACGTTGGACGGTTTTTGGGTAAACTGGCGGTTTTACACCAAGAACCCGACGGACGTAGCGCAATGCCACCGTTGCCAGAAATTCGGCCACGGCTCGCGGAACTGCAATCTCCGGCCCCGCTGCGTGAAGTGCGGTGAGTCGCACCTCTCGGAGGCGTGCGCACTGCCACGAAAGGCGGACTTGGGGGACAAGGCAGAACAAACCAAGCCGCGCGTAAAGTGCGCGAACTGTGACGGCAACCATACCGGCAATTACCGCGGATGCGTCGCGCGCAAGGCCTACCTCGAGGAGCAGGAAAAGAGGAAGAAGAAAGCAGCAGCGTCTCACTCTCCTCAGCGAAGTACGAACGCAGCCGTTCCTGCAGCTGGACAGCGTACGGTTCCAGCGGACAACCCAGCGATCCCTCCTGGATGGGGGCGTTCGTTTGCCAGCGTGGTCGCTGCCGGTAGCGGCGATGCGGCCCAGCAAGGCGTCACCGGGGAAGATCTCTTTTCCCTGCCGGAGTTCTTTGCTCTCGCGGGGGAGATGATGACGCGGTTTCGGAGCTGCCGTAACAAGGCGGAGCAATTTCTGGCCCTCGGGGAGCTGATGATCAAGCATATCTATAATTGATTATTTTTGTCTGTGATCTAGTTTTAAGCTTTCTCTCTATCTATCCTTTTCCTATTGCACTTTCTGTAAGTTTTTTGAAAACTTTTTCTTACTCTTGTCTATTCCATAGTTATAAGTAATAATTTTTCGATTGAATAACGATTTAAACACAGCTGAAAGGAACACCAAAACTCTGTTGTGCACCTAAATGAACTCATTGTAACTTGATTATTCATAAATAAAACCGAATTGAATTGAATTGAATTGGTTTATTTCTGCAAGAATTGAACTAATGTGGATATTTTATTTGGAGAAAACATTTTGTGAACTCTTTTCTATATTCGGATTGAATCGATAAAGTCTATAAACGCTAAAGTTTAATCGTACAAAAGGATTATAAATTATTCAGTAGATTTTTGATAATATTTTACAAATTTTGCAATTTGAAATGCTCAAATTTGTATTCCGGTAATACTTTAATGTACAATCAGTTGTAAAGTGAAAAAAATTTCACGTTGTTTAAAAAATCATTCATTTTTGGGATAAATTTTTATAAACATTGAAATATTTGAAATTGCATTTTCAATCCTCAAAAAAAAAATCCAAAAATCAATAAATTATATTTAAAACAAAAATTATGCCATCTGGAGCCGGTTCTTTCGAAAGACCGAAGTTTAAAAAGGATCGCGGTTCTTTTTTTGTGAGCCACGGTTCTTTCACTCTTTTCAGTGAACCGGCTCTTTGAGCGGTTCGCTCTTTTTTTGCCCACCTCTAATCATTACCGAGATATAGCAATTTCTAGTTAGCAGTTTCAAAAAACGGTTGCCACGATATCTCAACACTGTCTTGACCAAATCGGCTCAAAATTTTGGTGAAGACTCGTTGAACCGATTCTGTGTGCATGATGAAGCCCGATTTTCAAAAAGTTTATTTGAAAAAAAGATAAAAATATTTTTGTGATTTTCATATAAAAAAACGATAGTCGATAGCAAATTTAAAAAAATTGGGCTTCGTCATCTTGAGAGTCTTCACCTCAAATTTCAGGCAATTTGGTTCATCCCATCTCGAGATATCGTGGCACCCGTAAATCAACTCGGGGTTTAGAGAAAAACTCCAACAAAGTTTGACAGTCCGCTTTGCGAAGGCAAAATTTTGAGTTTAAATCGTCTCTTACTCAGTTTAATCATGAAATATCTTCATGAAACTTTCAGGAGTGATTAATAATCATCTTTTGAGTGGATTTAACAAATATTCTGTAATATAAAATTTTGCGATTTTCTACATGTATGTAACCCCTTAAGAAATATAATATGAGTAAAATCCAACACTATAACACAGCAAACTAGCTAATATAGTTGGATCACAATGAACAATTCTCTAGAATTTTTTTTCAGGCTATGACATTTTGTGTTTTATTTTATTTGAATGCAAATGTGTCCTTGCCATTCCTTCTTCAAAGGAAGCCATTTGCTTAACTACTCTAACTTACTAGCTAACTACTAGTGTCCACGTGGTTTATGGATGGTCCCTAATCAAATTTCCGTTAAAATCAAAATGCTATGGGGTAATTCTCCGCCAACTCACACAGCAGTTGCCCCGACCCCTCTTCGATTTGCGTGAAACTTTGTCCTAAGGAGTAACTTTTGTCCCTGATCACGAATCCGAGGTCCGTTTTTTGATATCTCGTGACGGAGGGGTGGTACGACCCCTTCCATTTTTGAACATGCGAAAAAAGAGGTGTTTTTCAATAATTTGCAGCCTGAAACGGTGATGAGATAGAAATTTGGTGTAAAAGGGACTTTTATGTAAAATTAGACGCCCGATTTGATGGCGTACTCAGAATTCCGAAAAAACGTATTTTTCATCGAAAAAAAACACTAAAAAAGTTTTAAAAATTCTCCCATTTTCCGTTACTTGAATGTAAAAATTTTTGGAACATGTCATTTTATGGAAAATTTAATGTACTTTTCGAATCTACATTGACCCAGAAGGGTCATTTTTTCATTTAGAACAAAATTTTTCATTTTAAAGTTTCGTGTTTTTTCTAACTTTTCGCGATTTTACGAAAAAAAGTTTTGAAATAGTTGGTCGTCATCGATCATGGCCGTTCATGGTCACCCGCGACAGACACGGACGACGGAACAAAGAGAAACGCAAAAAGTAACTTTTTCAAAACTTATTTTCGTAAAATCGCGATAACTCGTGATGTTTCTAAGCAAACCCCTTATGTCTATATATCATTTTTTTTGTAATTGTCTGCTCTACAACTTTGTAGAACATTGTTACACTCTAAAAAATAACCCTGCAAAGTTAGAAAAAACACAAAATTTTAAAATGAAAAATTTTGTTCTAAGTGAAAAAATGACCCTTTTTGGTCAATATAGATTCGAAAAGTATATTAAATTTCCCATAAAATGACATCTTCCCAAAAATTTTACAGTCGAGTAACGGAAAATGGGAGAATTTTAAAAACTTTTTTATTGTTTTTTTCGATGAAAAATACGTTTTTTTCGGAATTCAGAGTACGCCATCAAATCGGGCGTCTAATTTTACATAAAAGTCCCTTTGACACCAAATTTCTATCTCATCACCGTTTCAGGCTGCAAATTATTGAAAAACACCTCTTTTTTCGCATGTTCAAAAATGGAAGGGGTCGTACCGCCCCTCCGTCACGAGATATCAAAAAACAGACCTCAGATTCGTGATCAGGGACAAAAGTTACCCCTTAGGACAAAGTTTCACGCAAATCGAAGAGGGGTCGGGGCAACTTTTCCCGATTTCGTGTGAGTTGGTAGAGAATTACCCTATGAGAAAGTATTACTTTTTAATAAAAATGCTGAATATTAAACTATTTAGCACCTATTTCATTTCTTACAGATAGCACTTTTCAACCCTTGTATTACTTTTCGATTAGATTTTTTTGCCTTTCTTACTAAAGAAAGGTATAGGTTTTACTTTAAGGCAGGACGTCATTTCCATCTTCGTAAATATGTCGATTCAGCATGAATTTTAATCGGAAAAATCGACAAAAAATCACACTGCATCGATTTTTGACGCTCTATCGATTCACCTTGACAGAACTCGTCTATCTCCAACCCTCGAATTTTGAGAAAATAAATTCCGTGGAGGTCGAGTGATGTTCGTATGTGGTAAAATTTTGCAAAATTTTGTGTCGCGCCGTTCTCAGCTCCCATATATCCGATTTCGATTCTTCTAAATGCAGATGAAAGCTAGTGTGCTGAACCTGGGCGAGTTGCCGCGCAAATTTCGAAATATCCATCTGTTTTCGGATGCGGCCAGACTTTTCAACAAAATACACAGTTTTCAAATGAAAATATGGTAAATTTTTTTCATTTTCATGTCTTCAGCATGAATTTTAATCGGAAAAATCGTCAAAAAATTACACTGCATCGATTTTTGCCAAGTTGAGCTTCGAATACTGGCGCGAGAATGCTGGCGCATATATTTTGTGGCTCGACTTATACTCATTTTGTAGTAGCTTGTCTACCGATGTTTCCTTCAATATGTAAGATATCGTAGCTTTTCGGTTTCTTTTGCCCTGTCCGTTTTTGCATAACTGTCCAATGTTTATGCAAAAACCTTTGTGACATAGGACATTCATCCGGCTACAATCATTTTGTTTCCCGTGCGCTCCTAAAATCGCCTAAATGTAGACTTCATTTTTTCGTGATTTCGTAAGTTTATTTAACAGGGTTCATTGGATTCCAGGAGGAGGAGCTTTCTACGCTTTTCATCGTTTATATCGTTTTCAAAGTGTTCAATGCTGGCGACTCCAATGGCTTTCTTCCTAAGGTTCTCGTGATTGAGTGTGTAGTGGTGCGGTTGTTAAAAATACACTCAAAAAACCTTTCACCACAAATTTGCATGAAAATTCCGGTGGCTGCCAGTTTTTGGTCCAAAACAACGTTTTACGTGAGTCATGCAACTTCCGCCATGCATTCAAGTCAATTCTGATTGATTTTCACGCAGCTTATACTCACACAAATAAATGTCACAAGAAATTCATGCCTGAAAATTTTGATGCGTGGCTTGCAATCAGCTGATGGGTAGTTTGCATGATAATCATGCAACATCCGCATGGGAACTGTTATGGAAAAAATCCATGTGCCTTTTCATGCAACATCGTGGTGAAAAAATGTTTGAGTGAGTGAGTGGGGGAAGGTTGCATGATTTTTATGTCTGAAAATTTCGGCTCGCTTGCTGGAGGTTTCCAATCATCAGTTTTGTCCCGGCGCTTGACCAAGCATGAAGTGCTCTCTGTTAGGTTTAATTTTTTTTCGAAGAGCCTAGAAAAAGAGTCACTATTAAATATTTTGTTTCGGAGGGTATGTATTTTGTATTTCTAAAAAAAAATTAGCGCTAACTTGTGCGTTTGTGTTTTTTCAGGCGACTTCATCCATCAAGACATCACAATTTTGGAACATGCCGGCCAACGCAAAGATTTAACATCGTCAAGTGAACAAAACAGGCTGTGAAGAAGGCGCTGGCCGCGAACGGAAGAAGGAAAAGGCAGCCAAGCTATCCCACTAGGCTACCCCGCAAGCCGCAAGTGGAGAGCCGGAAACGCAGACCAGTCGTGTGTGTGAAAAAACTAGCTGATACAATTGGACAAAGGAAAATATTGTGTATTGTGATAAAGAGTGTTTGATGTGTTGTGACGATTGTTGTTGTGATTAACAATTTTGAAAATAAAATATGAAAAGAACATGCCCTTTTTTAATTCTTCGGAAATCCCTGAAAACAAAAAAAGCAAAAAATCCCTCCCCCCAACGTCCCGTACTTTCAAATCCACTAGAAAATCATGAGTTGATAACATTCCGAGAAGGTAGAATCTACGTGCATTTGTTGCAACTTTGACGTGAAATTCTTGTGATGTGGCATATGGATGTATTGGTTCGCTTGGAAATTGATGAAGCTTAGCCTCCTGAGTTTCACGTAGATTTGACATAAACATACAGATGGAAAAAAAATCACATATATTTTCATGCAACATTGTGGTGAACAATATTTTGAGTGTAGCTATCTCTGACTCCAGGGTTACCAGGTCTGAACAGAAAAAAACTGGCAAAAAATCTGGAAAAAATCTGGCAAGCCACTTTTCTTAAAGTAATAAGCAATTTTGTGTTCAAAAACAGTATATTTTCACTTTTTATGCATTATAAATTCACAAAATAAACAAAATACAAAACAATGTTTGGAAGAAATAGAAAATTATTTTTTTCAAATTGGCGCTCAAAAAATCTGGCAATGCCAGATTTATCTGGCAACCTGGCACCCCTGTCTGACTCTGTCACTTTCGTAGTAGCTGAATGGCTAGCTTACCTGCACCGTGCAGCACACGCGGTTCACTTGTTCCTCGGTTTTGCTTGTCTTGGTGCGCTGGTACGATGAACCAAAACACCAACACAGTCACACAAAAGGGCTCGTACCGAAACTAGAAAACCAAAACCGCGGTGTGCGTTGTTGGGAAGCTTGCTATGATCGCGTTTGTCATAAACGCTTGTTTGATTAGAAACGTACAAACATATTGTACGATTAAAAATATTCTTTTGGTGAAAATTGCGTTTTTTATTTCTTTTGGAAATCATATCATTCATAATACTCATAATATCATCATAATACTTTGCTTTCATCATAAGACTTTCTTTTGTGCTGACGTTATAAATAAACAAAGTCGATGTTATTAATTGAAAGAAGTTCTACCATTGTTATATTATTTAGTAAGAAAGGCTCATTCTCACCCCAGGTGGGATTAAATCGGGTTTTTTTGTGAAGAGAACTAGGCCGTTTCGTTCTTTTAATATTTGTGTTTGGACCAGGGATGCCACATGATTTCTTTTTAATGTCTGTGAAAAAGTCTGTGTATGTCTGTGCAACTGTCTAAAATTCAAATACATCAATTTACAGTCATAGAAATCCATCAAAAATGTGTTTTTAAGCATTTGAAGACTAACGAAATAAGTTGCGATTGATATTTTACAAAATATTAATTTAATGAAGTTTTCAAAAAGTCTGTGCACTTCAAAAATGTTTCACACAAGCTCAAATGTATGTGAAACACAGAAGAATCTGTGTATCTGTGTATCTGGCATCCCTGGTGTGGACTAATTTTGCTACGCTTACAATAATCTTTTTGCAATTCCTTTCTTGTTATTCTCAAATGGCCTTTTTTCTGCACCGAAAATAACAGAATCATAAAGTTATACTTTTCGTTACAAGGACTAAAAAGTTATGCTTTAAAACACTGAAATGGGTGCTGAAAAGTTGATCTTTTCAATACTGTTTTGATTTGATCGGTAAGTTGACTAAACGCTAATAATTGGACTTAAATTCCATTCCAACTCGTCTCGTGCTGAAAAAAAAATCTTTTTAAAACTTGTTACTTAAATTTCAATTGCTTGTTTTTTGCCGAGTTCAAAAACGGAAATCACATTCTTTATGAATTATATGCTTTTCATATTTTTCATTCACTTTTAATTTGTCATATTCCTCGGTTTGTTCCTTAACTTATCCCTTTTTCAGCAAAAAAATAAAAATAAAAATTATGATTTGATGAAATAATAATCATTGAATTCCACATTATTAGGCAATTCGACTAATAAGGATCGTTAAATATACCAGGATTATCCTACACTCTTAGCAACCAAACCATACAGTCTTCAGTGGGGCATGTTCCACATACAAAGCCTGGTTAAGGTTCTCATGGTTGAAGTATTTTTCGTTTTTGCCTCTCAATAGTCCTTTCGGCGGCAGTGTACCGTTTTTATTTTAATGAGCGAAAATTCCAGTCCATCTGGGGCTTTTCCATTTGCATGCCATATGAAAAATCATTTCAAGTTTTTTTTCACGATTTTTTGTAGCGATATGTTCATTGAGTTCAGTTAAAATTGTAGAACTAAGAATTTAATGTAAAAGAATTTGTTACAGGTTTGAAATGTGCATCCATAGCAGATACAGTCAAACCTCTTTTTACGCGACCTCCTTTTGCGCGAAATTTTTTTTTACGCGGTTTTTTTTACGCGAAGAATTCAAAATAACGCGAACTCAATTTACGCGAAAAATTCAAAATAACGCGGTCCGATTTTAAACTGTCGGAAGTCTCAACCATTATGGTCATATCTTCCTGTTCAACGGGGACCACAATCAGGGGTTTTACCATCAGTAGCTTCGGTATACTCTGCATCATATTGGGATGTTCTGGACAACTAAGAACATCCGGAAGTCACGAATAGAATATCTATCTGTTCAACGGGTGTTTGTACCGGTGTATTCACCATCGATATAGCTTCAGGTAGCTTCAGTGAGCCACGATGGACTCTCTGCGATCTGTTAGAAAGTACGAGGTCATCCAGGAACTCCCGGAAGTCATGACCTGGATATCTACCTGATCAACGGGAGTCTATATGGCTATATTAACTATCGGTATAGCTTCAGGTAGCTTCAGCGGACCACGATGGACACTCTGCGGCATGTAGGATTGTTTTGGGTCATCCAGGAACTTCCGGAAGTCATGGCCTGGATATCTAATTGATCAACGGGGGTCTGTAAGGCTATATTAACCATCGGTATAGCTTCAGGTAGCTTCAGTGAGCCACGATGGACTCTTTGCGATCTGTTAGAATGTACGAGGTCATCCAGGAACTCCCGGAAGTCATGCCCTGGATATCTACCTGATCAACAGGGGTCTGTATGGCTCTATTAACCATCGGTATAGCTTCAGGTAGCTTCAGTGAGCCACGATGGACTCTCTGCGATCTGTTAGAAAGTACGAGGTCATCCAGGAACTCCCGGAAGTCATGACCTGGATATCTACCTGATCAACGGGAGTCTATATGGCTATATTAACTATCGGTATAGCTTCAGGTAGCTTCAGCGGACCACGATGGACACTCTGCGGCATGTAGGATTGTTTTGGGTCATCCAGGAACTTCCGGAAGTCATGGCCTGGATATCTAATTGATCAACGGGGGTCTGTAAGGCTATATTACCCATCGGTATAGCTTCAGGTAGCTTCAGTGAGCCACGATGGACTCTTTGCGATCTGTTAGAATGTACGAGGTCATCCAGGAACTCCCGGAAGTCATGGCCTGGATATCTACCTGATCGACGGGAGTCTATATGGCTATATTAACCATCGGTATAGCTTCAAGTAGCTTCAGTGAGCCACGATGGACACTCTGCTGCATGTTGGATTGTTTTAGGTCATCCAGGAACTCCCGGATGTCATGGCCAGGATAGCTACCTGATCAACGGGGGTCTGTATGGTTATATCAACCATCGGTGTAGCTTCAGATAGCTTCAGTGGACCACGATAGACACTCTGCAGCATGTTGGATTGTTTTGGGTCATCCAGGAACTCCCGGAAGTCATGGCCTGGATATCTAATTGATCAAAGGAGGTCTATACGGGTGAATTATCCATCGGTATACCTGCAGGTAGCTTCAGTGGCCCACGATGGATAATTTCCATCGTGGTCCATGGAATCTACCTGAAGCTAAACCGATGGTTCATATAGCCATACAGACCCCCGTTGATCAGGCAGATATCCTGGCCATGACTTCCGGGAGTTCCTGGATGACCCAAAACAATCCAACATGCCACAGGATGTCCATCGTGGTCCACTGAAGCTATCTGAAGCTATACCGATGGTTAATTCACCCATATAGACCCCCGTTGATCCGGTAGATATCCTGGCCATGACTTCCGGGAGTTCCTGGATGACCCAAAACAATCCAACATGCCACAGGATGTCCATCGTGGTCCACTGAAGCTATCTGAAGCTATACCGATGGTTAATTCACCCATATAGACCCCCGTTGATCAGGTAGATATCCAGGCCATAACTTCCGGGAGTTCTTGAATGACCTAGTACATTCTAACAGATCACAAGGTAACCATCGTAGGTCACGGAAGCTACCTTCAATTATTACGATGGTGGATACACTGGTACAGACCCTTGTTGAACAGATAGATAATAAGTTCATTACTTCCGGAAGTTCTTGGATAATCCAGAACATCCCAACCTGCTGTAGAATATACAGCGCAGGTCACTGAAGCTATTTTGAATAACCTGGAATTACATTATTATTATTTAAAAAATATAATACTTTATAAAACCAAAAAATACTGAAAACTCTTTTTACGCGAGCAATTCAAAATAGCGCGAACTCTTTTTACGCGAAAAATTCAAAATAGCGCGAACTTTTTTTACGCGATTTTTTTTTACGCGAGAACCAAAATTCGCGTAAAAAGAGGTTTGACTGTAACACTTTTACGGGATATAATTTATTTTTACAGGAGCTTTAAATTGATTACAATCAGCCTGCAGGATATGATAAATGAAAATCTCTAGTAATACCGTCATCTCTAGTAATACCGACATTGGGTCTGGGGGGTGAGATTACACAGAAAAGATTATGGCAATACTCATCAGGGAATGATGACAGATTTCGTGTCAAAAAATTTGTAATATTTCTGGTGAATTTTCATCAGGTTCACATTTTTACATTTTTTTAGGTAATATTTTTTTTTATAATTTTGTTTTACTAGCGTTTTTACAACCCACCGATCAGTTACGACTTTTCCCTGAATCATCAGAAGGGATGAAATAGTGGATGTTTGCGTTGATTTTCACAGTGAGATTTATTTATAGCTTTCAATTGAGGACTTTGCTGTGTTTTGTCCTTGCTGAATGTTTGTTTGAATTTCGCTGCGCAGGAACTCTTTTTATTCCATTCTGTACATTTGCTCGTTTAGATGACATTTTATGGTAATCAAATGGGCCCATGCAAATCTGCTTATGGGCAAACGTATACGTTATAACATACAGGACAACCGGAAAAGGGCACAAAAAAGCATCAGCCTGCCGGTTTACATTGCGAAATGCCATTTAGAATAAATTCGAATGACCACTAGGGGAAATTCTCGTATGTTTGGCAGGTTAAGCACTCGCTCCTAATTCCGTCCAAATTGCTCATTTTCACTATTTAAACAACTAATTTTGCAAAACTTTTGATAGAAACTTACTTGCTCACTTCTTATTGAGCTAGTTATCACTCGATTTCACTTGAAAAAGCTTTTAATCAACTTTAATTAAATGTCAAAGTTCTGACCTGCCAACATTAGAGGCACGCTGGAATTAGATGCTGTTCCCCTACCTGGTTTGGTTTGGTTTTGGTTTGGTGAGCATTGGCGAATGGCCGAAGTAAGGCATAGGGTTCTAATGGGACAACCTGGACAGTCGGGATGGTGCGCGGGTCGGCCGCAATTGAAAGTGGCACAATAAACTGGACCAAAAAATGCTCATGTATAATTAATAGTGAGTTTGATAGCATGTGCTTTGGTTCCTCCCCTTTTTTTTGGCGGTTCGGCCATCAGTGGTGGAGGAGCCTTTGATGGGACGGAAAACTGGGTTAGTTGAATGGGTTCCGGTTGACGAGGGCAAACATTTTCCGGTATGTAATCAATCAATCTACTTCCGGGTGAAAAGCCTCATTCAAGCTGGAAACCATCTGCAGTTGATGTTGAATTTTTGGTAACAGGCGATCTCAGCAAAATAACTTTTTTTTCTATCCGAATCATTAATTGAAGCATAAAAAAATGTCGCGAAATTTGAGATAAATCTCTGCTAGAAAAAGAATTGTATGTTAAAAAAAGTGGGACTTATAAAAACATCATAATATTTTTGTGTGTGGGCTTGTTTATTTATTTTTATATGATACAAATAAACGAGAAAAAAAATCGAAATAATAAAATATATAAGCAAAAAATCTAAAAAAAGCTTGATAGAAAATGATCATGCAAATTTTTATCAAAACTTTTGCAATTTATATTATAATGTGAAATTGTGTGAAATTAGGATTCTTAAGCTGCCAACCAACTGCCAACTAAGCGTGATTTTCTTGTATCTTTTTATCACAAAAAGAAATAAATTCTTGAGATGAGTATAGCTAAAACTGTGGTTCTGGTGGTTGATTTGAATAAATGTGTTTCAAATGATCTCAGTACAAGAAAACGGGTTTTATCCAAAGTCAATTATTGTCAACCCATTCATGCCAAGCAATTAATTTAAATGTTGTTACATTGAATCAAACATCCAATATGTTTTACCACAATTACACTGTATACAATTCTAGAGTTTTTTTTTAATAGGTCCTATAAACATATGGAATACAATAGCTTATAGGACCTTTTAAAAAAAAACTCTAGATTATTTTTATTACAAATTATCGATCACATTTCGTTACGTTATAAATCTTCACAATGATGTTAGAATAATTCAATGAATATGCATTTGCTTTTACCATCATCGAGCGTTCATAAATAATTTAGCGGGCCTTTTACGATGTTTTTCAATTGATAGTCGATATAAAAGTGTCAGCACGGACTGCCCACCAATCATCTCTCACTCTTCCCACCCTCCAGAGGACATTGATGTAGGGGAGAGTAGGGAGACTTGATCCCCGGGGACACTTGATCCCAAGCCTGTATCTCGTCAGCATGTGGGTAAAACAATTAGCTTTGTTCTAGAAAGTTGTGCGAAATTGACTAAAACTCATTGTAGCAAAGGAACAAAGGAACAAATTAAAACATGTTTAGATTGAGTTACATACATTTTTCTAAAAAGTGCTGCAAAAAACTTCCAAGAGATCTTTTTTCTTTGTTTTGATAAGTATAGAAAAAACTCAAAAATTATTCAAAAAAATATTTTTTATGCATGAATTGTTTGATAAACATATCAACTCCAAAACCCTTACGCATTTGACGTTAAATTTATCGTCATACTGTTTTTACAATCAATTTAAAAAAAGTTTAAAAAAGTGCGTTTAGGGAGCCTTCACCCTGCATTTTTACAGTCACTGAAATCAGCCTCAAGATAAAATAATTGGGCTGGGTTTTCGTACATAGTTTCCTTTAGTATAGCTGTACATAACTTACTGCAGTTTGAACCATTTTTCAAAAGTTTTATAAGAAAAATTACCAGCTTTTGTAAACGTGCTCAATTTTCGTCTAAAAAAGAAAATTTTATGTTTTTTAAATATTTTGCATGCTAAACTTGTTATATTTTGAACACAAACGTACAGGTTTAATGTGAAATTGCGGTAACTTATAGAAAATTAAAAGTTTGGATGAATAAGAAACATTTTGCTTAAGATTTCTTCAAAATGTTGAAAGGGGGATTTAATTACCCCCAACATTTTGAAAATGCCGGTTTAAAATATTGTTTTAAAACGCTTGGCATGATTCGAAGAGTTTATCTGATGAAATACCCTTATCAGCCAAACATAGATGAATGTTTAAGCTTTCAATTCATGCAAAAAGTTCATAGTTTTGTGAGAAATTGACAGAGTTATGTGCGATATAAAAAAGGAGATCAAGTCTCCCCACTCTCCCCTACATCAAAAACCAATTCATTTTATGTAGCCGGTGCCGGACGGTAAACTTTCCACCCTTTTAGTCCCCTAATTAATGCTTTCTTTCATTAGTGAATCCTCCCCCAACCCCGTCGAGTCCTTTTTGAACTCCCACCCTGCTACCGATACTATGCGGTGTGACGTAACCTCCCAGGGTTGAGAAGGGGGGAAGATTCCGATCTCGATTTCCTTTTTTTTTTGACCAACCAATCGACCGACCGGGTGTCGGTCGTGCCAAGACAGGCTGACAGGAAGAGGAAACGATACCAATAATGGCGCCTTTGCATGATTGATCCCAATTCCGAGGCACAAGCGTCGTCGATCGTCGTCGCCGTCGCCGGATGGCAAAGAAGCAGCTGTAAGTCGATAAACTGCCGGCCTTTTCATTGGACGGGCTTGGATGCTTGGCCGTAATTTAATTAGGAAAGGGTCAGGGTATCAATTTGCTGCCGGTGTGCGCTAAAATTGGATCCGTCAAGTTGGTTATTGGTTCAGGAAAGCTATACACAACCACAGAAAGAGAAGCGCCAGTCATTTCCATATCTGGCTACGGGCACAATATCACAACTAGAAAAAAGTTTAGAAATCGATGAATTTCTGATTCAAAATCTTGCACCTTTGATTGTTTTTGTTTTCTGAAAAAGCTTCTAAAAGCTTTTGTTCCTTACACCAGCAGGACAAACATAAAAGTCATGCAAGTGTACACATTAGGGTGGGTACGTTTTTCAAAAAGTTCTCGGATCAAGTTTTAGTATGGTCCCCCTTGTAGGGCATGCCCATAGGGACTTTCATGCCAAATATCAGCTCATTTGGTTGTAAACTGGCTGCGCGCATCAGGGTTAAAGTTTACATGGGAATTACTATCGGAAATTGGTACTTTTTGTTCAAACGCTCCTGCAGGTCTGGGAAAATCACGCGCCAACTTCTGGTATGGTCAGCCCTATGGGGAATGGTCTGGAGAACACTTTTCCCGAAGAGAGCATATGGATTCGTTGTCCCTAGACCTGGCGCATCGGCAAACAATCCGATGTCTCCGGAATCAACGGTTTTCCCGCAAAATGCATCAAATTTTCCTTAGCATGCTATGAAAGCTCAATGAACACCGCGACGCCATACGTCAGGCAGCTACCACGTGGTTGAAGTATTTGCAAAAAAATACAAAATTACCAATCCAAAGATTCTGAATTTGACTAAATTATATCAGGATTACTCGAAATGATCATTTTCTAGTTAAAAGAATATTCCAGCCGTTTCTCACCACGTGGTAGCTACCTGACGTATGACGTCGCGGTGTTCATCGAGCTTTCATAGCATGCTAAGGAAAATTTGATGCATTTTTGAGGGAAAACCGTTGATTCCGGAGACATCGGATTGTTTGCCGATGCGCCAGGTCTAGGGACAACGAATCCGTATGCTCTCTTGGGGAAAAGTGTTCTCCAGACCATTCCCCATAGGGCTGACCATACCAGAAGTTGGCGCGTGATTTTCCCAGACCTGTAGTTCCAAAAAGTTCCAATTTCCCATAGTAATTCCCATGTAAACTTTAACCCTGATGCGCGCAGCCAGTTTACAACCAAATGAGCTGATATTTGGCATGAAAGTCCCTGTAAGCATGCCCTACAAGGGGGACCATACTAAAACTTGATCCGAGAACTTTTTGAAAAACGTACCCACCCTACTACCTACAGACTTTTTGTCAAGATTATACAGATACAGATAAAAAAGTGAAACAGTTGTATCTGTATAATCTGTATGAGGAAATAGCATCCCTCTACACGGCTTTTTCGTGGCGATCAGATCCGACCATTTGAGGTTATGTAAATTCAGACCATTTTTTTTAACTGGTTGTAATATTAGATAAGTAAGTCAGATCTTGAAATTTTTTATTCCACAAGAAAGGTAGGGTAGGGTAGTCATCAATGAGACACTTTTGGTTTTTAACATTCAACGATTTTTGTATTTTTTTCATCAGCATGTTTTAATGAGCTTTATGTTGCAATTTCTTTCTTTTAATGTGTTCTAACATTGACCAAAATATGAGATCGATCCGACCTCTACAGCCAGAGTTATTCAACTGTCTCATTGTAGACGCACTTGGCAGGAACAATGAGACAGGTGGGGAACAATGAGACACTCTACGAAAATCAATACTTTTCTTGTAAAACATCATGTTTTGGTATTGTTCCATTGCAGGTGACTTGCCTTGAACATTTTAAAGCAATTTTGCCAACATGAAATTTTGATTAATCACCTCCGTGTACGCACGAGTGCAAGCAGCAGTCAAGTGCTCAGTGCTCCATCGTTTTTTCGAAATTTTTCGCCGTAATTTACCGTGATTAGCCGCGAGTTTGCTCCACCAGCATGCCAAGAGCCGGCCGTGGCCGTGGCAGTTCGAGTGCGGCCTCGAAAAATCCGCGAAGTTCGTCTACCGGCCGTGTGCAAAAAGGTAAACAAACCAACGCCGCGTCGTCCGCCATCGCGCCTGGGAGTGTGTGCGCCAATGGATTTGACCCGAAATTATTACACACTAATTACCGCGTCCAGGATCGCAGCCCTATAAGGCTCCGTTCAGCTACTTCCGGCAATCCGTCGACCGATGGCGCTTCAACATCCGCCAACATTCCCACCAGTAACAAGTTCGCGAGACTGAGTGACGAGGAAAGCAACAACAACAACACCGACGGTAGCACTACCGACGACGACGACGACGATGGTTGTGCACGGAAGAAAGTGATTTCGCCAAAAAAAGTAATTACTCCAAAGGAACGACGACCACCACCAATTTTTGTTTTGGACACGTTGGCGGACGATGTTGACGAGCAGCTGGAAGGCCTCGTGTACTGCCTCAAAATAGGTAAATCGTCGGTAAGTGTTCACATTTGACCAAAAGAACTTCGACATGGTTGTGGATAAATTGAAGCGTAAAAACTTCAATTTCTACACATTCGACCCCGTGCAGAAGACCGCTGTTAAGATCGTCTTGCAGGGGTACCAAGACCGCCCGACCTCCATCCTCAAGGAGCACCTCTCGGGTGTCGGAATAACGCCGCGAGACATAAAAGTCCTCTCGCGGAAGACAACCGTTACAGGTACACACACACTGTACCTGTTGTACTTCGATCGCGGCACCGTCAAACTTCAAGACCTGCGGCGGACTAAGGCGTTGGACGGTTTTTGGGTAAACTGGCGGTTTTACTCAAAAAATCCGACGGACGCAGCGCAATGTCACCGATGCCAGAAATTCGGCCACGGCTCGCGGAACTGCAACCTCCGGCCCCGCTGCGTGAAGTGCGGTGAGTCACACCTCTCGGAGGTGTGCGCACTGCCACGAAAGGCGGACTTGGGGGAAAACGCAGAACAAACCAAGCCGCGCGTAAAGTGCGCGAACTGCGGCGGTAACCATACCGGTAATTACCGCGGATGCGTCGCGCGGAAGTCCTACCTCGAGGAGCAGGAAAAGAGGAAGAAGAAAGCAGCAGCGTCCCACCCTTCTCAGCGAAGTGCGAGTTCAGCCGTTCCTACAGCTGGCCAGCGAACGGTTCCAGCGGACAATTCAGCGTTCCCTCCTGGCTGGGGGCGATCGTTTGCCAGCGTGGTCGCTGCCGGTAGTGGCAATGCGGCCCAGCAAGAAGTCACCGGGGAAGATCTCTTTACCCTGCCGGAGTTCTTTGCTCTCGCGGGGGAGATGATGACGCGGTTTCGGAGCTGCCGTAACAAGGCGGAGCAATTTCTAGCCCTCGGGGAATTAATGATTAAGCACATCTATAAAGGATAAAAAATTGTGATCTAGTTTTAAGCTTTCTCTATTTCTATCCCCTTTCCCTTGCAATTTTAGTAAGTTTTTTTTTCTTATCTTTTTCTTACTTTCGGTAACCCCTTAACTACAAGCAACAATTGTTGGCATTGTAGCCCTGCTCATTCCCTATGGAACGTCGAAAGAAATTTGAAGAAATGTTAGTTTTGATGTTAATGGCAGACTACGGGTGAAAAAGTAATTATTGTCCATAATTTACTTTTACACCCCAGAATCAAATATTTATGAATAACTTTTCAAGAGAGCGTCCATAACCAAAGCCACTTTCATGGCAGACGTGTATCCAGTAGACACACCTTTTCCCCAAATATGAGCCTGATTGGTTGAAAATACGACTTCTGAGAGCCATTTTATCATTGTTCCCCGTGTCGCATTGATGACTTCTCTACCCTATAGCCAATTTCTCCTATATAGCCCCCTCCTATAAGTTCTGTGCTTCAGTTATGCACTGGGCCGAGCTTAACCGAGGCAGCTGAACGAATCATAAGCGGGGCAGAGCAAAACTGGAGCATGACTGTAAACTAGGGTGCCCAGAATATGGGACTTTTTTTCAAAACCTCGCTCCACAAGCTGAATATTTTTCCTTGACCTATATTAGGACTCTGGGCCAAATATGAGCCAAATCGGTCATCATTTACCCATTGATACTCGGAGGTGAAGTTTGTATGGGAAAAATCGAAAAAATGTAGGAATGGAAAACCCAAGTTTCTTACGGGTTTGCCTGCACGGTGCGCTACTTCCATATTCCCAAACGTGAGATTCTTATTGAAAATTTAATGCTCTACAACTTTGTAGAACATACCAAAGCTGTGAAACTCGATCCTGAAAAGTTATAAGCGATTTAAAAAAGTAATTTTTGCATGAAAAACATTTTTTTCACCAACTTTAGGCTCGGGTATCAATGGGTTAATCTCATTCAATTTCGCTCAAAATTTGCACAGATGCTTATAATAGCCCAAAAACCCGTTTTCCGCTTGTGGAGCAGGGGGTCATTTTTTCTGGGCACCCTACTGTAAACCCATAATTTCTTCTGATTGAACATCTCGATAAAGTTCAACACAGTCCCCAAACAAGACAAAGTCTGTCTGTATTACAGACCTAACTATGTGGAATTAGTGACTTTAAAAACATCATTTAAAAGAGAAAAATTGTATCAATAAATCTTCAAACATAATGGTTTGGCAACCCCTTTTTGAGATTAAAGAAAATCAAATGCACTTTTCTTTAGATCGTTTGTATTGACTTTACGATGAATTATAATCTTTGAATACCTAATAAATGAGGTAAGTCTATCGGTGGAACTCTTTTTTTTTAATTGGGACAATAAGATTTCTAACGGTGTTTATTAGAATTCAGACCATTTAAAAAAGTTCAATTCAGCACTCAAAACAACAATCTAACTTCTCAACTTCGAATATTTTTCACTTATCCTTTCACCTGTAAATTTTTTTCAATTCAATTCATGTTTATTTCTTGTACTAAGCATAATACATTTTGTTTTACCTTATAAACTAGTGTAGAGTTATGGAGATCCTTGCAGCTACAGCATTATCAGTAATCATTGGATTAGATTAATTTGTTATACTTGGTGAGATTTAACGGAAGCAGAAAAATTCAATTACAAAAAAACTGCTAAAATTGCTAATAGGTGGATAGAGGGAAGAGAAACTTAAAGCTATATCACAGAGGGATAAATGTCAGATTTATTCTGACGTCGAAAAGCTAGTTCACATCGTGGTTTTCTGACCTAGGCAGTCCCCAGGTACTTCGCCATCAGCTCTTGCAGCGCACAGAACTGCTCAAGCTTAGATTGGCAGGAACTGAGACGGCTAAACATATCCCTCGCCAGCGAGAGAAATTCTGTGAGGGTGAAGAGGCCACCATCACTCGTGTTGTCCGGAGCCGGACCGTTTCCGTTGGCCGCCACGCTGGCGTAAGTGCGGCTAAATCCTGGCGGGTTCGGGTTACCGGTCGAGGGACGACCAGTCGAAGTCCTAGGAGGCTGATGCGTCGCTGGGGTTTTCCGCTTCTCCAGCGCCTCAAGGTACGTCTTCCGCGCGGTGCACCCGCGGTAGTTTGCCGTGTGGTTGCCATCGCAGTTCGCACACTTTACTTTTTCCTTCTGCTGCTCAGCGGTCTTATCCTTGTCCAGGAACTCCTTCCGGGGAAGCGCACAGCTCGCCGTGAGGTGAGCGTCACCACACTTGACGCATTTTGGCGCCAAGGTACAAAACCGGGACCCGTGTCCGAAGCGTTGACACCGGTGGCATTGTGCTGCGTCAGTCGGCCGCTTGGTGAAGTACCTCCACCCGACCAGAAAACCTTCAACAGCCTTTACTTTGCGGAGATCTTGGATTTTCACCGATCCCCGGTCGAAGTACAACAGCCACAGGAAATGATTCCCTGTGACTGTTTTCTTGCGGGAGAGCACCTTGGCCTCTCGAGGGTTAACGTTTTGCTCTTTGAGGGACTTTTTGAGCTCCTCCGGCGTGCTTGGTATGTTGTACCCGCTCAGCACTACTTTGACTGCCGATTGGTCAGCCGGCTCGTGCGTGTAGTAAGGAATGCCAGCTTTCGCCAACGCTTCCATCGCTTTCTCAAACATTGGTCGACCAAAGGTGTAAACCTTGACCGACGTTCTGAGAATTCGCATCGCAAATTCGCAATCACCATCCATCAAAACTTTATCAATTTTTGCAGCAGGAAGGTCGAGAACACTGATGGGTGGGTTACGCTTTAGCTTCGGCGTGGTTTTACCTTGCGCTGGTATTGGTGTGTTAGTTGACGATTGTTTATCTTCGTCTCCTTCATCGTCGTCATCGTTGTCGGACAATAGCTCGAAATCGTTTGAGGTTGGAATTGTCAACGTGGAAGTTCCCGGGTTGCTGGTGGATTGACCACCTCCAGATTGCTGCTGCTGCTTGTTCCGGTTGGCCATCTGCCTGGTCACGATCGAGCTCGGAACGGTGACGCTCGAAGTTGGCTTACTCGAATCAACTGCCGCCGTAAGTACGATGCTGGGGCGTCTTGGGTCGGGTGAGGAGGACTTCTTGGTGCGGTGTAAAGAACCATTTTGGCCGCGTCCCCGAAGTGAACTCGAGTTGCCACGGCCACGACCGTTCTTTCCCATCGCGGGGAAGTTAACTCGCGGGTAATTTGTTACACTTTAACCGTGAAAACGAACGATATCCGCGGAGCACCAAAACACTTGCTGTTGGTGGCTGCAGTGTTACCAGCTCGATGCTCACCTGTAAATGTGTGCAATGTTTTCCTAAAATATTATCACTTTTTCCCTAAAAATGATCACGCTGATTGCCCCCCTCATCCACCATCAGAATTACAGGAAAGATGTTCTATCCAGCGTTCCATCCCACCAAGCTCTCTGTTGTTCTGCACCTGAACGGGAACGGCACGGCACGGCCATCGTTAAATGGTCGAATGTTTATTTACACAATTTTCCTCCGAATACCCACTTTTTGTTTACCGACCCGGGCGTGAAAAGTCAACCTTCAGCTCTTTGGCGCCAACCAACCAACAACGCACCACTTGTGACGGGGCCGGGTGTTAAGACAGGTAAGACAAAGCTCATCCGGCCATGTCCGTCCCATCCCGTGTGGGAAAAGGGTCTCGGGCTGGACCTGCCCCTCATTAGCAAAGGATCAACCTGAAGAGGAGGAGGAGGTGGGTGAGGTTTGACATGTGTACGGCGTAAATTCAACACGTCTCGGGACTCTTCACGGCCTGGTGATTGCCTGGATTGAATGAGGGATGCTGGGGTTCGAAACGGTGGACGATTCGAAAATCTATTGGGAAATCGACTGTGGGATTGGGGATGGTTTGCGATTCAAATTTGGAATCCTCTAACTTCATTTAATTTTGATTTGGGGAAAGTTTTGGAGCAAGAATTACGGTGAATTAACAGCTGATTATAAATTTTCACTGTAGGCACTCTCACCAATCTATCCAATCTGGTGCCAGAGAATGAAATACGTATCAGCTCAGGATACTAAAATATATATCAGATTTAAGGCGCTTAACTGTCCGTTGCAAACCACCAACACCAACAGCGTTTCTGCCGCTACCACATAGTTCGGTCCAGATAAATGTTCCTTCTGATGAGTAAATCCCCGCTCAATGGTTACCCTCGGAAACCGACAACAACCTTCTCTGGCTACTCCGACGAGGTGGTTAACCTGTAATTGGAATTCAGTCGTGGTTGATTCCGTACGATCGATTGATGGATTGGTTGATAGCACTGATTTGCGCTTTGTGTGTTGCGAGATATTTTTGCCATTTTTGATGATTATTTACAGAGTTGGTGCAGAGGTAAAGTGTACTGTATGTTGAGTTTGCACATATTTTTGCTTTCTTTTTTATCTTTATTTGTCAATACCGCAAAAGCCTTTCAATAGGATGCAACCTTGCCTGTTTGTTTGTCTGAGATTTGTGACAAGTAATTTAAAATAATTTGTTTTGTCCGCAGTGTCAAGGGACACAAACTGTTTTAAATACAAAGCAAACAGAAGATTAATGGTAAACAAAATCATAACAATTTTATTAGAATTTTAACGATGGTCACATTCATGTGGTCCAACATTTTCATGTGTGGTAAAATGCACAAACAACCAACTTAATTGACTGCATCCTTCCAACTTATCTCAATTACAGTGCACTGAACCAGATAACAATAAAGAAAAACTTTTCAAACCTCAAAGCTGCAGGTTTAGTTTCAACTCCGGGAATTTTCTAATCCTAATCCCTACTCGCTCATTCCCTTAAACAGGTGATGCCCCAAACCAAACGCTCTCCGGGCGATGCCAGGATTTAGAAGGAAAACTTTCGACTATTCCCCGTCAGGTTAGCAAACACACTTTCTCATTTCTGCCAGGGTGATACTAGCCCTGAGTCAGCTTCTGGCATACTGTTTAACTCAATTACGAGCATTACACAGCCAACCAGCTGAGCATCAGTGTAGGTGTTCATGGGACCGATGCCAGGTGTCCGTAAACTTTTACACAGTAATTAATGTAAATTCGGGATTGTGTGATTGCAGTTACCTACTTTCAAGCTGCTTTTCACTCCTGCAGATGTATCTAGGATAACTGTGGGAATATTTGTTGTTTTAAGGGAGTGTTATGACACAAATTTTTAAGGTGGTGCTAAACAATCAAAACATCAAGTTCACTTAAATTTCACAACTTTTAAATTTATCAAATAAAAATCATAGAATCATTGAAAACATAAAAAAACTGCATTCGCATAGTCAGGTAAAATAATTTAAAACACACTAAACTTAAAGGAACCAACAAGGAAATTGTGAACTGCACTCGTTCTATCATAATATAGACTTCAATGCTGAAGATATCACATATAAAGCAAGAAAGTAGATTAACTTTCTACGAAGTAAACGAACAAACTTTCCGCCGGAGGACGAAACTGTTCCGCTGAACTTTACGGAACGGATTTGCGTAATAAAATCCACTGCTGCTGAGTTTGCATCCGGGAAACTACAAGTGTGTGGAAGGAAAAATTTTCCCGTTTGTTATTCTGAAACCAAATTTGTGCCACAATTTCACCCAATTTATGCCACTACAGCTGACGCATGGTTTTCGTTTTTCGAATAGATATCTAATTAGCATCTCATTCAATTGCCTTTCGGCAGTAGTGCCGTGAGCACGTTTTTAATTAAAAGTAATTAATTTATTTGCTCTCAACATCTGCTCCCACCAAGTCTTAGGCACTACACGGGTGGTTTCGGTTGGGATTTGCCATTTTAGTTTGAAAGTACCGCCATAAATTGAGTGCTTTCAGCAAAGTTGCGTACGATTCCGTCTGCGATTTTCAAAGTCGAATCTAGATTCCCTCTACCCCATCTGTCAGCACTTAATTATAACATTTGCGTGGGATTATGAGCGTAGCAGTTTGGGAATAAATTGATTGTTATCATTTCAGTTTGAAGATGGATTAGCCAAGAAAATGGCATTTTGTGTTCGAGGAAGTGGAAAGCTCTCGTTTTCCATTGCTTATTTTTGCCCTTCTTTCAGGGACTTTTGTGAACCATGAGCGTGTGACATCCTCGGTTCTATAATAAAACACCTATTTACTTTTTATCCAT